>NC_141537.1:85296641-85596641 GCF_021556685.1 Rattus norvegicus | reverse complement strand
ATGTTGCCAGGCAGCCGGACCATGAGGTCCAATCCGTTCAGGCGTAGAAGCCCAGTTCCTCTATTCAGAAGTGGCCGGAAGCTTCTGAGGCCCCTAAGCCTTCTGGGGGTAAAAAGCATCCACCTCTTCTACATGGGGCATCACAGCTCTGCTCACACATATCCTCAGGACCTTCAGTCACCAGGGTCAGCTCCAAGGTGAATGGCTCTCAGGTGAGCATGGTGCTCCTGATCCTAAACAAACCTCTCTGGCACTGCATTGGGCACCCTGGGTCCTGCCGTTTAGTCAATGCATCCTGAGTAATGAATGAAAGGCATCCCTGCTAGACCAGCTCTTGGTGAGAAAACCACATGGCCTTAGCTACTGTCCTTTCTAGACTCTCACCTGTATACTGCTCGGTAAACATCCACTGAGTACATGTCACCATTGAAAACAAATGGAAAGAAGGAGTGTCCAAAAGTAAGAGCATGACAGAGAGGTAACCACGTGAGAAAACAAGAGCTCCAAAGTGCCTCCCCAGTCAGCCCCTCTCAAGCCCGAAACACGAACAAAACAGGATGTGAAAACCAGCTTTAGCCTGACTCAGTCTTGGGAGTGCAGGAAAAGGTCCTCCTCCAAGCTCACCACAGACATGTCCCTCACTACACAGAAACAGACAGATCCTTGGGGATCTCATCACAGATGCCCCACCACCCATGAACCACTACCGACGGCAGAAAGTAGGAGGGACCACATCTGACTCCCAGTCACACCACACACACTTGTTGATGGATTGGTCAGAAGACCTGGCTCAAGGCTGGCTCCAGCATGTCCTGTCTTTAATTTGTGTGTTCAGATTTTGGCTTGTGTCCAGACTGGGACCTTTGCCTGTTCTTTCCAAGGTCAGTGAGGAGCAGGAGTCCTAGGCCTGCACTTGGGAATGGAGGCTCCTCCAGACTTACCTGCCCACCACAGCAGATGCATCTCAAGGCCTTCTGAACAAACCTAGAGCTACCTGCTATCCCTGGGCTCCCAACGGCTCATTCACAGTACCTAACCCTTTTCTCAAACCCACAGCCACCATCCAGCCTCCACCTTGACCTTCAGAATGCTCTGCCTCAGTCCAACTGCAGTCTCAAGGCAGGCTGCCTTCCACATCCTCTCTCTGGGCTCTAAATTCTTACACACCCTCACAGGAATGCACCTGTGCTGCTACAGGGAAAAAAATCCAAACAGATGCCTGTTTCTCTTTCTTTGGGGCATGAGGGAATCATGGGACACGTAGCCTGAAGTAAAGAAAAGTAGCCACACCACCGCTGAAATGGACTGGGGAATTAGCAAGACCCATTCTCATGCCAAGATGGTTCAGAAGGCTCTGAGCTCCTAGAACTGAAGCTCCACTCCTTAGCAGCGAGTGAGATGCCATCACCATCCCTTCCTGTGTGCTTGCTCCTAGAGATCTAGTTCCATGCACTGATGCCTGGTTCCTCCGACCCCCAAACCTGCCATGCTCTTGCTGATGATATGGCCCTGCTCCCAGCAGCCAGCTAGCTACTGCAGAGCCGAGGCCTTTAAACCAATCATCTGGGGTCTCCGGTGGGCCCACTTCAGCAACCCCACTACCACAGCGATTTTTTCCCCACAGGCCCTGCAGGGCGTTTCCTTGTTAGACCACCAAACCCCAAGCATCTCTTACTCAACCTCTCTGGGCTGCGGGGGAAGGAAACGTAGGACTCTGCTTTTTAAAACAATGCCAAAGGTTATCTCCATTGGGGGACAAACTAAACTGATCCCTATCCTACCTCCGCAGCACATAGCTTGTCCACCCCACAAACTCCCCGCAGACTGTAGAATCGAGTCCCCAAGAGACCCTCCAGCGTTTCCTTCCAAATCCACGTAGGCGCTTTGATCTGCCCTGGAGACAGAGAGATAGATCTCTTGGGGTCTCCCTGGCCTCAGTGTCATCTGTGCCCCTTTCTAGCACCAGAAAAGGCTGGAGCAGCTAGGCCGATATTCCCTGAGTGGTCTAGAGTGATGCGCCCCAAGCCACAGTCCGACACTTGGATGGGGCAGAGAGAAGCGTAGACAGCCTGCGGCGGCGGGAGAGGATGGGTTCTGACTCTGCGGGGCGCTGGCCCTCGCCCGTTCTGGGTCGGCGAAGCACGCGGCTCCTGGAGACCTCTAGGCTGAAGGAGGGGTCCCAGGGCCCCGCTGGAGAAGAGTCTGGCGCTGGGCGAGTGCGGGGCGGAGGGACAGGCCAGGGGTGGTCCTTACCTGCTGGTCTCCGGGCCGGTCCAGACTGCTGGGCGCCGGGACTGAATGTGCAGGAGGGCGCGCAACCCGCGAATCCGCGCCCAGAGCCGCACCGGCTGGAGCGTGTGCGCCGCGGAGCGCGCGCCGAGCCTGGTCTCTCGGTGCGTGTGGCCGCGGGCAGTCGGGTCTGTGTCCCTGCGCCGCGGCGTGTGCGTATTGCACACCGGGACCGCGTTGCTCCAGAGCCTCCGCCAGTCGCAGCCGGGAATCGGAGCGAGGCGCCCCTCGTCTGCTGTCGCCCACCCCGTGCTGCTTGGCCCGCTATGTCCTGCGGGAGAGGCGCCGCCTCTGCTGCGCAGCCAGGCCCGGGGCCGAGGGAGGCGACAGACCACCGCCTCCCCGGCGGACCTCGCAGGCGGGGGGTGGGGTGCAGACCAATGAGCGCCCGGGGGCGGGGTTAGGCCCGGGACAGAGATGGGGAGCTGGATGAGGACCACCGCACTGACACAAGCCAGAGCTGCGGCAGAGACCCAGGGCGCGGAGGCGGAGGTAACAGCCCCCCTTTGCCAGTTCTGTCGCAGAGCTTCCGGGCTGAGTTGTGCCTTCCTCGGGGCTCACCACCTTTCTGTCCTACCGCAAAACATCCAGGAGGGAAAGCCCTCTCACTCTACTCTCTGTGTCCAAGCCTCCTTTGGCAACCTGCCACCTGAGCAAGTCCCAGGCCCTTTTTGGGCGCTTCTTTGCTCACAGTCTGGGGTCTGCAAGGGTTGGATTGCAGGTGCCTATCTAGATGTCCTCAAATGAGACACCCCCGAGAACACCTCTATAGCCAGAAAAGGAGTGGTGGTGCTTATGGGAAGTGTGTTAAAAATAAATGAAACTGTCCTGCCAGCTCTGTGAGTTTGGGTGTGTGGCCTAATGTTTCTGAGCCTACACTTCTTCACCTGCACTATCGTCATCGTTCCTATTTCTGGGGTCATGAGAACAACGTTGAATAGGAACAGTTTGTGTGCCAGTAGTGAGGTTGTACTAGGTTCGCAAATTCACTGAGGCTAAACAAATCACTATTGTTGTTGGTGATGTGGTCTGGTCACCCTTCTCCTGGTACAATTTGATAAGTGGGGGCTTAATGAGCAGAACTCAGCAGGTTAAGGTTACATAGCCAACATCCTGCCACCTCCAGCTTGTCATAACTGTCCCCAGTCACAACATCTTGAGTTCTCTGTATCCCCATCAGTCAGCTCTCAACTGGCTTCTGTCATTGTCCATTCAGGTAAGTTCTGGGCTTCCCTCCCTATGTGTCCTTCTGAGGAATCCTCAAGAAAGAAGAGGGAAGGAGAAAGGACTTAAGCCTTTTGTTAGCAAGGTCAGTCTAGCTGAAGACGAAAGGACCAGGAGATGGAGAAGAATTGCAAATGGGAACCATACAGAACCCTAACTGGTAAGATCTGACTATTTTACATCCCATTTCACAATGAAAACAGTAAGGCTAAGAGTGGGAAGCAACCTGTGCTCCAGAAATGTTTGGAGTGCCCTATATACAGACAGCAAGTCCACGATTCCCCCCTCAGTCCAGGGAGCACTGGTCCCACCTCACCAATAGCTGGCACTCTCTTGCGTTCTTTCAGGCCATGTTCCAAAGCAAAAGCAGTGGAGAACATGTCTTCTCTCTTAAGATTGGTCAGGGCCACTGTAGAGAGAGCACAGCCAGATGCCGGGCAGAAATCAGCACTCAATCAAGACCAGCTCTGGAATGTGCTGTATCTCTTTCCAGTCTGTTTTCCCAAGCTGGAGGTCAGTTTCTCTACTTGATCTCCATCCCTGATGTAGGACAGATTAAATGAGATGTCACCTGTGAAAGTACTCTGTAAACTGTGAGACATGCAACGGGAGGCAGGTCCGTTGAGAGCTTCCACACAGGAAGTGGAGCATGAAACATGGGACATTGGCACTAGGGGATGCATTGGTGGGGGGGGGGGGTGTAGAATCACTTACCCACAGTAGGCCAGATCACTCCAGAAATGTTCATAGTCAGACTCCATTTCTGGAATCTTGACTCTTTGAGATTGTGCATCCAGTTCCTGGTTTATCGCATATTCTGGTTCTTCATGTCTGTGTCTGGGAACCAGAACCCTGCTCTCTGTTCTTTATTAGTGAGTGCACATCATGCTGTGTGAGAAAGGTAGTCACAGTGTGTACTCTATCCAGGCTGTCAGCTACGCAGAAAGAAGCGAGAAGCTCATGTAAGTCCACCTGTCTTCCGATTGCCTCACAGCCTATGGCTGAAGGTGAGTCCCTGGCAGACCCCAGATAGAGGGCAGACAGACTTATGGTCCTACTTGTACCCAACCTAAAAGGAGCTCTAAGGGCAAAGTGAGAATGGGAAAGTATGACGCACAGAGCTAGGTATGTCTGATGTCATCCAAGAGTGATGCTTTTTCCTAGTTAATTCACCTCTCGGGGGCACAAAGACAACTTACCAGAGCCCAGTAGATGAATGGGTTGTGAGCTATCATTCTGTACTCCCAACATGGGCTTCTGTGTCTGTGCCTGATGCTGACATTTGTCTCTGGCCCTATTAACAAATATGGTGCCGTGAATAAGAACTGCATGAATTCTGGTACCCAAAACCAGACACCTCCAAGAACAGAGCCAAGATTTCCCATTATCTCTATGTCACTCATCCAAAAAGCCAACTTTAGGTCAAATTCTAACCTTAACTCCAAACTCACCATCCCCATCCTCGATGCCAGGCTCTGAAAAGTATTGGGGTGGGAACTAAAGGACCACTCCTGGAAATAGTGTCCCAGAGCCCTCTTGAGGTGCCTTGCCTCCCAGAACAGGAGAATAAGGGTCCTCCTTAGCCACTGTTCCTACCCTGAGGTGATCACTACCTCATCCCTCTCCACAATCCAGCCGGCTGGGCAGGCAGCAGCTGAAAAATATGGGTTTTAATTCAATTTCCTGAGACGAGGGATTGAGGGAGATGGATGCCAGGCCACCCTACCCAGCATTCATCTCTCCTGCACAGCAGTTCCTTCCGTGACACAAGCCCAGCCCTGGCGCCACTCAGACATAAGCAGTATCTTCCAGAGCACAGGTGTCTCATGGTGGAGAGCTGGCATCTCTGACGTTCTCCCACTCTGTAGAATCAAGGCTGCTCTGGATTCCTGGCACTCTCTGCTGGAGAAAGGACCCTTCTTAACTATTCTCCACAGAATCTCTTCACAAGCTTTGAAAAAACACCCCTGCCCAGGCCTCACCACCGCAGATAATTAGATAATTGGTCTGTGGAGAGGCTTGGGTAGGAGTGTTTTTTGAAAGCTCCCTGGGGTGTTTTAACGTACAGCTGGAGTGCTCTGGAACACTGTGAGAAGCCCTCCCCATGCCTTGCATGCAAGCCTCACAAGGTGGTCTGCTCATACAACCAGAACAAGGACCTGGTGGACCTGATCCACAGACCTCAGGACACCCTGAGATAAAAGAAAATGCATGTTAGTTCTCTGTCAGAGCCATGCTGTGCAGACAGTGGTCTTGGGGTACTTGAAATCCCCTAAGATGTTCTGGAAACTACCTGGAGTTGAGGAGGACAGACAGGCATCATCAGAGGTACTAGGTATTCCTCAGAGGCTAGGCTTAAGTTCTCTCTGTCCCCCACCCGTTCTACAGCCCAGCAGTGGATAGAGATGAGTAAGGCAAAAACTACTTGGAATGAGAGATAGGGAGGTAACAGGGGGAAGAGTTAGGACTGTCACTCATAAGGCTCAGGATCCGATATGATGCTCCAGTTACAAGGCATTTTGGCTACCAGCAGAGCAGGCCTCCGATCAACCAGAACTGCACCTCCCTAACGCTCAAACAAGAATATACGCATCTGGGAAGTCAGAGCGCATGGGTGTTGGGATAGACTGGGTGAGATAAATAATTCCCTGAATCCCAGAGGAAAAGCAAGAGACCTGCAGACCTACATCTCTTTAACCTATGTACATAGATATGCAAATACTCCATCCAGCCCAGATGAGTCCACAGGCAAAGACACACACTCACTGCCCCTTCCCATGCAGCATGCACCTGCAGAGGTGTGGTCACAGATGAGCCGGTGCGTGCTACCACACGGATTCCTGCTCTGAATATGCATCTTCTCCTCTGGGATAGAGATCTCCTCTCCTGAGGGATCTCAAGCAGACAGCAGGGCCTGTCTGCAGAGGCATAGCTTCATCATTCTTAGGCAATTCTTGTCAAAGAATGAGTGACATTTTCCATTCACCTTCTGTAGTGCCTTCCCCAGGGACTCAACTGGTTACTCATGGGAGCCAGACGTTCTGAGAGCCTGTAGTCGATGGAGAATGAAATATTTCTTTTCTCACATCTCCTCTCCCTCTCTCCCTCTCTCCCTCTCTCTCTCCCCCCTATAGGATTCTTTTCTTATCCCTAAATCCCTTGCTCTGTCTTCTCCACATCTGGAAGCACAGCCTCTTCAGTGGCAGAAGATACACCAGCCTATATCACAAATTATACACACGAATTCAAGGCCACTTTGCACATACCTACCTTCAGCTAGGAGCAGGTCTGCTACCCCTGGCCTGCCCTAGCTCCTGCCACAACAGATTCTTACATCACCTCTGTCTGCTCCCTCCTTGCAGACACCACTGTCAAAGCCAGTGCCCACTTGCTGCCCCTGCAGTTTCTTGGAGTCTGTCTTAACTGCTCTAAAAATGACGGTATGCCCCAGCCCTACACCATTCTTGGCTCTAATAAAGGGCCTCTGCAGGCACAGGGGTGTAGAAATTGCAGATAATTTGTGTGGGAGGAGGCAGCCTGCGTGAGGCATGAATGCAGCCATTCCCAGAAAAAGCAGCTCAGACTAATGTAGGGCCTATTATAGGCTGAGACCTGAGTCGGTGTCATACAAATGATGTTGATAATTATATCAAAAGTACAGCAAATAGAATGCTAGTTGATGGCCAACTTTGGGAACATGTTGGCAAGTAATAAAATACTTTTTTGTGTGTCGCTGATGGGAGAACTATCTGCAAGAAATTCATAGGATCCTTGGGCTCTAGACCCTTAGCTGGTAGGAAGAGGCCGGCCTAAGGCTTTGCAAACATTCAAGTCAGAGACGATATGGTTTTGATGTTCTAGTGCTGTGCGAAATGTTGCTGCAAACTTAATGGTTTAAGGTAATGTATACCCTGCATGTGTCACAAGTTCCCTGCATTCGGGGATTGGACAGGGAGTTCTGCTTGGGATGTTATAAAGAAGCAATCAAAAAGAGACCAAGCAGGGTTGGGGATTTAGCTCAGTGGTAGAGCGCTTGTCTAACAAGTGCAAGGCCCTGGGTTCGGTCCCCAACTCCAAAAAAAAGAAAAAAAGAGACCAAGCCCAGGGTTTCCATGCAGTCCTGGGATCTTATCCCAAGGTGTTGGCCAAATTCAGTTGCTTGCAGTTGTAGAACTTGGGCCTTAGCTTTTAGAGATGCTGCTGATAGCCCAATCTTGGCATCGCAACCATCAACATTGGCTGCCTCTCTGTCCTTGATACCTCTTTCAAAGGGCTCATCTGATTGGCTTAAGATCTTTCAGAGTAAGTTCCCTGTTCCTAAACTTGAAGGCAAGATTTATTGAGTCTGTTCTCCAGCAAGATCCATTCCTCTTTGCCCCATAAGAGCTCCAATCAGGAAATCAAAATCACACTGTGTTATAGGTCCTGTCCACGCTCAAGAGGGTGGGATAGTGTGGGACTACACACCAGGGGCAGGAACTGTAGGTACTTTAAATTTAAATTACCACAGTCCCATCTTCTGGAGCCTACAGTGTGAGGGCTGGACTGGGGCTCTCCACAACAGCAGCTCTCTGAAGTCAAAGCCTGCACCTGTCTGGTTGCGCCCCCAGTATTTGGCATCCACTCTGTGCTGAATACAAGTGAGTCGCCAACCCCTGTGTCTATTATACCTCTGTGGGAAGTCCAAAGCCCAGGACAGAGAAATAACTACATCAACCTGTCTAAAGCCACGGATGGTAAGGCTGAAACAATGTATGCAGTACTGTTCACGAGGAGCTTACGATATGACAGGCTCTGAGCTGTCATCTGAGGAGCTCAGGCTATATTGGTTAGGGACGTGGTAATCATACGTATGCAGGTAAAGAACCCAAGTCTCAGAGAGATGAAGTCATTTGTCCAAAGATGCTGCCAGTCCTCTCAGTTCAACCCTAATGCCACTGACACTACTTCTGTGTATCAGGGGACCGATGTGCAAGAAGAGTCAAAGATGCTTGCTACCACCTCCATCGCTACCCTTCTGTTCATGTTCCTGGGAAATCAGCCCTGGATCTATTTCACCCTGGAATGGCTGAGAGAGAGAGAGAGAGAGAGAGAGAGAGAGAGAGAGAGAGAGAGAGAGAAGCGTTTGCAATTATTCCTAATTAGCCTGACTGACCATCTCTGTCACCAGGCTGTCTCTTTAGCTGCTTCTTCACCTTTTGAGGACACTTCTACAGAATGAGGAAACTCATCTGCAGTGGCCTGGAAGGAAAGGTCACAGAAGGATGCTGGCCAGTGGTGAGCGAAGGCATCTTTATATGAGTCCTGGTAGCTCTTAGAGCTGCTGCTTCTACTAAGTCCCTCCAGTTCCTGGCATAGGTGCTGCCTCCATCATCCTTATTGCTGGAAAGAGCCACCAGCCCACTCCCTAAGGGACCCATCTGCTCAGAACCCTTTCTTCAGATCTCCACATGCATTACCTTGCTCAGTCTTGTGGACATGTCGCTGACACCATGAGCCCTGTCCTCTCCTCCTGCTTCACTAAAATAAACATTACTGGCAAGGCAGAGACTTGGGGACTAGCTAGCCTTCAGGGTTCAAACTGCCATTTCCACACAGTTATTTAACTTTCTGTGCCTCTATTTCCTCACTCAGAAGGAAGACCTAAATAACAGCACTGGGTACTTGAGATTGTTGGGAAAGTGTGTGTGCGCACGCACGAGGGTGTGGTAGAGAGATGTATGCTGCTTAGCATGGGGTAAACATGGTTTTTAAAAAATGTCAGGCTTTCCTTGCTTGCTAATTTTCATTTTTCATATTTTTTGTCAATTGGTTTGCTTTACTTTTGTTTGTTTTCTTGCTTGCTTGCTTTTGGCAGGCTTTCCCTACTTAGCCCAGGCTAGACCAGAGATCCCTTTGCTTCCTGGCAGTGCTACAGTTAATGCAGGGCCACACCAATGCTGACCTTTTCTTCCACAGCCTTTTCTGTGCACATGCTACACACCACCTTTCTCTTTCTACAAGACTTGTCTCCCCTAAGCCAACACAAACTGCCCGAGGACCAAGTCTTTCTTCACTTGTTGTTCTAGCCTCAGCTTAGGTTAGCTGGACTCTGTTGTTAAACTGGAGACTGGATCCCAGCTTCCCTATGCACCCTCAGAAACAGAATTTCAAAAGAATAAAAGGAAGCATCTGTTTTGCCAGCATCTCTTGGCTGTGTCACCCTGATCCACAGCCATAGACCCCATTTCTAGATAGCACACTCCTCTACAACATAGTCACCAAGTACTAGAGTCCGGCCCACCAAGTCTGAGACCCCTGCCCTAAAACCATGAAGGTTTTGGTTTTCTAGAATAGACCACATGACTCAGAGATTCCACAATAAAACTACCCGAGCATCACTGATAGGATGCAGGACACTTGGAAAGGAAGCTTAGACTTTCAGAAGAAACTCAGAACTGAATCATGGGAAGATCTGGAGAGACCAGCTGGCTCCCTTTCAGTTTTGTTTTTGTTTTTTTTTTTTTTTTAAGGCAAGTGGTGCTTGTGTGTGCTCTGAGCCTAGGGCTGGGCTGGTGGACAGAATGGTGGGAAAGGACTCCCCTGTGAGGGTTGCTAGGCACTGGCAGCGCTGGGGATGGGGACAAAGAGCTGCCTGGCCCAGTCAGCACAGCCAACACTGAATCCTAATCAGGATACTGGGGGAAGGAGATGGGCGGGACTGGTCCTAATCCCATTACAGCTGCTCATCCAGCTGCCAGTGCTGGCAGGACCCCAGACCCCAGCGCTGCCCTCTCCTCCCTGATCAGGATAGTCCTCAGACTAAGTCTGCAGAGAACCTTAGATACTGAAAGTTTTCGCTCTCACTGAATTCTCAAGCTCTGTGTCTGTGCGGTAAATGACAGGGAGGTAAAGGCAAGGACAGTGACACCCTGAGCCTGGAGAATAGGAAGACTGAGCTGAGAAAAGATGGCGGGAGTATGTAAGAGCACCGATCATGCCCTAAATAGACTCAAGCTGCCATTACTGCATCCCAGCGAGGCCTGGCCCCCTATCCTTTCTCAGACTGGCCTCTAATCCCGGCTTCTGAGAGAGCCTTGGCTCAGGCCACAAAATAATCATTCAGGACAGATCCCTGACCCTACTCAGAGTCTCCAAGCAGTGGGCATCTCTGAATTTCTTCCAGTTCCATAGAGCTTTCTCAGAAGGCAGAATTCTTCTTACAGAACAGTCTGTTCCCTGAGACCTACTGGCCTCTAGAAACTCACAGCAGCCCACACTCCCTTCCCATGCTCCTGAACACACATCCTGCCCTGGTGCATGTGGGTCATTAATTTCAGTAGTTTTGTGCCAAATGTCCTTCCAGACTTTGTCCAGAAAGAGTCTAAGAGGAAGTCAGTGGACAGATGTTAGTCTCACCCACAGTCAAGACTTGGACGATGGGGACAGAGTCATCTTGTTAGAGATGGAGATACAGACTGGTAATAGGACTGGTGAGTGACTGTGGAGGTAGCCACCCTGTAGGGACCAAAGTCCTGAGTGAGCGTGTGCTGTTGATGTGAACACAGCCACATCCAGGACCCTCGTCTCAGACCCTTTGGAAAATGGCCAATTCCTCTTTCCTCACTGTAGTAAGACTCTGGACAAGAGAAGAATGGCAAAGCTGTCCCTTCTGGCCCATTAATAGATGCTGATAAGGTGTGCAGAAATTTTCCACCATAGCTTCCTCCCCATAGATGTTTACAGCCTGAAGACTGTTCCCCTACAAAGACTGCTCATACTGAGACTAGCTAAACCTGCCTTGTTGACCCAGCTGTCTGCCATAGACCCGACCTCCTTATTATCTGTATCTAACAACCTTGTCTCTTGTTCAGCTGATTGCAATGAAGCTGCCTCTCTCTGTGTCAATTCTGCATAATAAACATGCTAAGCTTGTAGGGTACTGAGGTTTCTTCATTTGAGAGACCACTCAGTTCCAGCTTCTCTATGTATGTGAGTGTTTGTGTTTTCTTCATTTCCTCAGCACCGCAGCCAAGGCCATTCCTAGAAGCCATGTGCTGACTCAGCACCACCTGGTGTTGGGAATGGGGATAATGACCTTAATTATTTTGGCAATTGAAATCAATATGGATGAACATCCTAAATAGAACATGCAGTTCACACACCCCATGCAGGTTCCTCAGCTTTCCTTCTTTTCCTTCTTGAGCCCAGAAAATATCTAGGAGGAACTCTGAGTCATCTACCAACATCAGGGTGGAGGACAGTATGTTCAATATGTCCTCTTCTCAATATGACTGCAGTTCAGGGCTCAAGACCTCCTCCTTGGGCCCTTGGCTAACTAAAATGCTCAATCCCACAAGCTCAAGGGCTCCTGTCTAGAAAGAAGAGGACCCAAAGACTCTCAAGGCTCCAACTGTCTAGCCAGAGAACTAAGACTAGGCTGCTCCAGTTAGAACACAAAGGAGTAGCATGGCCAGCCTCCCTCAGCACATGTGGCCACATGCAGGTCATAAGAAAAGCTTTAATCACCCTGGCAGTTTTCCTAACCTCCTCCCCAGTAACAATTCCTTTCTCTGGGTAGCAAATAAGATGTACACAGAAGAGGCCTCAGGGATAGTGTCAAAGAGACTTTCTTTCTAAAGGAGTTCATGCTGTCCCCCACGGGGCCTCAGCCTCAGCCTCCCATATACGTTGTTCAGCAAGGTCACAGGAGGCCATGTGGGTTGAGACCTTTTATTGTCCAGCTGTTCTAGTCAATGTTCAGTGTGTCTCTGACTGTAAATCCCAGTATCCATGGCCAGTCACTGTGGAACCCAAAACACCCTCAAACATTTCCAACATGGCCTGCCTTTCTGCAGGACTTTCAAAGGGAAAGTCCTCAACCATGTCTACACAGCATGATCCTACCACCCACCTCCAAGCAAGCAATTTATGAAAAGTAAGGACTCAGGAAATGCAAATGTCAGAATAGCATTGAGGTCACCAAAGGAAGGCAGGTGGGTAGGAATTTTCCCCTTCAAAGTTGGACATAACAAAGGAACCTTCAAATGACTGCCTATATTAGTCAAATGCATTGCTCTGAGAAAGACAGAGACAGAGACACAGAGACAAACAGACAGACAAACCCAGGGAAAGTAACTTAAAGTAGAAACAATTTTCCTAGGTTCATTGTTTGAGGGATATCCATTCATGTCTGCTGGCTTCATTGTTTCTAGGCTGTGGTAAGGCTGAACACCACAGTGTGAGGGGGTGAACTCACTTACCTCCTAGTGGCCAGGGGAGGGAGAGAGGGGAGGAGGGATGAGGGAAAGGGGAGGAGACAAGGCTGCACTATACATACTGTGAATTAGCTGGCTTCTTCCTAGTTCTTTCACTCTATCCAGGTCCCCAGGCTGATAGATGGTGCCACTCACAGTCAAGGCAAGTCTCCCACATCACTTGCTATCCCACATGGCAAGTATCCTAACAGACTTTTCTCTAGGTGATGTCTCTCTGTCTAATCAAGTCGGCAATAAAGACTAACCATCACACTACATTTTTGATAGCATCTACCTTCTCCAGTTCCTTAATCCAGACAGAGAACCCAGTGTTCATTGATGCAAGCAGGACATCCCTCCAGAGATCCAGACCCACATGTATAACAGCCCATGTGAGCCTAGCAACATCTGGGATGCCTTTAGGATTGTATTTCCTTGTTGAACACAAGAGCCTGCTATCTCCACACCTCCCATTGCTCCTCCTCTACAAATGGATCTCCTTTGAGTTCTTGGGGAGTCTGGATCCCGAGTTTCACTCCTACATGTGCTGCTTAGAATTCATGCAGCAAGCAGTGTTAAGGGGGATTTTCGAGGGCTAGTCAATAGTGCCACACTGAAATTGCTGGGATCCATTCTCTGGGCCATTTTTGTCAAACACGATGCACAGAATTTAAGCAATGGCTAAGCTCTTAGTGGAACACAACTAGAATGTTGACATTGGGAAGCAGGACATTCAGATCTTAGCCAGATTTCTAGGAGGCATCCCAAAGAAGTTGCCTGAGCTTAGATTTGAAGGCCAAGTTAAAGAATACCATGCATGGATCAGGGGAACTACAGTGGAGAAAACAAAAACACAGGCCACAGAGAAATGGGACAGCATGCATGGGACTCACTGCACCCAGACCATGTGGTTAGAGATAGTCAGCCAAAGGCATGTACTGAATTTGAGCCATAGAGCCAGATTACATGGTCAGGAGTCTTAATCAGTGGGAAGCGATTAAAGAGAGCACCAGTCCCCACCTGCATTTTGAAAGTATTTCCCAAAATGCAAAAAAACGAAGGAGGCAGGAGGGTGCAGAGGACAGGGCTTGAAGGCTGGCTGCAGCAGGCAAGTTCCAAGTTTGTGTCTGAACTAGAAAGGACAGAGCGAGATGAACAGGAGACCATCTAAGGAACACAGCTAGTAAATGCATAGGCGAATGCCAGCAGCAAACCACTGAACTGAGAATAGGACCCCCACTGAAGGAATCAGAGGAAGGACTGGAAGAGCTTGAAGGGGCTTGAGACCCCATATGAACAACAATGCCAACCAACCAGAGCTTCCAGGGACTAAGCCACTACCCGAAGACTATACATGGACTGACCCTGGACTCCAACCTCATAGGTAGCAATGAATATCCTAGTAAGATCACCAGTGGAAGGGGAAGCCCTTGGTCCTGCTAAGACTGAACCCCCAGTGAACATGGTTGTTGCGGGGAGGACGGTAATAGGGGGAGGATGGGGAGGGGAAGCCCATATAGAAAGAGAGGGAGAGGAGTTAGGGGGATGTTGGCCTGGGAACCGGGAAAAGGAATAACAATCAAAATGTAAATAAGAAATACTCAGGTTAATAAAGAAAAAAGAAAATAAGGAACACAGCTAGTGGGACTCAGGAGCAGGTTGGGTGAGCATGTGATAGCATTCAGGACACTGGGATGTAAACATCAAGTATATTCCATTAAAGGGAGAATCATGGATGCACCATTCCCTTTCTTCTTCCCATTGACTGGAACAGAAGTGTGATAGTGTAAACCAGAGTAACTTCCCAAAGAGGAAAATGCTGCTTCTTCACAAGAAGGATCTGGTTTATGTGTGAATTGCCCCTTTGGATTAGTATGCAAGGAAGGAGTCCGCTTCTCTTTCATTCTGACAGCTGTTCACTGTTACTACTGATGAGGCAAATCTTCAGGATGATAGACCAGCCATAGGCATATGGAGGTCGAAGCTGGCAGATTCTGTGACTGTCATCAGGTTACATGGTTGTCTACCTGGAGGACACACTCAGAGTGCAGGAGTCTGGAGGGAGAGACAGACTTCACATGGATTAAGAACTGGACTTGGGCCAGATGGGTTTGAAGCACTCTAAGGAAAGCCCAGAAAGGGATATCAATGGAGCAAATGGGAAGCTCAGAAAGACTGAAGTTGGAAGAGCAAGCATGAGATTGGAAACCAATCAGGGATCCTTCACCCTGACAGCACAAGACTATTTCAGAACTCTGGTAACCAGACACGATATACAGATTCTGATGGAAGGGATTTGAGACAAGATCTGGCATTGGGATTTCTTAAAGCTCCTCATTCGACTCTCACGAGAGACCAAGGTCAGAATTACTTGGATGGATGATAACTGAAACACCGGGACAGATGGCTCAGGGAGGAGCACAGAGTGAGAAGACCTGAACTCAGCACCTGTCCCCTACAGGGCCTCTCACACCTCCTGTTCCTGCCTGGTGATGAGGAAGAATGATGACCCATAGCCACTGCCCAGTCAGTCCATGACAATGGCCATAGGGAACATAGAAAGGAAATCAGATTGGACATGCATTGTCCTCTCAGCTCTAGAGTGGCATCACCCTCTTTTCTTTGCCTACCTCCCTCCTACACACAGCACTTCAGGAACTTCTAGGCATTGCAGCTGACCTAGGCATAGATGACTAGGGAGTGTGCCCCACAGGACTCCTTAGGAAAGGAGCCCCTTATGCAGGACCAGTGTGTGACTTCTGTCACTGCAGCTGCTGCCCTGTCTACAAGCACTGACATCTACTGCAAGCTCATAAGCAGTCAAGCTATCTTTCAGGGCTTCCCCTTAAAACCAAGTAAACATTCTGTTGATCCCATCTACAAAGGAAGAGAACTATGGTTAGTCCTACCGAGACAGAAGGTTGCCAGTGAAACTAACCTCACAGACCCCACTCTGATGGTTCTTCTGTCCCCATCTTCTACCATTATTGTTTCCCAGGGTAGGATGTGGGAACAGGACCAAGGATGTGTGAGGCAGTGAGAGGCAACGAAGTCACATGATGAATCCCAGGGACCAGATTTTAGAGAGCAACATCAGGGTGCAGTTCTGAGTTCATTGTACAGCACATACACTTATATAGTGTTTGAGCCGATCTTGAACTCCAAAATCTTTAGTCAATCGTATCTTGTGACGCTGTCCCTGTGCCCCAATGAAAACCCTGCCTAATGAGGCTCCTGTGACTCCTTGAAGAGTCATGATCTACTGTACATGGCATTAGATTCAATAAGATGGCTTCCAGAACACTGGTGAGACAGCAAAAAGGAACCAAGACCAAGGTAGTGCCTGCTTCCCCCATCTTCACCAAAATCCTAACAGGTGACAATGCTATCCCACTGGGACATATTGAAACAATGTGAATAACCTAAAGGAGTCTCTACATCAGCCACCTAACTCTGCTTTTCCTCCTTCAGGTAAGGTGTCAAACTATGGTACTGTGTCTCCCTGTACTCTATCACCTCCCTTATTGGGAGACCTGCCATTGTGGTAGCCATGTTTCCACTTCTTTTTCTTTTCTTTTCTTTTTTTTGTTCCGGAACTGGGGACCGAACCCAGGACCTTGCGCTTGCTAGACAAGTGCTCTAGCACTGAGCTAAATCCTCAACCCCTATGTTTCCACTTCTTAATGCACACCTTAGCCATAATGTTTCCCTGCCCTCCATAAGGTCTTGGAACTCACACAGCTGATCGCCTTGCTGAGCAGAGGATTCCAACACACTGGTTGCAAGCTGCTATCTAAGCCTGGTTTCGAAGTAACATTTGGCCTGGGACGTGAGAGGGGAGCAGTTTCTGCCTTTTTATCCAGGGCTCTGGACACTATTCACTGGGGCACCTGTAGGTCTTAGCATACAGATAGAAGGCCAAGGCTGCTGAGCGAGTGGTATATGAAGTAGCCTTAAACCAGACCCACCCAACGCCTTCATGTTGTAGTCAGAACATAGTCCCAAAGAGCAACAGTGACCCGATGAACTGAAACCTAGGGTGGGTGGTTCCACCTTGTCCCTGAGGAAAGCTATCCCTTAGCACATCACACTCAGAGTCCTACATCTTGGCTGCATGTGCATATGCCTCCTCTCTCACAATATCCCCTTCTCAGCTGGCCATCAGCAAATCTATCCTGGGTGTTAGCCAATGACCTGAAGGCTCATTTTACCAAAGACATCTTGGCAACCATTGGCCTTTCAGCCCCAGAACCACAGACAAAGTGTAGCAGAATCACAACGGAGGCATTCCTATTCTTACCCCATGGCCAAACTCATGGGCATAAGATCCCAATCACTCAGCAGAAGCCATAACACAGATTTCAGAAATCCATGAAGAAGAATGGATTTTCTTACTGTGCATACTCCTTAATTTCCTGTGTTTGTCCCCAAAGGGCTTTTCCATCGACAAAGCACTTGTTTCTACAGGCAGTACAGTTGAAAAGAAGCCAGGGATAGGGAGATTAGTGTTGGGGACAAAGGGGACCTGGAGAGCTGGGGTGGCAGCTCTAATGAAGAGGTAGGAGAGCCCAATCCAGCCCCAGACAAACAGGAATGGGCCAGCTAGGAGCGGAAGCCAGATGGGACTGACCAGGAATCAAATCTGCCAAACCAGAATCCAATCTTGATATATAAGTAGTTTTCCCAGGAAAGCTTGTGTTCAGGTCCTAAATGAATGAGTTTCTGAGGCCACTGTCTATTCTGAAGAGCCCTTATCTGTCGAGGGCTAGTTGCCATAGTCCTTTGTGGCTACCTAGCCTTTGGGGTCAAGAATGAGCTTGGTGCCTGTAGGGCTTAGGACAATGTATGTCCAATGAGGATGCCCTGTATGCCAGATGCCCTGCCTTGGGCATCTCTCAAGATGTGTTACTCCCATAGGTCTCCAATGAGCCTGAAAGTGAACTGTGCCCACCACCACACCAATGCGTTCACCCCTTGCCTGACTGTCCTTGCCTCTGAGATCCTCCCCTAGCCCCCTGCCTTTCCTTCTTGCTGTATTAGGCCCTTAACATCTGGACTCTCTAGGTCATTCTGCTGCCTTTTAAGGCTCTCTGCCCACAATGCCTAGCTACATTCACTGAAAATCTGTCTACCATCTCTACAGGACCCACACAGATCTCCTGAGCCGCTCTTCTCAGCCTTCATGCTCCATCTCTGTGAATGGCAGTGCCCTTTCTTCCTGTCCACACCTAGATCCTCTGTGCCTTTTGGATTCCTTGACTTTCCTTAGGCTTCCCTGTACTTCCTGGTGCCTCACTGATGCCTGCTGAGCCCCTGCAGGTTCTGACTCACCACTCCTCCTCCCCCTCCCCACCACTGCCACCACGGGCAGGTCTCATCCCCAGAGGAAGTGATTCAGCACCCAGACTCTGCAGCCAGCTATGTGCTTAGTGTCTGTGCAGCTTTGGGTGAGTTAATTAGCCTCTCTGGGACATAGTTTCCTCATGTATAAATCAAAGATAAGAATGATGTGTCCCTTATGCAGTTGTGAAAATCAAGTGATTTGTGGAAACCAGGCTGATACTTAGAAATAGGAACCTGTTAATCGAAATTATCTCTGGCCACTTGCCACTTCCCCACTGAAAACTATGGGAGCTACAATGGACTCACGTATAAAATTTCAAAAATCTAGTAGCTGTATTAAAATGAAACATGGGGAATTACTTTAATGGTATTATTTTATTAAGCCCACTAAATTCAAAATATTATTTTGAAATTCTACCAGCATAAAATATGAATGAGCTATTTTGCCTTATTTCCATGTGCTACGTCTGAAATCCAGCATTTATTTTATATTCCCACCACATCACCATTTGAACCAGGCAGGTGTAGAATGTTCAAGTACCACGTGGTGAAGACACTGGCCAACAGGAGTGCAAATAGTCCCCTTGCTTCATGACTCCCCCACAGCAGACTCGCTCAACCACTGTAAATTGCTGCTGCGGCTTCCCATCATGCTGAAGATAAAGTCCCAGCCCTTCCCTGGGGCTGACAGCATCACCACATCTGGCCCTGACATGCAGAGGGGCATCACCTCCCTTCTCCTCCCACTCCCCTCCTCCTCTGCCATTAGCCGCAGTTTCTGCAGCCTCCTCACTCGATATGGGACAGGCCAAGTTCATCCCTCCCTACCTGTTCTCTCAACTTGCTTTGCTTCTCCCTTTGACCTTTATTCTGTTTATCCATCTTCTTATGTGGGCTGCAGCTTAGAGCTGTAACCATCTTAGATGTGTTTCTTTGTGCCAGGTCTACCAATACTCTGTGGTCTCTATCCACCTCAGGTATAGCTCTCTCCATGCCCACCTTTCATGGTGTTATTCTAGTCTCTTCTCTGCATAGCACAAGCACCAAAACCACAGGGACCTTGTCTGTCTTGATGTCTTTGCAAAGGCAGGTGATCTCAATTAGTGTTTGTGGAAGGAACTGAAGCCTTTGTTCTGGCCTCTGGGTCTCAGGCCCAGTGTCAACAAACCCTCCCCATGAGACTGGCCAGGAATTGCCCCTGGATTTTCCAGTATTTGGTCAAGGAGTTGCTGCTCTTCAGTTTTTGCTTGGCAGTCTGCAGTGGATAGCAATTCTGGTTTGATTATAGTAAGTGAATGAAGTCCACTCACCATAGAGCCACATCTGGGAAAAGAGAGCATCCTTTTCTTTCACATAAAGGGGCTGTGGCAGCCAAGGGCAACCCCTTATGGACTTGCTGTTTGGTAATAGTTGCCGAATTTCAAGGAAAACCCTCTACAATTAGCCATTTCCACTTCTATTCAAGGCCCAGGATAGACGAAGCTACCTGAATCACCAGTATAAGGGCATCTCCTTCCCTGTTCTTGATCTGCCCAGTTGTCCATGGTCAGAAGTAGCAGTCCCCAGGGATCTCCTGGACACCAACCCTTCCTTTGGACTCCTTTTCCAAGAACAGCTCTAACATCCCAATCTCTCAAGACAGGGAAGCAATGGAACCCTTAATGGAGTGGTCTTGGGAGAGACTGGGAAAGAATGCTCTCTAGCAGTGTGAACCAAGGGTCACAGTAGCTTCGGGGTCTTGGAGATATTTGCTAGGTAAATGCCCTTCAGGCATGCACCCTACAAAGACCTGTAGGGGGAGTTTGGGCAGCTGTCCAAAGACCGCTAGCTACCTGAAGCCTATTCTGTATCTAAGCTTCATTCTTGTCTTCAGTCATCAAGCTGGAGAGACAGACCATTTTCCCCTTCCTTTGGTAGGTAGGAAATCAGAGGTCCAGGTCCTGAAACCCCATAGAGTGTTGTAGAGAGTGAAGGTCACGGTGAGGACAGTATCAGGAGAATGATGTGGGAGAGGTATAGCCAGGACCTCAAAGCTACTTTCCCAGGACCCCGTGGCCCTGGCACCCCACCCCCACAAACTCAGCCTTTGTCTGATTTGCTGACTGCGACAGCTGGGAAGGCTGAGCCTCACCCTGGCTCCTGCCATCAGCCATCTCTATGTGGCACTAAAGATCGGCTCGGGCACCAGGCCCCGGCAGCAGGCTTGGCAGGTGGCTCTGTGTTGCCAGGGAGACCACAGAGGAGGAGAGCTGTTCCACAAGGCTGCAGAAGGCCAGATGGCCCGGGGTCCCAGAGGTGCTTTTCTTGGGGACAACAACCTTGTATGCATACTGCGGGGGTCTCCCAGGGATGCAACCACTAAGTACATGAGGGAACTGAGGTGCAGAACCTGGATAACCAGCTCACTGAGGGTGAGTGCTGAGGAGAAAGCCTGTACTCTGACTCACCCTGGGCTCTGACGGCAGGTACACAGACAGAGGAACACAGGCCTATGTATAAACCTGCAGAATTTCTCCCTGATAAGACCCCAGACCTTATTAAAGGTCCTTATTAAACTTGCTCCCAGGAACAGCTAGAAGGGAACAGTTGGAGACAGAGGGAGACTCCAAACTCTGATATGCAGAGAGCCAATGAGCAAACACAGAGATGGAAACTGCTTCCTGGGTGGGACTCAGAAAAGGGGTGCTGAGATGAAATTGGAGAGAGAAGTCAAGGGCTATGACCAGGAAACCTTGAGCTGGCTCAGCCTTAGAACTGGGAGGATTTATTGACAGAGACAGGGATGAAGCCCCTCAGAAAGTCCAACCTGATCTCCTATAATGGAAGGCGACCAGTATGGTGAGAAGAAAATAGGAAAAAAAAAAGCCCATTGCATTCTGCAGATATTAGGTCTCCTAAGACCTCTAGAGACCCTTATGGAGGGAACCCATTATCCTGAGGGTGAATATGGTTGAAATCACAGTGGTTCTCCCTTGTTTGGGATAAGATACAAATGTCCTCCTAGCCTAGTGCTCAGAAACCCTGATCAGCAAGCCAAGCACCTTGGCCTAGCCTCAGAACAGGCTTTCCTAGGTATTCCCTTAAGTGTCAGGAACCTCTGCTCCCACCACTGTAAGAACCCAAACCAAGGAAGAACTTTACACAGACCCTAGTGAAGGGATGGGATGTGGGACTGGAAGCTGAGGGCTGGGTTGCTGGTAGGGGTAAGAGAACCTTCGTAAGGGCAAGGAGGTATGACAATCTTCCCAGAGAAGTGAAGAGGGCAGCCAGACTCAACATTTCTGCACAAGTTCTGGAAATGCCCAGCTCAGCCCGAGGCAGGGCAGCCGATCAATCAGCCTTTCCAGAGGAGCCGGGGAAGGCTGTCTTGCTGCTCTTCAGTCTGACACTCGGACATAAATTAAAGGGAAAGAGGATCTGGGCTGATTCTCAGGGTTCATGTAACTGAGCTAAATTACTCCACAGCCCTCTCTGTGGTGCAAACAGAAATCCCCACCTGCTGGAGGTTGTCACACAGGCAGCCTGGGCTCCCTTGAGAGCTGGAGCTGCCTGCAGCCTGGGGCCTCCCGCCCCCAGACCCTGCCTGCTGCTGGAGCTGTCATCCCTGCTCCCAAACAGGCTGATTATCCCCATCTGGGGAAAACAAAACATGTCAGCCTTGTGCAGAGAAGAGGCCTGTCTCCTTAGTGAGGCATAATATGAAGAAGTTCCCAGCTTGCATCTGCTAAGCGATGGGGATGAACAACCTCAGCTCTCTTAGTAAGGCTTTCTCCTCTTCTGGCATCCCCTGCTCCCAGAAGCCTTTGGACCTCTGTTAGCCTTACTCAGGCTTCCCGCTGGCCTTTCTGAACCTCCAAGGTCCTGGTAAGAGTTTGAGTTTGCCCATACTCTCCTCTCGTGCAGCACTAAGGTTTGCTCTCCGTTTCAGAACTAGACCAGTCAATTGGATTTTGCTTCAAGACGGGACAGCCCCCCAGGAACAGTGCTGAGCTCATTGAATGGGGTGGCCAAGGGAAGCAGTCAGGAGGCAACTTGCTACAACCTGTTTGTCCATGTGATCCTTCCACTCAAGATGCTTTTCAATCAATTTGGCATTTAGAGGTTATTAGAGCTGTACTTCAACCCCCAGTCTCTGGTGTCTCCACACACCAGGCAAGCCTCTGTATATCTACCCTGTTTCCCCTGGCACAGGATCTACTGTGGGCAAGAACTATAAAGACATACTTACCTATACCAGGATACCAACCAGGGACCAGACACAGACCACATCCAGAAAATGGGTGAATTGATAAGAATGGAATTTTCCTCAGTCTCCTCTGGCCTCCCCAGCTGCTCCCATCACCTCTAATATTTTTTCCCACCTCATGATGCCCAGGGTAGCCTGTCTGTCTTATTGCAGAGGGAAACTAGCACTCCCTGAATTCTTCCAATGTGGCAACTATGCCTGTTACATATTTACCCAAACTAGCACTCACACAGATTGGAAAAAACAATGTCTTAGATGACACACAAGTCTATGAGATCCCAGAACAGAGTGAAGAATGGGGTTCCTACCTAGGCTCTTGTTTTCTGGGACAGGTCTCTGCCTGCCACAGTCTAAGCAAAGGCTCCAACTCTAAGCTTCAGACAAGAGGGCTGCTTTTATTATCACAATGCCAATGAAGAAACTGAGGCACAGAAAATTAGCAAACTTGGCAAAGATTACATCCAGTGAATCCTATAGGACTCATGCTAAAATCAGGGGTGGTACGTAACCATGGCTGGCCTACAGACAACCACAATGCCTGCTGGGCATATAGTTGTGACAGCCTATCTTCCCTGAGGGTGAGCCCAGGGTCTTCCACCTCTGCTGCTAACCTCACACTGACTGTGACCTTGGTGAGACCCAGGATCAGATTCGTCTTCCTTTATTCCTTTGCACAAGGTAACAGACGCCAGAGTTGGATGGCCAAAGGGAGCGTAATGAAGGTATACAGGCATTTATAATGTTTCCTCTGCCTGCCTCCAAAGCAGATGGAAGGTGGCTTAGAATGTTGAAACGCATAACGAGGACAATACAATTATTCTCTAAAACAGAGCTGTTGGAATTCAATCATCAGGCAGGAAGATGGAGTTCTCTGGGGCAGCAGGGAGAAGCCAGGATAAGATGGAGGAGGGCCACGTTGGTGTCCTTGGCCATCCCAAGCCATTTTTATAAGTTGTTCCTTCGCCTTAACCTCAGTGAACCTGTCTGGAGAGCTTTCAGGCTAGCATAGAACGTGAGAAGTAGACATTTGTGGGCCGCATCTGTGCTGGCTAGTTTCATGTCAACTTCACACAGGCTAAAGTCATTTGACAGCAGGAAACCTCAAGTAAGGAAATGCCTCCATAATACCAGTCTGTAGGCAAGTCTGTAGGGCATTTTCCTAGTTAGTGAGTGATGTGAGAGGGCCCAGCCCATTATGAGTGGGATCACCTCTAGGTTCTATAACACACTAAGCAAGCTAAGAGGCCAGTAAGCAGCACCTCTCCATCATCTCTAAATCAGCCCTGACTCTAGGTTCCTGCCTGGCTTTCTTCAATGGAAGACTTTAATGTGGAACTGTAAACCCAATAAACTCTTTGTCCTCAATTTGCTTTTGGTCATAGTGTTTCATTAGAGCAGTAGGAATTCTATCTAAGACAGCATCTCAAACAGCACTAAATACAACCAATTTAGGACTCCCAAGGGCTACCCTAAGGGGATAACCAAGGACATTCCAAGGGTTGGCCTGGCAGGGCAGGAAGTATGAGATCAGTCAGCAGACCTTGGCCCAGCACCCTACTACAGTCAGATTCACTCTATGGTCATCTGTCTTAGTCACTGAGCTTCCTAGTTAGATTTGTAGCCCTGATGCTAAACATGCTTAGAAACCATACTGGACAGCATTCTCCGAAGCCCTCCATGCTTTTACAGCCCTCTGGGCTCCTTTATGTTGCCAATCAGGCACTTTCAAGCAAGCCACAGTTCGGACATATCCTGGCATTCTCCATAATTGAAAAATGTTTGAGTTCTAGAGTAGAATCCAGGGAGCCCCTGGAGAGAGCACTGCAGTTCAGGGCATGAGTATAAGGAAACCCCCTTGGTCCTCTTCAGGTTTCCAGATAAACCTCTACTCACTAGTATGGACCAAATGTTCAGGCATATCAGCTAGGAGAATAATACAGTAAAAACAACCAGGAGCTCCAAGTATAAATCCAAAGGTCTGTGTTATCAGCACCCACTGAAGGATGCTAATATTTTCTATCATTCATGGTATGTCAGGTACAGGGCTTTGACTAGTGGACTGGACTACACAGGGCATCAGAACACTCCTGGCCAGTACACTACTGTTCAACATGCAGGAGGGCTTTGCCATTTCAAAACCTGGTCTCAGCCTAAGAGTTCGTCTAAATACCTACCAGGGATGCCAAGTCATAGGCAATCAGTGTATCAGTATAAAATGCAGACGCCATCTCTGTACATACTTATACCCCTGTGGGGGGGAAAGTCCAGGCCACCAGATGCTGACCTGCTCAGACATGTATGGTTCATTCTTCCTAGTGTGAGGTCTATTCTAAAAATGTGAGGGGGAGAAAGAAGAAGGAAAGATGGCAGAGGAAAGATGCAAAGTAGATGATCTGTGAGAGGACAGAGCAGCTGAACAGTCGTGTCTTACCTCACAAGTACAAGAATAACCTTCTTAACCAAAACCTTGAAAAAAGAAAAATGGTATGTTGTCTCTTACATGTAGATGTTATCTTTCAAGCTTTTTTAATATATGTGTTTCAATCAAACTAAAATAGGAGGCTTAAATGGGGAGGGAGTTGGGAGATCAGAGTAAATGAGGGAATATGGGGAAGAACAACTAATAGTAAAGGTCTTTTGAAAAGTCATACAGAAACTTACTACTTGAAATACATAAATAGGAGTTGGTGATTTAGCTCAGTGGTAGAACGCTTGCCTAGCAAGCACAAGGCCCTGGGTTCGGTCCCCAGCTCTGAAAAAAAAGAAAAAGGAAAAAAAAGAAATACATAAATAAAAACACCTTCAAATACAGACATAAATAAAAGGAATTTAAATGGAGCCGCCATATAATGGGATAGACAGTGCCCAAACTAGACATCTTATTCCACCAAGTCAAACTTTCAGTGCCTTCAAACCTTCAAATCTTCACTTCAAGAAATGAGTGACTTTCTTGAGTCACTGACTATAGACTCCCCCCAAACATGGCATGCTATTACCAAGGCTACTGATTCCTGTCTAAGCCTCGTGATAAGGCCTTACTTTTGAAGACACAATTTATGTCATTGAACATGGAGAATTTAAGCTAGTGCCATAAGTTTCACACCTACTGACTAGCATTTGTGGTACTGCAAGGCACACTACAGAAGGAGAAAAGGATTCACTAATTTCACCAAGCTGTAAATCCTGAAACCTATAACAAGACCCTGACCTGTTACATACACTGGCTGCAATAGTGACGCAAATGTTATGGAGGTAAGCAACCATTTTCTAAAACTTGGATTTAGGCCACACAGGACACTACTAAAGAGGCCAAAAATCTGATTTTATATAGGTCATGAGCCTATGAAAAAAATCACTTTTATTTTTCTAAAAGAACACAGCAATAAAATGACTCTTAAGTGCTCTACCTATAGAACAGAGCACCACTCAAACCCTGCTGTTAAAGACGTGTCTTCTTGCAGTAGATAATAACTAGCAAAGAATTCCATGACTGCAACATGCCAAGGGTAAAAAAGTTTGGAGCACTCAGCCCTATGAGATATTTTGATTGAATCCATTCCATCAAGGCTCAGGGATCTGTACAGAAAAGAGGGCAGACAGATTATAAGAGCCAGAGATGGTGGACAATTCTAAGAACATAACATCTTCAAGAAACAACAGTGCTGAAACATTCATGAACTCACAGAGACAGTGATAGCATGCACAGGACCTGAACAGGTTCAAACAAGACAAACTACCACCACCGAGAAGAAGTGGACACAAAGTCCCGCCCCCAACAATACAGCTATTTATAATTGATTCGTTTTTTTTCCAATGGAGTATCACTAGTACCACACCCAGGGCAGGCACCATGCTTAGGAAGAGTTGGCCACCATAAATGAAGTCCATGTGCCCCATGTTTCTTCTTCTTCTTTTTTTTTTTTCAGAGCTGGGGACCGAACCCAGGGCCTTGCACTTGCTAGGCAAGCGCTCTACCACTGAGCTAAATCCCCAACCCCTCCCATATTTCTTCTTTCCCTGTACTTTTTAGTTTTGTTCTGCTTTGGTTTTTTGTTGTTGTTTTTTATTTATTTTCTCTTTTTTAGATTTGTCTGTTTTGATTTTCATTTTTCATTTCTGTTTCTGTTTTTACTTTTTCAGGTGGGTTTTTTTTTTAAGAGAAAAAAGCATTAAGTTGGACATGTAGGGAGGTGGTAAGTATATGAGATGGGCTTGGGTAAGGGAAAGAATGTGATCAAAATATATTATAAGAACATTATACATATATATGTACATATAATTCAATAATGGAGTTTGAACACACACAAGAATAGACTCCTTACTATCTTGGCCTCCACATCTCTTCCATATGATGGCTAAGTTTGATTGCCAACTTGTTGTGTGACAGTATTTGCTGGGGAAATGTGAATAAAAGCCTACCAACCTGAGATAGGGAATTAATAACAGATCAAAGTA
Source organism: Rattus norvegicus (assembly GCF_021556685.1). Lineage (NCBI taxonomy): Eukaryota > Metazoa > Chordata > Mammalia > Rodentia > Muridae > Rattus > Rattus norvegicus. The sequence continues at coordinate 85,569,848 of NC_141537.1, read as the reverse complement.
AGGTTGACACCAGAGTCCAAATTCATGAACCAATGAGCTTTATTGGGTTACTGGCAGGAGTGTAGATGATGGATTACACACAGGGGCAGAAATGACTCAAAGGTGGTTGCATTACTCAAATCCCATGCCAGCTCACAAAATCCAAAAACCACAAACTTACAAGTCGCTCAGAAGGTTGGGGAGTGTCTCTTCCAGGCAGCTTAGCTGGTCTCTGCCTCTTGCTCTGCTGTTCCTACAGGGGTCTCTCAGCAGTCCTTACCTCATATAAAAGTTTGGAACCGGGTACATCTGATCAGTTTCAGGGACCAGGTAGATAAGAAACAAACAAATGAAAAACCACTGTGCAGTCTGGCAAGGAAATAGCATGAGTCAATTTAAAGTTGTAAACAAGGAGACTGTAAATGTACGTACCATAACAATGAATGAAGTTAGAACAGTTACAGAGAAACCAAACATTCATTTACCCTCCTTAATGGTAAGACCCTACCCTTTGAAGGCTCCCCTTATAGAAACGCATATTCAAGACTGGAGAGGTGGCTCAAAGGCTAAGAATTCATACCTCTTTGCAGAGAACCCTAGTTCGGGTCTCGATACCAAGTCAAACTGTATGGTAACTCCAGTTCCAAGGAATCTGATGTCTCTAAACACCATGGCATCTACCATCACCTGCACATACCCAAATGCATACACACACATGTGCACATAACTAAACATAATAATGATAATAAAATATTAGAAGAGTACAAATTCTTTTCAAAGACTGGAGAGTGAGCTGAAAATTCTACAGGGGTTTCCTGTTCACTAAAGGGAATGAGTGAGTCCCTTTGCTAAACAAACGACAAGGAAGGTTTTTTTTTTACAGGTGTTGGTTTGTTTGTTATCTTTCTGGTCCCTGAAACTGATCAGATGCACCAAACTTTTATAAGAGGCAAGGACTCAGAGAGCCCGGTAGAACAGCAGAGCAAGAGGTAGAGACCAGCTAAGCTACCTGGAAGAGACACAACCCCCACTGGCATAGAGACCAGTACAGCTATGGCGACGGGTGCCATGCTCTATCTTAACCTAGGAGCAGAACCTGGCATTATCATCCATCCCAGGCTGCTTTGCAGATTTGCACAATACAAGCGGAGGGGCATGGAGGCTGTGCCAAGCAACCAAGGCCAGCCCATCTGTGGCTCTGAGTCACGAAAACGTAGAGATGAAGCCTGAGCTTCAGTAGAGACCTATGGCTGCTGGAGATGCAAAGACCATGGGAAGTCTGTAGAAGGAAGCTGCTGCATAGAGTGGATCTGAACCAAGGAAAGAGAGTCAGTAAACGCTGCATGTAGCATCAATAGAGGAACGACTATTGGAGCCCAGGTTAAGATCCCCGGAGACTGAACATGGAGGGAGCTAAAAGATTAATGTGTTCCCTTCTGTGTTTAGCCTTGCTTTAGACAAATCTTTCCTTGCTCCATTTGGGTAAGGGGATATTTACTATGTGCTATTGTAGTTTAGATGTATCAACTTGCTTTTTGTGTAGAGGCTTACAGTAAAGAGATGATCTTGAGTCTTGAAAGACTCTTTGGGCTTTTGAACAAGTGTTAGTATTTATGACTGTGAGAACTTCTGATGCTCTAATAAATCCATTTTGCATTTGTAAGATCTCCATGAGTCCTAAGAAGGATGATGGCTGGAATGTTGTGATTTAAATGTTATGGTTTATGATGTTTGAATGTCAAGTTGAAAAGAAAAAGAGTCATGAGTTTCATTTGTGAGCCAGATAGGACATTAACGATCCAAGACCTTTGGCACATCTGTGAGGTGTTTCCAGGGTGGCTCAACTGAGGAGGGGAGGTTCATCTTAATGTGGATGGCACCATCTGTAGGGATTTGAATGAGAAAAGTCCCCACAGGCTCAGGTATTGGAGTATTTGGTGCCTAGTTGATGGCTCTATTTGGGGAAATAGTATAGAACCTTCAGAAAGTGCAGCCTTGCTGGAGGAATATGACATTGGCAATGGAACTTGAGAGTTCATAATATCGTCCTACTTCCAGTTAGCTCTCTGCTCTTGTTTGTGGTTGAAGGTGTCATTTCTCAGCTTCCTGCTCCATGCCTCTCTCATCATTATAGACTCTCCCTCTAAAACTGTAAGCCCAAATAAATTCTCTCCTCCATAGGTGCTATATCACAGCAACAGAAAATCAAATAATACACCATCTAAAATGCTGCAGTTCCAGACTGAATCCAAAGCAGGAGGGGTAAGAGAAAGATGGTGTTGTAAAAGTGCCTGTCTCATAAGCACTAATGCCTGCATTTGGATGCCCAGCATCCATAATGGGCTGAGCATGATGATATGTACCCACAGTCCCTGTGATAGGCAGAGATGTTGATCCTAGAAGCTTGCTGGCTGTCCAGTCTAGCCAAATCAAAGACATCCCAGTTATGTAGTAGATGTCCCAGTTATGTTAGAGATATACCAGCTATTTATCTAAAAAAATAAGGTAGAGAGTAATAGAGACAGTGCCATCAACCTCTAACCACCCCCGTCACACGCACATTCACAGGCATACACATTCCTGCACACACTGTACACATACACACGTACACCATACCCATATAGAAAAGGCGGAGGAGCCCACGGAACACTGTCATTGTCCTTACTCTGGTTTCTGGTTTCACCACAGACCAAACATTCCCTCTTCCTGCCTTCCCTGACATAACTGTATTTCTCTGAACCATGAGCCAAAAGGAACCTTGTCCCCTTCAGGTTGCTTTTGCTCAGGTACTTGCCCACAGTAATGGGAGAAGGAGTAATGGGGGCAGGACATATATGATGTCTCCACACTTCTCAGGGGCAGAAATGGTGGTCCTGCCATGGCTTTGGAGATCTGGGCTTTTCTATCCACAGACTTCATGCTGTGACAGGAGGGTTCCACAAGCTCCTACCAGGCCCATACTTTGCCCCACTTGCCTCTGAAGCACCGAATGACGATGACCAGACCCTCAGCCCCTTCACCACTCTGCCTCTGAGTACTCCCCTCATTGCCTCTCAATGACACCGATGCATGGGGTGTCATCCTATTAGTACCTCTTAGGCTGCCCCTGCACTGGGGACAGAACCCAATCTCACTAGATGTGCACTGAATAGTTAGTTTGTCCTGAGCCATAGGCTGCAGGTCTCAGGATGATGATGCATGAATAAGAGAAGCTAATACCCCAAGTTTATGGCCTTTTACACACTGCGTGTTAGAGAACCCAGGTCCCTCTCATCCAGTCCAAGGGAAAACTGACATCTCGGCTTGATGGCCTGGTTCTCTTCCTTATTCCCTGCACTCATTCAGTTGAGTACCAAGCTTTGTCTTCTCTTCAGTGGTTTTAAGCACCTTATATTTATAGGTGAACTTTGTCCTTCTGCCAGGCCCCACTTCGGTGTGCTCTCCAGTATGTTTAAAGACCATTCACTCACTGGAGGGGGTTCAGACACCTACGTCTTATAAGTCAGAGGTCTGAGCCCTGTTAAGCCATTACCTTTGCCTCTTCCCAGGCATCTGCTTGCTGAGGACAGCCGCTTTTGAGCCCCTTGCAGACTGGCATGCCTCGATTCCATCCAGAAACCATCCTTCCCTGCCTACTTGCCCTATGCTGTCGTTTCATCCCCTTCCAAACTGTGAGGTAAAAGCACCAAGCCATTTTAGTCCAATTTTCTCTTCCTGATGTGGAGAGGCAATGGTGGCATTAAGACCTGGTACCTGCTGTTCAGAATCAGCAAAGAACAGTAAGTGGGAGGTAATGAGTGCTGTTGGCAGGAACTGAGCCTGTCCCCTGTCCTCCTACAGTCCCCAAGCTCCTTTCCAGAGCCCACATTGAAAGGAACCTCCTGGGCAGTGAGTCCCCACTTCTCTATTTGTTTGGATCTTCCATGAGACCCAAGCAAGACCCTGTTTTCCTCCAGCCTGAGTTTCCTCATCTGTACAATGGACATTTACGTTTACACTGTTTTTAAAAGCCAAGGAGTGGGTCAGGCACTGGAAACTTGCTGCTTGCTCCTGCTTAGCATGAGCTTTTTACTCTCCTTGGCTGCTGTCTGAGCCAGGATCACTGACCCCTCTCTGTGAGCAAGGAACCATGTGCAGAAGTTCAGTGTGTGCTTCTTCCTCATCCACACAGAAGGTTCCAAGGGACAAAAGCACAGACTTCTACAGTCCTTATGATGCCTAGGCTTGGTGTTCTACCTGGATTGCCTCATTCGAACCTCACACCACTCCAAGGGAAAGTGTTGTTACTGTCCCACTTAGATATCACACAGAAGCTGAAAGCAATAGACTACTTGCCATGGAATCACCTAGAGATCATCTGGTAGGCATGTAAGCCTGGGTAGTTTTATCCCACATACTCCCTGTACCACGTTCTCTTAGATATCACAAGCCTCCTGATTCTAAGGATAGGATATTTAAGGACCAGGGAAGGAGTCAGTTTCTGGTCAGCTTGCTCAAGGAACTAGGTTAGAACCCCAGGGTGATCTACAGCCTACGGATCTAAACTCATCAGCTGCAGCTCAAGATACCCCAAGGACACATACATTCACAGCAAGCACACAGGTTCTGCTTTGTCAGGCTGAAGGGGATACAGACTGAGATGTGGAGCCTCTTCATCATGTTTCTGGGTGCTCCCTCATTCAACTCTTCTTTGTATCCTTCCTTTTCCCTCTCTCCTCTTCCTCCTCCTCTTCTTCCTCCTCCTCTTCTTCCTCCTCCTCCTCTTCCTCTTCCTCCTCCTCTTCCTCCTTCTCTCCATCTGCCCTTACTACACCTGCTTCTGGTTTTCTCTGCTATCTTCTTCATTTGCTTCCCCAAGCTTCTGCCCCTCTCCCATTGGTTCATCTGGGTGGGAGGTGAAATGTGTGGGCAGACCACTCACTACCGACTGGTGGCGGAGGTATATAATATGGTGCCAAACGTGCTCGAAGTGTCAGGCCAGTCTCTATTACCTGGAGCATCTTCAAAAGTGCCCCATCTTCCACAGAGACATAGTCTCCCCCGATCTCCCTTTCTTGAGTCTTCCCCAGACTTGCTCACTTCCTCCTGAAAGAACCCCTTCCTTCACCCAGCAGGCATCTTTACAAAGCCTGTTTGGGGCCACATCTTGTGCTAGAGATCCAGAGTAGTAAGGATATGGCCAAAGCCTAGTCAGCAAAGGACACACGAGCCTGGTGCACTTGCTCTTTCCTCTCAGTGTAGAAAAGGTAGGCAGGAACTTCAGCAGAGGCCTCTGAAGCCTGAAGTGTCGGAGATCTCCCTAGACATCCTGGAACCTGACTCAAGTCACTAGAGTGACGCCCACACCTTTGTTGCTGAGGTCTAAAGGGAGAGCAAGTCTTCTCAACTCTCTAGGCACTTAGACAGCTTCCTGCCCTGTCTGTTGCTTCCTTGTGCCCAGAAGAACTATGGGTCTGCATGGTTCCCCAACTGGGGACGTTTCTTTGAAATCTCCCCTCCCCCATTCCAACACATCCTTCTGCTCCAGGGAAGCCCATGTTTCAATCGAAAAGGAATCTTACTAGCAAGGAGCTGCAGCCAGCATGAAGTCAAGACAGGCAAGAGAGATTTGGATTGCTGAGGGAGACCTTTCCAGGGACGGGACAGTCTTAGTCTTAGCCCTCCATAGACCCCCACATAGAAAAGAAGCTGAGAGTGGAATACATTCAGTACCCTCAACCCTCTCCCTTCTTCCCTTGCTGGAGTTGCCATGGCAACCAGAGTTCACTCTAGATGCCAAAAACACAGCAAAAACAACAATGAAGACATCACCCTCAGTTTAGAGGGAAAGGGCACAAGGCCAGGCTTGGGCCCAAGACAAAGAATATTCCTTCCTCCCACAGTCCTCCCCAAAGAAAAGCAACCCTGGGAATTTGACGATTCATACTAGGCCAAGGCAGAGAGTAGAGGTTTGCTAATGTTCAAGTGACTTAATTTTCTCCCTGGGGCTGTTCTCTTTTCCCTCATACTTATAGCCACCCTGCAGCTTTCTGGATATCCACTCAGTGTCTCCTTTCAGGGACCACAGGCAGAGATTGGTGAGAAGGGTGTCTCAGGGGCTCTGAGGAGCAGCCTTGGCTGTGAGATGTAGGCTCAGAGGGAGTCTTTCAGACCACCTGATGTAGATTGTGAACTCAGAAAATACATTTCCATCTCCATCTCTAGGGCCCTCAATAATAAGAGGCTATACTCATAGAAAAGCCATGATCTCATTCGCACTAAGGTAAAAGTGACTAATAAACTGTAGGGAGCCAAGGAAAAGGCCTTTAAAGGGAGACTTCAAGTCCCACAGAGCCAGGCATCCAACTGGTGATCACCTTGCACTCCTCTGAAAGGAAGACTTGAGTAGGTACTCACTTCCTGACCCACCAGGGACAGTGCCCTCAGTATGCACTGGTGCTGGATTCCTCAGCACTTCAGCCTCAGGACAGCTCCTTACCACATCATACTTTTGGCCCATGCCTCCAGGATGGCACGAGTGGTCCAGTAGCATGTGGAGTACTGAAGAGTTGATGTCAATGAACAATGGAAGAAGAGAAATGCTGCGGGAGGCTGGGAGACCAGTGAAGCCTCTTCATATCCACAACTGAAACAGAACTCAATCCTAGCCCCACTCTCTACCTCTGTGCAAGACCTTTCCCTTGCTCTGCCTCCATTTTCTCCTCAACAATTCAGAAATTGGGCAAAGCAGATGGAAGGCATGGTGTGGTGGGGTGGGGTGGGGCTGCTGATGGGACAGGGCAACTCACCCTCGACTCTACCTTATGCCTTTAAGTCTAAGTTGGGCCATGAGGGAAAGGCTTAGAGATGGGGGAGAGATGAATGGGGGAGTTCAGAAGTGGTGAGCAGAAAAGGCAAATGCAGTCTGGGGCTCAGTTGAACCCTGAGACCTAGGCAAGACAGACAAAAAGGACTGCCTTAGCCCAAAGCAACGAGAATCCTGTTCCCCAGGAGAGCAGAGAGCCAGGGAAGCTGAAGCAAGTCACCTTGCTCTGGGTGGTCAACACTCTTCCTAAGGCCTATGCATGCTCACTGACAAGTGAGAGGTGGAGGGATTCTATGGGCTAAAGAGTCAGGATGGGAGCCTCCTCAAGAAGTTCAGGAGAGTAACAAAATGGGAAAGTGAACAGGGGAACCACACTTGCACCAGAGATAGATGAACATAATGATTGGTTTGCAGGGAAGAAGAGAACAGAGCCAAAGCCATCATGAGGGCGTTTAGGACCAAAAACTAGACAGCAGCTTGCTTGCACACACAAAGATCCAGAGGAAAAACAGCTAAGAGACTGGGACCAAACTGGAACATAAGAGACCATGGGTAGAATTAATGCCCCCATGTTTGTGAACATATTTGTGTGCACATGTGCACGTGTGATTGGGGAGAGGCAGAGAAATAAGGCAGTGTTGAGCATAATGGGCTTGACCTCCCCAAAGCTATGATCAGACAGAACAGAGGACAGACTGAAAGAGATCAGAGAGAGGCAGAAAATCCAACAGGGAGGCCATGGTTGCCAGAGCCGAGTGAAAATCCCACTGTTAATACTTGATTCAGTCAACTCAGCAGATCTTTCCTAAGCACTTGCTTAGTGATCACAGGCCACACTTTTGGAAGGTTCATGTGAACCAGGCAGAGTTCTCAGCAATTTTTGCCTAACCCACACAATGACCCAATGAATGAGTGTTATTTTCACACATGACATGAAAACCAGGACAGGGATGGTAAGAGATTCCTATGCCACACCCAGACCTTCACTCCAGAGTCTTGGCCCTGTGCCTGTCTGTAATCCTGCCAAGGTCCACCCAAGATGAGCAATGTGTCAGGTAGTAGGGACAAAAGCATGAAGATCTAGCCAGCCAGACTGACAATTAGCCCCTGCAGTGGGAGCAGTGGAAAGAGGGGATTGGGGACATTAGATCGTCAGAGAATTTAGCAATGCCATGAAGTAGCAGCATAGGCAATATCAGAATGCCAAGAGAGAAGACTGTTCAAACTCCCTGGTTCCCCATGGAGACACTCTGTCTCTCTGGCTTCTTTCAGAAGACCAGATGGAGCAGGTGCAGGAGGCACACACAGTGCCCCAACCCTGGATCTTCTGCTCCACCGTCCCAGCAGCTGTAGAAGTCAGCTGTAGAAGATAAATTCTTGTGGCTCAATCCCCATCTGCATTCTCTTTAGGATCTCAGGGAGGCCATGTCTGGGTGAGTTATAGGGATTTCTTTGAGAACTCCTGGGTGGTTCCCCTTTTCTGCCCTCTGCCCAGACCAATGGACTTCACTCATTTAGGACTATAGGTTCATTAAGTTTTCAAGTATTTAATGTTCTCATAAATGAACTATAACATCAATCTATGACTTATATAACTATATATTAAGTATATAATTTATATGTAATCATACTTTAATTACAGCACTCATTTATGAATTCAACAAATCAGAACCTACTTTACCCTAGCACTGGGCTCAGATGGGGAGACAGGATAAATGGGAGCACATACCTTCTGCCCGTCTGCACCAAGCCCTCCTTCACAAAGCTGACAATTCCATGGCAAGCAAGACTAAGCAAGAGGCCAAGGAGCCTCTGGTACCAAGTTGAAGACATCAGAGCAAGGTCTCTTTTCCAATCTTGGCCAGTCGGGGTCAGGGCAGGGTTAAGGAAGTCTTCCTAGAAGGCAGAACACAGCTGGAGAGCATCAAAAGGGAGAGACCAGATATGGAGGATGAGAGGAAGAGCAGAGGACATGGAAACAAGATAGGGGAGCAGCTGGGTGAAGAGATAAACATAACCCAGAGATCATAGTGCATCTGGAGAAAGGACCAGACTTCGGAGATGTCCGATGTCACCATAGAGTCTACAGTCTTGTCAAGATGGCCTTCGAATGACTTCTGTGGACTAACTACTTTTGATTATATATTCCTTTCCCAAGCCTTGAATCTCTACTAAGAAGCCAGAAAAGGACAAAGACAGCTGGAAGACGGAACCCAAAAAGTAAGCTAAATGTCTAGGGAGAGAGGATGGCAAATTTAGAAAGCCAGAATCTGCTCAGATTCTCTAAGGCTTAAGGCACAGAGCTTCCAGAGGCTTCCAGAAGCAGAGTGGGGCTGAACATAGAGTCGGTAGTGCACATGTCCTGTAGAAAGTCATAGACCTGCCTCACATCAACCTCTAGAGCCCCTTCCTACCTAAGGATAACTCAGCCCAGACATGCTGTGTGTTGTGTCTCTGGGATGGTACAAAGGCACCAGAGGATACAGGTGATTACAAATCCCATGAGGCATGAGGAAAGTTCCCTCAGGAAAGGTTTGCCAGTTTAAGAGGAAAGGCCTCAAGGAACAGACACTCAGTCTTATTTTCTTTCTGTTGCCAGATAAAACACCATGTCCAAGATAACTTACCAAAGAAAGTATTTAGTTCATGCAGTTGGTCAAAGCCCCAGAGGACTAGTATTCATTGTCTGATGGTGGGGAGCATGACAGAAGGCATACATGGCACTAGAGCAGTAGCTGAGAGCTTCCAACTGTTCCAAAAGCACAAGGCAGGAGGTTGAGGGTAGGAGGGAGAGAGGGACGGACAGACAGACAGACAGACAGACAGTGCCAACTAGGAATGGTGTGGACTTTCGAAACCTCAAGCTCACAGTAACACACCTCTTCCAACAAGATCACACCCCCTAATCCTTCCCAAATAGTTCCATCAACTGGAGAGCAAGCATTCAAATACAAGAGCCAATGGGAGCCATTTTTACTTGAACCACCACACCACCTGAATGCCTCCAGAGCAGCTGAAATGTGGCAAGCTGTGTCTCTGCAGACTCTTTCAGACGATCGGTACCTCTGTCTGAGATATAGACCTTTACAGAATCCTTCACACCTTGGAGATGACTCCAATGTGAAGGATGTGAAACAAGGAGAGAAGCAAGGAAGGATTCAGATAAAGGGACTCAAGTTAGAAAACACAGAAATAGGTAGTGTGGAAAAGCTGAAGGTGAAGCTAATGTCTTGAAAAACTTAATAAAGACTATTAGAGAAACATTCTTTTAAAACAGGAGGCTATTTTTAACTGAATTCCCAGAGAATAAGCAAAATTCTTAGAAAATAAGTAGAAAAATATTACATCTTAAAGTAAACCTTCAGTTAAAAATCAGAAAGGTTATGTGAAATATATTTTGGAAAATAGTACAAGATGACAAGTAAGAAGCAATATGAGATGGGGGCTTCAAAGCATAAAGTATAATATCTCATTAGCAGCAGTTTCAGAGTGGGAGAGCAGTGAGAAGACAGGGAGCAGTACCTTCAAAGAGAAGACAGAATTCTAGAATTCACGGATGTGAGTTTCTGCTTTGAAAGCACCCATGAATTATGGAACAAATCACTGAAGACATGGGAAGGCATGAAATTCAGAATATCAGGGACAGAAAAAAAATTTAAACAAGAGGAAGAACTGATTGATCGTGTACACAGGACAAGGCTTAAAATGGCATCAGATGTTTCCACAGCAACACTGGAAACCCGAGCATGATTAAGTGAAGCATTCTCAGGCTCCAGAGAAGCTCATTTGCAACCTAGAATTCCGGCTCTAATCAAGCCACTCACCATCTAGGTAAAACAAGGAATAAAAGAGGGAAAATATATGTAGTCAGACATTAAGAGCTCACAAAATCTCCTCCTCTGTGTTTCTTGGAAAGTTCCTGGCAAATGCTACTCCAAAGAAAGAAACAAACCGAGGAATAGGGAGTCTGTGATTCAGGACATAGAGGAGTCAGCTAAAAAGAGAGGAAGCAAAACTCTCAAGCAGATGATGAAAGGTTCTAAAGCCATCAGACATCTGAGGTGATCCTGCAACATCAGACTGAGGTCCAGACACACTGTGAAATAAACAAAAGAAAAGCAAACTAAGCAAGGGATCAAAACAATGCTGTGGATAAATAATAACACATGCACACGCACAGGCACACGCACATGCACATGCACATGCACATGCGTGCACGTACAATAGGAGAAACTGATTCTCTGTGGTTGAGTGTGCATAGCCCTCCCTAAGCTCAGGTGATGAAGATGTGCTTGAGTGCAGCAACAGTCAGAAGAGTGGCTCTACAGAAATGATTAGAACACAGGCACTCTGCCCTCATTGATAGATCCCAGGATAGATTCATAATTAAATGGTACGGTGAGGAAGTGCTGACAGTAAGAAGCCAGTGCCAACATAGTGGAAGGTGGTGAGGTTTCAGGGGCTTGACCCTGGGGGCTGTACATCACCATCGTCTTCGTCTTTTTCATTCTCTCTCCTTCATGGCCATTGTGAGGTGAGCAGCTCTGCTCTGCTATAAGCCGTCACATGATGAGTTGCCTCACCACACTCCAGAAGTAATGGAGCCAAGTGAACATGTACTGACCCCTCTGAAACCATGAGCCAAAGTAAGCCTTCCCTCACCTAAGCTGGTCTTGAACTCTCTATTGCGAGCTGACCTTTAACATTTGATCCTCCTGTCCCATTCTTTCAAGTGGCTGTGGTACAGGTTTGCACACGAGCCCTGCTCTGGCATGCCTCCTATTTTTAGTATAATTGTTTAATTAATTCTCTTTAAAAATGTATATATGAAGGGTTGGGGATTTAGCTCAGCGGTAGAGCGCTTGCCTAGCAGGCGCAAGGCCCTGGGTTCGATCCCCAGCTCCGGAAAAAACTAAAAAAAAAAAAGTATATATGAACATAAAGTATTCTAATTATATACCACACACACACACACACACACACACACACACACACACACACACACACACACTCCTCCCCTAACTCCTACTGGACTTATGCCATCTCATTCCTTCAGAGCTCCTCTGGTTTATAATTTTATGTCCTCTTAAAATAATAATAACCTTCTGAGTCTGGGTGGCAGTATGCACATAGATGTGGGGACACCCACTAGAATGTGGTCAACCTACCAGGGTTCAACCTACCTACCTGTTCACCGTTAAAGAAAACTGACACTTCCTCCCCTAGCATCCAGTCAGTATCAATACCCCCTTATGTAGGGGTGGGGCCCATGCCTCTTGGCCCATCCAGGTTGGAATGTTCATTGGTTTGATTTAGTACAAGTGTTATGCAGGTAACCACAGTTGTGGTTGGTTCATGAGTACAGTGGTTTAGTCATATTTAGAAGATACTGCTTTACCCTGGTTCTCCCCAGCCACTGGCTCTTACATAAAGGATAATACCAATTAAACCATCTATATATACCTGTGTGTGTATATATTTGAAAATCTAATAAAACAGTGGGTTTCCATATACTTTTTTCAAACATCTGTAGTCTTAATTATCCTTCCACTGCCTGACCTTCTCCTCCCCTCTTAAACCTCCGTCCACATTGTCATCCTTCCCCTTTAATATCACCTATGTCTCACTATCCCACTCTATTAAAAACTCCTACTGGGGTTGGGGATTTAGCTCAGTGGTAGAGCGCTTGCCTAGAAAGCGCAAGGCCCTGAGTTCAGTCCTCAGCTCCGAAAAAAAAGAAAGAAAAAAAAAACTCCTACCACTACCAAGGGCCCCTTTCTAGTTTCCTGGATTCTGTAGGTACTCCAAGCGAAACACAGAAATCTAGACATTCAACACTAGAATCCACATATGACATAGAACATTTGGTATTTGTCTTTCTATGTCTGAGTTTCCCCATCCACCATTTTTTTTTTTTTGGTTCTTTTTTTCGGAGCTGGGGACCGAACCCAGGGCCTTGCGCTTCCTAGGTAAGCGCTCTACCACTGAGCTAAATCCCCAGCCCCCCCATCCACCATTTTTTATAGTTTCACTCATTTGCCTTCAATCTTCAACTTTCTTTACCACTGAATAAAATCCCTTTATGTATAGGTGTCACATTTTTATTATCTGGTCAACATTTGATGGACATCTCCACTGTTCCATTTCCTAGGTATTGTGAACAAAGCAGAACATGGATGAGCGCATATCTCTGTGATGGTTAGAGTCCTTTGGAACATATGTCCAGGCATGGTTATTGTCTTAGTCAGGGTTTTATTGCTATGAAGTGACAGCATGACCAAAACATTATAAAGGAAAACATTTCATTGGGACTGGCTTACAACTTTAGAGGTTCAGTCCATTATCATCGTGATGCAAAGCATGGCACGGTGCTGAAGGAGTACAGATTTCTACATAATAATCTGCAGGCAGCAGAAGGAACCTGTGTTCCACACTGGGCAGAGCTTGAGCATAGGAGACATCAAAGCCCGCCCCCAGAGTGACACACTTCCTTCAATAAGACCACACCTCCTGATAATGCCACTCCCTGTGGACCAAGCATTCAAACTCATGAGTCTATGGGGGCCATATCTATTCAAGCCACCACATATATGGTAAATGTATTAATGACTGCTAGCTTTTTGAGGAATCTCCACATGGATTTCCAAACTAGCTGAGCCAGTTTATACTCCCAGCAATGGTGAACTCTCTCTCTCTCTTTCTCCCTCTTTCCATCCCATGTGTGTGTGAGTGTGTGTGTGTGTGTGTGTGTGTGTGTGTGTGTGTGTGTGTGCATTGCATCTAGACACAAGGAAACTTTGAAGAAGGTAAATACAACAGAGATGAACTATTGAAAATCAAAACAAACAGAAAAGAGTAATAAAAAAAAAGAAAAGAATAGCACCCAGAACAGTGAGCAGAGGAGATTGCAAACGCAAATCTATATAACCAGACTTGAGGATCTTCTGAGGCCTCACAGCTGTCCAGGCCCAGGAATCACAAAAGCAAGATGACTCTGGGCTTAACGGAGAGCTATGCCAGCACTTTGAAGCCAGCCATGATGGCCCCTTCACTCCCAGCATTTGGCAGGAGGATCAGAAGACAAGACCCTCATGGGCTACAATGTGATACCCTGTGTCAAAAGTTCAAATAAACAAAAGAAAATACAGGGATAAATGTTTTCTACCCCACAGTTCTATGCTCTGAAACACCATTCAAGTATAAGACATCTTCAGGCTGACAAGATCTACAAGTGCTGCTGCCAGGGTGTTCTGTCCTCAGGTGCTCTGGAAGGCAGTGTGCCACTGAAACAAGGGCCCAAACCAAGGAGGGGGAAGAAAAGAGATCCAGAGCATGTAGAACTTAACGGAGGGGAGCAGGAAAGGGGCTGTGGCATGAAGAGGCTCGGTGCTCTAAGACATGCCTGGGTGTCAACCCCAGCAAACTGCAGCTCCAAACCAGAATAGAGGACATGAATGAGGCAGACACATGTGAAGGAAAGGAGACAGACACTAACGATTTGGAAGGAAGGGTCCTAGACAAAAGGCATCAGGCAACAAGAAAGGGGACATTTAATTTGAGGGAAAACGAGCATTGGATAAAGGAGAATGAACGCCAAGGTACAACTGGACTCAATAGTTGCTTTTATTCAATGGCAAGATAGCTAGTGGAGAAGAGGGAGGGAAAGGAGGCAGAAAGGACATGAGGAAGTTAAGTCATATTTGCCATAACAAGGTAAATGAATGGAAGAATGAATGAACAAAGCAAAAAATAAATGATGAAACCATGCATACACCTACTATGTACTGAGGAACTAAATAAGGGAGGAAAGATCCAAAAGAAGTAAGGGTGACCGCAGCCTAGAGGTGAGACTGGCCCTGGAGAAAACGGACCCATTTGCAATGCCCACTTCACTCTGGCCTTTTGGTACAACTTAACTTTGAATGTGTGCTGATGCTAGTTGAAAATTCAAGACTGTGCGGCTACACCACAGCTCAGCACACAGGTCTCAAATGTGTGCTTGAGGGAAAGACCTCTCAGACTAGATGATTGTGAAGATGACTGAGAAGACTGGACTGGACCTGGAAGTCACAAAGGTCACCAGCAGAGAGGACTCCTGATGTCTGGAGTGGGAAACACTGGCTCACCGTGTCCTCGACGACAGCATAGCTTCATTTACAGCATCGATGACAGCATTTACAGCATCAATCCATAGTTCCTTACATTTCTGTACAAAAGTGAGCCACAGTAAGAGTCCCATAGATAGATGCAGGGAAGCAGATGTTGGGGCCCCTTGGCAGAGTCTCGCCTGTTCACTTGCAGGTAACTTCCTTCCAGATTGCATCCCAGTCTTCTCTGCAGCTAAATGCCCTTCTCTCCTTTCATCCTTCAAAGCAGAGGGCATGGGTGCATCCCAGCCTCTCACAGCTGAGCTACTGTGGAGCTCTCAGAAGTCTGGATTCTAAGAGCCACAGGCAGCACTGGCCTCAAAAGAGTTAATCCTGAAGATCAGGCACATTAGGCAGAAGGCAGTTGCTTTCAGAGGCCACAGATCCAAGATTGACGTCTTTCTGCTTAAAAGTTTGATGCTTTGGTTTTCATGGATTTTTAAAACTAATTTTAAATCTTTTAATACACGATGTTAATAAAATATTATAATAGCCCTCCCTTGAGCTTTCTTTGATTTCAGTTACTTCTATTCAACCACAATCTAAAATATTAAGTGGAAAATTTCAGAACTAAACAACTTATTCTGGGGAATGTGATTACATTAATACTGGCAAGATCCATACACACTCACCAGCAGGAACCAGGAACCAGGAACCATCCGTTGGTCTTATCATGTCCACTGTGTGTATACTCCCACTGGCCTACTAGCCACTGAACAGCCATATTGGCTATCAGATCCACTCTCGTAGCATCACATGGTTTGCCTTCCAGAACCCTCTCTCCTCACAGTCTAGCAGGCTCTCCAGGACCATCCCCTTCTTTTCATCTTGGCACCTGGACATCATGTCACCCACAGCATCACAGAATATGTGAGCCCAATACATTAAGACATACTGACAGAGAAAATGACTATGGTCTTGCAACTTTTATTGAAGTATGCTGTGGCTGGTTTTTATTCATAGTTGTTTGTCTCTCTCTTACTATGCTATGCCCAATACGTAAGTTTATTTTGAAGCATAGGATGATCCATGAACAAGGAGAGCTACTGTTCTGAGCTCCTGATGCTCCTTTAGTGTTTTGTGCTAGGCAAGGGAGGTCCCTCTATTCCCATCACTGGGAAGAACTCACATCTTTGCTTAGCACTCTGCCAAGGCTTCCTGAGAAGCTCCCCCTATGCAGTAGAAATCAGTAGGGAAAAAAAAACAAAACAAGAAACTCATGCATACAGAAGTCAAGGCATCCCTGACTTTTGGAAGCCCCCCAGGGGGAAGCCAGTGGTGGTCTAACTTTGTGCCTCCCCTGCTTCCTGTAGACAGTTTGAAGAGGGACAGAGTGAATCTGCACCCCCCCCTTCCTGGTTCTCTGTGGAGGAGGAAAAGATATCTGTGCATTCCTTCTTTCTGCAAACGCCATCCAAAGAGTCCCTTGATACGGGCCCTTCCGTTTTCCAAGACAATAAATTAAATGCTTGCTTGGTGGTTGCTGGAATCGCTAGTGCTCATTATGGTTTGCACTGGTTTGAGGGGAAGTGTGAGGTAATTAATTATCATGTGCCTCTTGCCAGATGCTGTGCTGGGCTTTGGAAACGCTATCTCTATAGCATCTCAGGCCACCTCAGGAGACAGATACCACTATAATCCTCATATTTTAGATCAGGAAACGGATGGCCAGAGAGGTTAGGCAACTTGTGAGAGGTCACCCAGCTGGTAGAGGGTGGAGATGGAGTTAGATTCCTATGGTTCTGACCATTGTTTTTGTAAACTGTCCGTCAGTGTTCTACTGCAGTAACAGAAATCTGATCCTAGATCAGAATCTGAAATTTTAAGATCCTTAGGATGTTATGCAGGAGGCTCAGTGACTATACCTTCTAGACTAGGTCCCTGGCCTCAGTTTTCCTTGTCTGAGTCGAAAGGATCTGAGAGCTATGATGAGTCTGGCCCTGATACACTTGTGAGTAGACCATCTGGGCCAGTATTTCCAGCCATCATGTGCCCAGCTGATCCTGGTTCTGAAAATGTAAAGTCGAGGAGGGTGATTCACCTGCAAGCTAAAATGCTTGGCACTAGAATCTGAGATATGCATCAGTGGGGACCAATCCAGGATAGAGTCTTTGAAAGCACCTTGGTGTCTTCAGGACCATAGTTGAGAGGGTTTTATGGCTACTTGACCCCTGAGAGTCTTCTCCTTTTGTCCTGAGAGTCCTGGGTCAGCAACAGGTGGAGAAGTGGAGAGGCAGATCCTTGCTGAGATGTGCTGTGCTGGAGTCTGGTTAGGAAAACCTGCCTGAGGATTCGAAGGTAACAGGGCCCTTAAGGAAAGGGCCCTCAAGGATCCCTAGGTTTTCAGGAAAAAGGAGCCTCATCAAATGCTAGATCCATATCTCACTGTGAAGCTGGAGAGAACAAAGGTAGCCTAGGACCCAGCCTGGGAGAAATGTTTTTACCAGCTCTTAAAGGGCAGAGGTGATAGGAGAACCCAGTGAACTGCAGTGCAGGGAAGTTTCTGGTGGGAAACTGGACAGTCTAAAAACCCAGGTTCACCCATGGTCTTGCGGGATGACCCTAGAAGCTCAGGGAGTTAGCAACTGACCCAAAGAAAGCTGTCACTCTCCTTGAGAAAACGGAGGAGATTGCTGTATTTTCCAGAGCCTAGGGGAATCAGGAAGGCACGAGTATCCAGGAAGCTGTAGTCACAACCAAGCAGGTCCCTGCCTGTTGACCAGTGGTTCATCCAAGGATGCTTCCTTCTTCCTCTACAGGGGGCTGTGATCCTAAACTAGATCAGTGATTGACACTGGAGCCCCACTCTTCTGGGTGAATGGGAAAGAACTCGGAGCATGCTAAGGGCACCTGGAGCCTCTTGCATTGTACTGTCCCTCCCTACCTATGGGAACACACAGTGGTCCCACCTTCCATACACTTTCTCCCCGACCTGGAAATCAAGACATCTGCACTGATATCTCCCCTTTCCTTGACTTGCTGGGAAACCTTGTGATTACCAAACAAGATTACAGTTCATCATCACTTGGGGCCTTAGAGAATAAAAGAGCTATGATATTGTGTGGCTCTTTGGTGACCTTGCACAGAGACCAGGGGTATCTACCCTTGAATGAGAATGAGGGACTTATTACCCAACTCTTGGGGAGGATAATATGGTCCCTTACATTCTGGACAATGGAACAACATCCCGTAATCACCTTTGCTTCAGAAATTCTAGATTCTTGTGCATCTAAGGGTTCTAGTCATCATGTGACATACTAAAGTCAGGGGAAAAGCAGCTGACCCTATAGACATGGGCAGACGCCTTTTACCTGTGACCTTCTGATAATGTCAGGCAGAGGCCTCTTCCTGCTCTCCCTTCCTGTCTCCTTCCTTTCAGAATATTGTGGTCCCCAATTACTCAGAGCTGCAGGAGGCCTGCCAGGGAAGAAATTAGAGCTACACATCAGCTATTCTATATTTACCACCTGATGGCCAAGGAGGATCTATCTTGTGCACAATTAAATGAAAAGAGTTTTAATACCAGCAAAGCAAAGGACTCTAGCAACAATGGAGAATTAGGTTAGAGGCAGCAATTGGATTAGTGCCGAGCTGCAAGTGAAATGAAGACTTGGACACGGGAGTGTTATCCTTCTCCTGTGACAGGCTCTTCCTTGGCGGGGGTAGGGAGGGTCTGGGATGGGAGGAGTTGGGCTGGATTCTTCTCATCCCTAGAGATGAGAGGCCAAAAGAAGCAACCTTTCCCAAAATCCTCTGTAGTTGAACAGATAAGGGGATATATTTGTGGTCATGGTTGCCTCTCTGGTACCTCGTACCATCACCTGTTACATCCCCAGCTAAGAAATAGACATTCACGGGGTCCTAACATTCATCCTTCCTCCCTAGACTGCCATCATCTTTCTCCAGGACCACTGCTATTACCTTCCTCTTTCTCCTCTCTTCTGGTCACCCTGTAACTACATGATGTGTCCCCTGGAAGCAGCCTCCCTCCCTGGAGACATCAGGAGACAGAAACATATGTTCTCAGGTGACAGTTCCTGTGATTACAAAAAAGACATCACATTTGTGGTGAGCACGGACAGCTAATGGCCCTTTCTTTATCTTTCCAGTTTCCGGGGTTTTTTTCTTGGGCTTATTAAATGGAGTGTTCATCCAGAAAAAAAAAAAAACGGGGGCACACAGCTCATTGCTTCTGATTGCCTTTTCTATGGCCACTGTTCCAGGCCTGATTGCAAACCCAGGGCCTTGGCTAAAAACTAGAGCACATCCTTCTTACAGCTGTGGAAACATGGGTGTCAGGCCTCCCATCAGCCGTGGGAAGCAGCCTAGCTTGCTTCACCCCATGAAGACACACACATCCTCACCCTTTCTCTTTGAGACTCCAGACGGAAAACTCCACAGCCAACTGGGTCTTATCCATTCACCTACTAAATGACACCAAGTCCTCCTTTACCCAAGTCTTCCAGAAATAGTCCAAGTTTGCTCAAGCTGATAGAAGCCATCTGGAGAACCAGAAAACATTAGTCATAACCCTTCAACCCCCACATCTGGAAGGCCCAAGGATCAACTGTCGATCCTGAATCACCATCCCAAGTACCATCCCAGGAAGTAAAATGGCCTCCAAAGAAATAGTATTAGATAAGACTGAACACAACTCTCTGATTCCCAAAATCAGTTGGTGAAGAGCAAAGGAAACAAAGCAGGTGCCACACTGGGATTGCACTTTTTATCACAAAAGCAACATGATGAATAAAGGGGATGTTTCAGCCATGAAGCCACTCATGCCTCAGAGGCCATGTATTCTTACTCTGAGATACCGCTCGGGTACCAAAATCCTGAGACAGTCGAGTTCCTAACACAAAATGGCGTAGTATCCATGTATAACCCATGCGCATTTAAAATACTAACATCTCTGGAATTCTTATATTACCCAATGTAAAATAAGTGCCAAGCAATTAATTATGGTGCTTACCAGAAAAACAAATCTGTGCATGACCAGAATGGATAACACTTTTTTCTGAATACTTACCACGCACATGGGGCCACTGTGCTCTAATGACTTTAGGGGTGTCACGGGAGTCACTATACTAAAATCTCCTCGTGGGCATCACAGGGACCACTGTAATTCACATTGCTTCATGGTGTCCTAGAGGTACTTGCTTGGCTTCAAGGTGACACAGCAAGTCACATTGTGCACAGAAAGGCAGCCAACTATAGCCCATAGTTCTTTCCACTGTCTGTACTCTATAGAGGAACAAAAATAAGAAACTAAGTATGCTGTTGCCTGCATGTGAAGTATGTTCTTCTAGCTAGGATGTCTTGTCTGGCCTCAGTGGGAGAGGATGTGCCTAACCTCACAGATATTTGATGAGCCAGGGTGAGGAGATACCCAGGGGGACCCCCACCCACTCAGAGGAGAAGGGCAGGGAATGGGGGGGTACTGTGAGAGGGGATGACTGGGAAGGGGCAGAGAGCAGGTTGTAAAGTGAATAAGTAAAATAATAAAACATTTCTAAAAAAAAACAACTGTGAGCATTGTGGATGTTGTATAAAAAATAAGTAAACACAAGATAAAACAGAGCCCTTACCACAGTACTGTTCAGGGAGGCGTGGGTGTTTAACAAATCTGCACGCTTCGAGCTCTGTCTCCCTGTACCTGAGGTAGCTAGCTGTGTGTCATCGTTCACACTTTATCCATCTGACGTTTTTTACTTATCTCTGTAGCCAGTAGTCTCAGTACAGCTTGTCTTCCTTGTCCTGATTGCTCCCTGTTCCCAAACAAGAGTCAGTCATTCTTCTCTGACTGTCTAGTGAATGTCCTAAAGTCCCTCTTGAGGGCAAGACTTTGGAAGGGTGGCCCAGAGGGCTGCTCCCTAACCTCCTCCCAGGGGACCTTCCCTCTTCACATTCCCCTCACGCCTGACTGTATCGCTCGTACTTCTTAGCATCTGTTATAGGCCTCGTCACTGAATCCCTGTGCTTCACATTTCTCATAAAATAAAGCAAGGGAAGAAACAGCGTTGCATCGTTGGGCTTTGCTGAGGCTTGAAGAAGATGACAACACTACACTGTTTAGAACACGGAGTCTGTAGTGTCTGGAGAAGAAAAAGGTGAGCTATCCTTATAATTATTCCATGGACAGTCAGTTTCTCCCTTCAGCACCTGCTACATCCAGGAGTCTCATGAATGATGCCTCCCAGTCAGGAGCTGTGTGTTTATGAATTCTTCCTCATAGGCTTTCTGATGGCTCAAGGAGTAAAACGGTCACCTCCCTCCTTGAAGTGCCATGAAGAAGACAGCGGCTGGGCCATGGCTGATCCATCTTCTTGTACTGGCACTGTCACATCTGCTTTTCTCCTGCATTATTGAAAGCAAAGGCAACTCACCCATTCCCTTCAAAGGCTGGCCTGGTTTTCATATAATGAATGTCACCTTCTCTTCTGGACGTGCCTCATAGACACAAGAGGCTCCATTGAACTCAAACACATGGAAATAATAAACCAGGACTCTGGCCCTAGCATTTGTCTTTTCCCAGCAGAGTCCTTGGATAATGGCTCTCCTCGTGGTCCACAGGCATGCATGCCTGGGACAGGGAAGAGGATCATAATCAAAGAGCCTGACTCCTAGATGACTTAGCTGGGGCCACTGTAACAAACACCCTGGTTAGAATACTTCCACAACAGAAATGTGTTTCCTCATAGTTCTAGCTGGCTGGGAGTCCAAAACCATTGCCTTGGTAGGCTGTGCTCTGAAACCTCACTCCTTGGCTTGTGGGTGTGTTTCCTTTTTCATATGACCTTTTTCTTTTTCTCTGCCTCAATCACCTCTTCTCATTAGGACACCAGCACATTGGCTTAGAGCCTCCCCGGGGATATCGTTTTACCTTAATTACGTCTTTAAAGTTCTGGTTAATGTTCAGGTATAGCTCAGCTAGAGCATGTGCCTAACTTGTGTGAGCTCTCAAGCTCCACCTCCATTCAGCACTGCCAAAAACACAAGCAAACTGTTCTATATCCAAACGAGCATGTTCTGAACAGTGGGGTTTGAAAGCTCAAGGTAGGGATTTGGGGAAGAACTCAGGAGCCTGTGGTACCTCCGGTCCTCAGGTTATAGCCACTTCATTTCCTGCCCTATACGATGAGCTCACTGCTCTGCTATCTCACCTCTACCCACCTCCTCCGGCACCTCCCCAGAGCTGAGCTCCTCTCCTGCCAGAAGTCTTCATCCAGCCCAGCTGTATCCTCCTCCCACATCTGAACCTCTCATCTCAGACCCTTGCCTCAGCCTGGGTTTCTGTGGAGAGCTAACTCCCAAACGGGCTCTGCAATTTGATAAGCAGGGTCAGGCCGAGAGGCAAGGGCAGGAGATGGAATCAAGGCCTTGTGGTGGTCTGGGGGCAATGGCTTGGCGGGGATGGGTAGACCAGACCAACAGGACCTGAAGGCAGGGACTTCAGACCAGGAAGATACCTGGGTCTATTTGTGCTTCTTGCTCCCTGCCCTGGCCTGGCTACCAGATGTTCTAATGTCCCCACAGACTCCTCTGCCTCTAGTCCTGCAAGAGTCAAAGGGAACCCCTGTAATTTCTGGGTGGAGAAAAGTATGGCTGGAACTTAACCCATTCTTGCCCCAACTTGTGCTTCCGATGTCTCCTTATTGCCTTGATCAATTGCTCTTTTGGCTGTGGGCCTCACAGCTGCAAGAGACTATGCTGTGGGCGAGAACGAGTCAAAAACAAGGCCAATGAAATCCTTGGGGTCCAGCATTATTTGTTTTCATCAGTGTGTTTTGGTCACTGGAGCAGTTTCTGGCACACGGCATAGCAGAGGCTCAACGGAAAAAAAATGAATACATGAGAGAGAAGGATGAGCAAGCATTGTCTCTGACCTTTTGTGTGCTGTGGAGATGTGCAGTCCCTTCTGTGACCCAGCTAGTAGGGGTCCCTCAAGGCACCAACTGAGAAAACAGGAAGGGGTCTATGGCTGTGGACTTGACCCTTGAATCTGGGTCAGGAGAACAAGGGCAGACAGGAAGCTCTCAATACTAATGAACTGACCCAGTAAGTGTACTGTTACCAAGTATGTGAGGTAGATGTCCAGACACCAGCCAGAGACAGCAAATAACCCTGGAGTTTGAGGCACATCTGCCGTGACTCTGGTTCCCTGGTTGCCCTGAACACTAATTGAGACCCTTCCCTTGGATGCTCTTAGTTCCTTGTCTCCAGTAGGACAACAAGGCATCAACAGCCCCTCTAGCTCTGGTGATCAGGTTTCTCTTGAGCCTTGGGAGATTCTGTCCCAAGAAGGTAAGCAGTGTTCTCCCCAAAGACATTCGAAAGGACTCTCCATCTCAAAGGGCAAGGGGGAGCATGGGAGTTCAGATCCCATAAAGGTTGCAAGAGAGAAGGGAGCTCAGATGGAGAGAGGGCCGCAGTGAGAACTGGCTTTGCCCTGACTCCCACGCCTCCAGCCAGCCCTGCAGGCCTCAGCAACCCTGAGTTCCATGGCCCCAGGGGTGCTGAACCGCCCTGTAGGCTTCACAGGGTCAAGGCCATGGCACTCTCTAGGGGAACCCAGGCTGCCTGCAGGAGCTCCAAAGAGCATGTTGAAGGACCTCAGGCTGGGAGGCAAGGGCTCTGCTCTCAGCCCCTGCCTGGATGCAGATCTCCTGTGTGGCCACAGCCCAACTGCTCTCGCTGCCTAATCACCGGCTCGATTTCTGAGTCCTGAAAAACTAAAACTGTTCCTGTGGTCCCACAGGAAGGGCACCCCAGCCAGGCACAGACCACTGCAGTCTATGCCCTTGACCCCTTAGGCTGTGAGGTGTGGGAGGGAAGGGCAGATACCCTCTGCCTGGCACGTCTGTGTGAGCAGTCGTCCTTACAAAGCCTGGACCAGGATGCTTCATGAAGGTTTACAGCAATCAGTGGGGAGCCAGGTCCTGTACCAAAGCAGGATTCCATACAGGGAAAGGCCACTGGCAAAAAAGAGCCTCAGAAACAGATGGGCAGATCTTGGGCTCAATTTAGAATTTATAAAAGAAGTTTTAGGAAGTTATGGGGAAAATCAGAGTTCCAACTCTTTATACCTACTTTTATCTGATTTTATTTCTAAGCATTTTCTTTTTTTCACGTCACAAAATGTCGTTTCTTCCTTATAATAGTGATTTATTTGGCATTTATAATGTGTAAGACATGGTACAAATTAATTAAAAATCACCACAGCCAGTAGGTGAGATCCCACCTAGTCTTGCCTGCAGAGCACATATAGATGACCCATGTCTCTGGCTGGTACAGTCTTATTTCTCTAGCGCCCGCCTTGCTGCAGGTGCTACTGAATACACTAAACAAAGACTTCCGCCTTTATGGAACACATATTCTAATGCAGTGAAACAATGGAAAACTAATAGGGGGCACGCAGAAAACTGCAAAGAGAGGAAGTGGCGTCATTCTAGGTGGAGGAGCCATCTGCTCAGGAGAGCTCGCTGAGGTGAAGGAGTAACCCAGACAGACATCTGACAAAATGGCAAGTGTAAGGACGCTGGGTCAGGAACAGTAAATAGACCTGCATGCCGGAACTAAGTCAATGAAGGAAAAGCAAGAGATGGTCCTGAAAGGCAAGGCACACAGGCCTTCTGGGTGCTCAATGTTTTGCTTTGAATGAAGGGAGGAGCCCCAGGAAAGCTTGATAAATGATAGAGATTGCATGGCATAAGCAATAGGAAGAGTAGGCCGTGGGCTGGGGAGTTGACTAGCTGTTGTATTAGTGACTCCACCCCTCACTTGGACCCTACCGAGGAAGAAGAGGCCAAGAATTAGCCTTGAACATGAACCAGGGATGTGGGCCAATGGGAGGAGGAGGCAGGCCTAAGGAGCAGTTAATGCTGGGGTCTGAGCCACTCTGAGGAAGTATGAGTTCCTATGATATGTCAGCCCCCAGAAAGGTAGTGTCCACCCACCTGTGGATTGAGAGCAAAGGAAGAGACTAGCAACGTCCTAGGGATGTGAGTCTGGACCCATGGGTTGCTCAACAGACCCCAATGGAGCCAGGCTGGCCTCCCTCAGCCTGGCTCACTTCCTACAAGCCTCCAGATCACAAGAGGAAACTACTGCTTTTCTCCAGACCAACAGAATCCGTCAGTGCTTCCGGGAAGGCATCCCAAGGGAACTTGACAGGAGCCATATATAGTTCAGGGGGGAAAGAGGGAGATGGCCAGTGAGGTGAGGTGCTAAGGGATAGGCCCACCCCTGTTTGTACTCAGATATCAAGAGCTCGGAGCTATAGAACAGAAAGAGCTGGTGACCCAGAGCTGGCCCCGGAAGCTAAAATGGAGCTTTTAAAGCAGAGTAAGTTCTCCAAATCTCATCGTCTCATCTATGAAATAGGCTGAATATTTCCAAACGCTATGAAGCTTAAAAAGTGGAACAAGGGGCCCTAGAGATAGCTGGGTGGTTAACAGCACTTGCTACTCTTGCAAGAGAGCTAGGTTAGGTTTAGTTCCCAGCACCCACATGGCAGCTCACCACGATTGGGAGTATACATGTATTGCCTTGTGATTGTCTTTTCCAAGTCTTCAAAGGGGCATCATGGGACCAAGCAAGCAGACCCAGGTAGCACTGTCCAGCATAAGAGCTCAACTTAGGCTGTTGCTCCGGGACCTCTGAAAAGGGAGATCTATTTCGGCTGAGCATCTTCAGGGGCTATACAGGATGAGCTTCTACATTGGACATATTCAGACATATTCAGAGAGTAGATTGTACACTTAGCTGCCAGCCTGCAGGTAGAAGGGTCACTCAGCTGTGCCCAAACCATGGAGCTAGCTGCTTCTTTCCTCACCTGTGATGTGGAGCTGGTGGTAACTGCTCGGCAGGCTCTTTCAATGGTGTGCATGCACACATTTGAGTCCTAGAACAGCGCCTGGCACTTGGATCGTTTTTCACTGCTCAGTCAGATGCAGCCACTCTTTGGCTGCAGGCCAGAAGGTTGTGTGCCAGCAAATGCCATATGGGGCCTTGGGCTAGCATTTTTTCTCTCTGTAGCCTCCACACTAATGATCTAGGTTCTCCTGGGGTCAGGTGGGAAGGAGCAAAGTGTCTAACCATCCACCCTGCCCTGGAGCCCCTTGCAGACCCCATCCATAATCCAAGAACAATATACTCACTGGCTTGAGAGAAGATTCACTCACAGGATCACAGAGAGGTCTTTGCAGAGACCCAAGATGCTAGTCGTGTCTGGAAAGCCTTGTCCCAGATTCCCTATGGAAACATGGAGACCCCTGAGCCCAAAAAACCAAAGGGTCCAGGCCTAAGAGCAGGGATGAGAAGACTGGTGCTTGTTTCACTGAGCTTCCTGGAGAGCTGTGTGAGCTCCCATAGAGTTACACTCCAGATCTCGGGGAGTGAAAAAACCGGGAGGATTGCTTTGGGTTTCTTCCTGGTGTGCTTTCACCCAGTCACCAAGTATCAAAGGCCAGAGAAACCCTTGAGGACTCACACTCATCAGCCACACAGGGTCCAGAGATCTTGCTTCTCCCTGTCCAGGTACCATCCTGCTGCTGTCATGCAGCCCTGTCCTTTGAGAGCTTCAATGACAAGTTCTCAGGCTCAGTCTCTCCTCTCAGGGGCAAAGAGGACCATGTCCTACCTTCTAAGAAGTAGAGAGGAGAGCCAAGCTGTGAGGAAGAGAAATAAAAGGCAGCCTGCAAGTAACCAACATGGCCCCTGGCACTGGCACTGTGGATCAAATAAGAGCTGAGCTTTCTCCCTTCCATACCTCTCAGCCAAGCTTTGTCCGCCCCAGAAGTCCCGATTTCCAGCAGAGACTCCCCCCACCCACCCCCCACCTTCTTCCTGGAGCCTGCTCTGTAAGCAGGTCTTGTGGTAGCAGCCTCAGCCTTAATTTTAGTTCTGGGCTGGGTAATTTCCCGTGATTACAGGCCCTGTCAGTATAGCAAGCACTCCAGCTGCTAGCAAGCCAGCAGGCCTCATCAGGGCAGGGCCAGGCACATGCTCACACACGTGCCTCGCCCTCAGGGACACATGCTCCCTCTCATGTGTGTGCACTCACAAACATTTGCACACTCTCACATGCACACTCCTACACGCACACACTCATGCATGCACACTCACATATACATACACACTCGAGTGAACATCCCCCTTATTCAGGACCAGGACCCCAGGGGTCCTCAGCCAAGCTGTGTGTACACAGCCTGCACCATGTTCATCCTATCAGAGAGACCTCTCTTTGCCATGTACATATGTGACATGCCGTCCCCCATCCCCATAGCAAACGACAGCAAGGACAGGGATAGCACAGATAAGGGACACTGTGGGACAAGAGCTTCTTATGGACTCCCACCTTCCTGCCAGAATATTTTCTCTCTCCCTTGGCCTTTCCAGGCTAGCACTAGAAAGCAATGTCCTATCCTTTTCCCCATACGCACCCTGCATGCTCATGCCCGTGTGTCGTTGGACATTGTCGGTGCTTCCATGTCTCGACTGTGTCCCAGAAAGAACATGTGCTGGAAGAGCCCAGGGTGGCGGTGTTAGAGTTGGGGAGGCTTTAAGAAGTGGAACCACATGGCATGAAATTAAGTCAGAACTACACTTGGAAGGAACTAATGCTGACATTGGGGAATGAGTTGATTCTTATGAGAATGGGTTGTTACAAAGCTATTCCTGATATACAGACTCCCTCCCCTTTCTGCCTTGTCCTGTGATATCTCCACACACACAGCCTTCCACGTATGTTTCCGGTGTGATGTATCCACCTGTGTTGAGGAACCTGAGGTCCTCACCGAATCTGAGATGTTGTCCCCATGCTCTTGGACTCCTAGAACTGAGAGCTAATTACATGCCTGGTTTTTACGAATTACTCCACTTCAAGTATTTTGTCATAGCAACACAAAACAGTTTAAGACAGACATCTGCTAGAGATCATGACTATGACCCTCTCCATCTGTGGATATAGCCGTAAGTGAAGAGGGAAGACAGGCCATATAAATGGAGCACTTCAATAATATATCAGATCCTCACTGTATAGGTGAACTCCTGGCTGTCTAGACCCAAAGTCAACGCTTACTACACATTCACAGCCATTCTGAAACGTTTGAGTAGCTTGACACATAGCGTCCAGGCAAATGAGAGGACACTACTTTTTTGTTCCAGGTCTCCTACTTTTAAAAAAGATATGTCACATCAGGGAGGCGACAAGGTCTAGTTTGTCCCTATTACATGGGCCGTAAAGGACAAGAGAGTCTCAGTTTAGGGTCTGCATGGAGCCTGGTGCAACATGAAAAACTGACAAGAAAGTGGGTTAGGACATCCTGGTTAGAATTATTTGGACGATCCTGATTGATTGGCTGGAAGAGCGGTGACCTTTTGTGGGACATCTTATAGGACAATCACAGATGAAAACTTGAACTTCAGGGAACTACTTGGTGGTGTGCCCTATGGGAGGTCTCTCTACTGAGCTTTCCTGGGTCCCTCACAGCATCTTTGCTCTCCACCAGCTGCCTTCCACGTGTAGTTTCCTGGGCTGCAGCACCACAGAGCCTAGCTTTGAGCCACGTCATATGCAGTTGATCATTGGGAGACACACAGAATTTTACCTCTGCCTCTTTGCCAGCCCCCTTCCCCAGATTTCTCCTCTCAAAAGCCATCCCCACAGCTGCACTGACAGCTCAGCCACCCATCTCAAATGTGTTTGTTCATCCTCCTGTGTCCTCTAGATAGGGCTAGGTCTGAAGATCTTATTCCTGACTCTGTGGAATCCCTGGGCACATCCTGCTTGAGGGTGGCCAAACACAGATGGTTATGGAGTCCAGGCTCCCCTTTCCTATGGGCTTGAGTAAGGGGACTCCAAGGGGGCATGGGCAACAGGCTGAGCTATGGCTTGGCCCATCTTTTCTGTGCTGAGCCCTTTATATGGGAAAGCTGGCTTCAGAGGCTACCACATTGCAAGGCTGCTGGCTGAGCGGCTGAAGGCCTTCAGTGAGGAGCTGGAGGACGTGAGAAGCCCTCGTACTCCACCCAGACTACTCCTGTCTGCTTACCTCACATCATGATATCCAAGGCCACTGGATGTCTGGGAGGGCCTCTGTGAAGGCCATCTGTCCAGCAAGAGCCCAGAGCTACGCATACCAGAGCCACGCCCAGCAGAGCTGTGGACCACGCCGGTGCCATGGCGATGCCATCTCGGCCAGCCTTTCCCAGCCTGGTAACCATGGGAATGTACTCAGGGCTGCGGCTGCTTATGCAATACCTCTGAGGGAGGGAGACTCACGGACCCACCTACTTGCTGCAGGGAAGCCAGAGCCCCCAAAGAGTCTGTGAATACCTATGTCGCCCACCTACTACTCCCCACAGAGGGGCAGGGAGAATGTCACACATTCTCATCATGTAACCTGGGTTAGAATGACCCTGAGGGGAAGAGAGGGCAGGAAAGAGAAAGTGGGGGCAGAGGAAAATTCTAACTAGAAAGATGCTGGCTGGCTGCATGCAGAAAGGCTCCAGCCACCTCTGGCAGCTCCAGGACCCAGATATTTGTATCATAGAGCAGCACAGTTGCTATTCTGGTTTCATTGCCCTGAATCCAGGAGCTGGAGCCTCCTAGAGGGAAGAATGAAGAGCGGAGATGAGCGTAAGCTTGAGAGCCAGCCAGAAAGAGCACTGGTCACAGGAAGAGGTTCACACACATGAGTGAGCCAACCAGAGCAGACTGAAAAACTAAATCCAACCCTGCTGTTCCTCATTACGTTCCAAAATCACAGTCTACTGTTATGGGCTCTAGGGCTGTAGCCCCTGAAGCTACAGGGTAAAGCCATCACAGGTAGCACACAGGAGTCCAAGACACAGGCTTCTAGAGCAATTGCAGCTCCCCCAGGTCCTCTCCATCCTGGCCCTCTCTCTCTTTGCTGTCCCTCCCATGGTGAGTGCCACCTCTTGAGGTTCCTGGCCTTCTGTAGGTGTCCCAGAGTTCAGGAGACTCTGGTCCAGATTCTCCTAGTCCCTCAAGGCTCAATCTTCAGCTTGGCTGGCAGCAATGCTCAAGAAAATGGTCATCACTCCCTGGCCTAGTACTCTCTCTCCTTCCCTCCACAAGCCCCTTCAACTCCCCACAGTCTCTTCTTTCACTTTACCAGGACCCCCAGGAACTAGCTGCATGCACCAAACCTCCTCTCCTCCCAGGGTGCCTCCTCAGCTAGCTACTCCACCCTCACACTAAACCTCCTGGCTCCAGGTCTCTCCGCTCAGCTCCATGCCCACCGCATAAGCCTCTTGCAAATGTAGCCATGTCTCCTATGCCCCATTTCCGAGAAAGCCTAACCCTACCTTCTCTAGTTGAGGTTCCCAAATTATTAACACTGACTAGTAGTCACCCACATGCCCTGCCATCCTATTTTGTACCCTCCAGATGCTATAATTTCCCATCTCTAGATGTTCCTACCACCTAAACTCCAGCCAACCATGAACATAGCTATCATGGTGAATTTGGAGCCAGTAGCCCACTTCCCTCTATCCACTCTCATGCCAGACCCCATGAGCCTCTGCCTTAAGCAAATACCCTCTTCCCAGTTGTGCTCCCACCTGGGTTCTTAGTCCTCCTCAGTCCCCTGCAACCTTCCTTTCATTTCACCACACCCTCTGCCACCAGTGGTTCTATCTCCATCTGATTGGACACGTGTGCCCTATTCTCTCAGAGCCAAGTACAGCCACACCTGCTTGGATCCACTCGGACCCAGAATTTCCTCCCGCTACCTGGGGTGTCCCCTCCTGTCCCAGGCACATTTCAGTCAGGAGCTGCTGCATCCACTGCCCCCACTTTCCCACGGCCCATTCACTTCTCAGTACCCTTCCGTCTGGCTCCCGCGTCTGCCAATCCTCTGCCAAATCTGCTCTCGCTGTGCGCAGTGCTGCCAAATCCTGGATGCGCCTCCAGCCTCCTCTTGAAAGGCTGCTCAGCAGTGCTCAGACCCTTCGCCAGAAACTCCTCGCCACATTCTTTGTTTGGCCCCATGATTCCACGTTCATCTGCTTCCCCTCCCACCTCTCTGGCTGTTCCTTCCCAGCCTCCTCAGAGACTCCGACTTCAGTCAGACCCTAGAGAAGCCAAGCTAATGTTGCTCTTCATGAGTTCGCTTGGCCCGTGCTCTTGTTGTTGAAACCCGGTCATATTCCAATAACCACGGTCCCCCAACTCCAAACTAGATTTCTTTCAATCCCATTCCTCCCTGCAGCCCCAAAATATCTCATGTCCACCTCACTGGACATTTCATGGCTCTCTGCTCAGACTGACAGCCACTCTCCTCTGAAACTCTCTCCCCTCCATCTCCACACACACTCCAGGAAACCTCTGAGAAACTTTTCTTCACACGTTAACTGCAACTGTTAACACCTTTTTGTGGAGGTTTCAATATGCTTGACCAGGAAGTAGCACTATTGAGAGGTGTGGTCTTGTTGAAGTAGGTGTGGTCTTGTTGAAGTAGGTGTGGCCTTGTTGAAGTAGGTGTGGCCTTGTTGGAGGAAGTACGTTATTGAAGGGGTGGGCTTTGAGACCCTTCCTCCTGGAAGATGGTAAGTAGTCGTCTCCTGTTTGCCTTTAGAACAAGATATAGAACGCTCAGCTCCTCCAGTGCCATGCCTTCCTAGACGCTGCCACGCTCCTGCCAGTATGATAATGGACTGAACATCAGAGCCAATTAGCCAGCCCCAATTAAATGTCCTTTATAAGAGTTGCCTTGGTTATGTTGTCTCTTCACGGCAATCAAACCCAAACTAAGACACCTTTTGAGTCTGCCTTTGTGCTTTAAACTACTGTTCATTCTTTTAACTCGCTAGCCTCCAGTTTGGATCCCAGGGTTTTCAGTAGAGCCCTTTGCCTGAATTATAGTTGGCCTACACCAGCTGGGTGGGTAGGGGGACCTATTTTAAATGTGTAAGTTTTGTTCCAATGTTCACGGCACTTGTTACATGAGAGAATCCTGACACAGTGCTAACTACAACTTGCTGTCCCAGCCCTGTTGGTTTAAGGTGGCAGGAGCAGGACCCAAACTTCCCGCACCAGTGGAAGCTATGTGACATGGTACTAAAAGAAAGCAGGTGGGTCTGGGTTTGAAAATCATGACAGTGAAAGACTTCGCCATCTCAGGACAGCCATGCAGTGCTTCTGGTATTCTGTACTACCTCTATCTCTGTGACTAGAAACAGGGAACAAAACATGTGCCTTGGTGTCGTGGCGTGTGCACTGATCCTGGTTACTCAGCATCTCCCCTGGGTCCGAGCCCTCCAGAGATGACCAAAAACCACACAAAGACCTTGACAGAATCATGTTCCTGCAGAGTGAAAAATGAAGCCGGCATCCTTAAACTCTCTGCACCTAATGAAGGAACAGGGGTCCCTCACATGAATAATGCAAGAATGAAGCTCAAGGGAGTCCCAGGGGAATGTAAAACCAGTTCTGAGCCTTACCATCCCCCACATGCTTCCTCACAGCCTGGCTCCCAGAAATGAAATCATCCACAGTGTAGATGCTTGAGTAGCAGAGCCAGGAGGGACCTCTATGCAGATACATAAATCCGTGTACAGTCAGGCAAGTGCCTGGTCCAGGAGGTCCAGCCCTCTCCCATACCCTCTCTGCTCTGGCCATCCACATCCAACATGACTGCTCTCACATCTGACCTCAGGCCTTATCATGAGGCTCTTTCCACATTCCTAGGAGCGAGCCCAAGCATCAGGAAAGTCCTTTCGTTCCTTCCTTCTTTCCTCCCTTCCTTCCTTCTTTCTTTCCTTCCTTTCCTTCTTTTCTTTCTGCCTCCATGCAAAATTCCTCTCAGAGAAGTGCTGAGAGAAGCATGTGGGTTGGAAAATGGATGAAGACTTTTCCCAAAAGAGGACAGGCCCAGGAAACTCCCTATAGCCTGACCCTTGCACTAAGACCCACATGGGACATTAATTCTTCTATCTGCTCAGAGTGCACAGGCGTTCTCTCTCTCTCTCTCTCTCTCTCTCTCTCTCTCTCTCTCTCTCTCTCTCTCTCCTCCCCATCCCTTCCTCCCTCCATCTATCTATCTCTATCTATCTCTCCCCCCCTTCCTTCTCTCCCTTCCTCTCTCCCTGTCTCCTTATATACTTCTTACCCAGCAAGGCTGGGTTTCAGATAGCCCTCCCCTTCTTCCAGTGCTCTCCTTTCCCCAACCCAGCAGCTTCCCCCAGCCTTTTAGACTTGCTGAGCCCCAAGCTGCATCCTGGGAGTCCTCTGTCCCAGTCTAGTTCAGGACCTCCTCCAGGGACTGCCTTCCCAATCTTGGCCACAGTTCATATGCCACCTGGTGGCCAGGGTGAGCATTGCTTTTTCTCCTCTGACAGTGCCCTTCCCAGACATAGGTTCTACCCCTGAACCTAGCCCATCTAGTGCCCTTCATGAAAACCCTTAAACATCACCTTCTAGCCAGCCTCTTCTGCCACAGAGGGAAAGCCAAGACTCAGAGTGTGCAAGTCAAGAGCTTTGCCTTGAACTTGTATGTGCAGACATATCCTACCTGTCATAGTGTACATTGAAGAGGTAAATAGGGATTTGAAGCTCATAATAAAATCTGAAGGGACCAAGAAGTAACCACAGTAAAATCCCTAGGAGAATCTACATAATTCCTAGAACCAGTGTTTCTACCACAATATGCCTCATTCAGTAAGTGCTACCTAGCCACTAACTAGCATTTACTGCCACCAACTATTACCTAGCAACTAACTTCCTATTAACTCCTAACACTCCACACTAGCTTTAGACTCTGGACACTAGACTCTAACTGCTAACACTAACTGACCATTCACCACTAATTAACCACTAATGTTAATACTAACCAAGATGACACTAACCGTTAACCAACACCGCTGCAATAACTCGACCAGCAGTGACAATACCAGTGTTAGTGGAAGGTGTTTCCATGGGAACAGTGCAGAAAATCCATCATGTTGTCACTGTCGTGCAAAAATGCACTAGGCCAGCTTTGCCAGGGAATAGTCTGCCTTGGTGCAAGAATCCTGAGTCTAGGAGAACTGACTCTGGACGTCTCTGTTCATTCTGAATGCACCCCGCACCCCTTAACGTTCATAAAGAACTTCATGCAAGAGAGTTTGTCGCCACCGCTGTTTACTTGAAAAGGAAAAGAAGGGGATAGGAAGAAGGCGAAGACAAAGATGGATGAGAAGGAAAAGGAGGGGGAGGAGGACATAATGGACATCCTAGAGAATTTGCAAGCTTCATGGCAAAAGCAAATGTCTGCAAATGTCCTACAGGAGCATCTACTAGTCACTATTTGTAAGTGCTTGGGGAAGAAACACACGTGCCATGGCGCCACATGTGTCAGAAGAGCAGAGAACATGTGGATTGGTTCTCCCCTTCTACTTTTCCATAGCTGTCAGGGATAGAACATGGCTCACAAGACTTCTGAAGTACGGGCCTTGGCCTGCTGAGCCACCTCACCCACCCACTTCCTTATTTTTGGGTAATTGTTTTATTGGGATATAATGCACAGGCAGAAAAATCATCCTTTCTTTTTTTTTTTTTTTTTCCGGAGCTGGGGACCGAACCCAGGACCTTGCGGTTGCTAGGCAAGCGCTCTACCACTGAGCTAAATCCCCAACCAAAATCATCCTTTTATAGTGTACTATTATGTGGTTTCCTATATATTCACGATCTTTGGAATCTAGTTTTAGAATCTCTGTCATTTTAGAACTGAAGGCTGTTAGCAGTCACCTCCATGCCTCCCCCTCGGGCACAACAGCCTTCCATCTACTTTAACAATGCTGGCATCCTGTGCAAATGAAGTATCAGAACTCCCTTCATTCATGGAGCATGTCCTGGGGCCTGTGTCTGTGGGAGCTTTTTGTGACAGAATTAACATCCCATGTCATACATATACCACAATTTATCAGTCAGAGGACAAGGGATTAGGAACATTCATATACAGGGGTTTTTCTGGGTATGTTTCCGGTTCTTCTGACCCATGCTTAGGAGTACTTTCCCTGGGTAACTCAAGGTTAGCATTTGTGAGGAACAGGAAAACATTTTATCAAACAAGCAGGTAACATGTGAGTTCCAGTCTCTCCACATCCTTACCAACCTTTGGTTTTGTCTTGTTTTTATTCCATTGCCCCCGTTGTCCTGGGTGTGACCATATCTCGGTGTGGATTTACCTGCATTTTCCTCATGACTACTGACACTGACCGTCCTTCTATGTGCTTACTGTCTTTGAATGATACTTTTTTAAGCATAAAGATAAGAGGCAAACTGACAAATGCACTGTGGCACCAAGATGTTTCTAAAATGCAAAGAAAGAAACTTTCACGACAGGAGAACTCTTAAGACTATGTCTTTGTGTATGAATATAGCTGGGTTTTAAATCATTTGTAATCCCTTCTGGGCCCCAAACTATGGTAATGGTTGTTAATTAGTTATGTGATCTGAGACTAAAGGCAGGAATGTATTGTGAGACTAAAGTCAGGACCACACTGATTTTGTCATTTGCCTACTGCCTGCCAAGGCAAAAGCCCTGTAACAGGAAATCATGGGGTTCATACCACCTCACCCTTTTCACTCCTGAATGTGAGAGAAAAATGTCATCCTCCTCCATCAGACACATCTGCACACCATCAGGCTAGCTTTCCCATTCCCAATATACAGGAAAGGACACCTGGATAGGAAAGATGGCCAGGCAGGATGAGCAGATCCTTTCTACAGCCCAGGATCACAGGGCATATCAGAGCCACAAGCAAAATCTGGAACAAGGGAAATAGCACCTGGGCATCAGTCCACACAGGCAGGATCTACATAGAAGGGGAGGGCTGAGCTCATAGGGCAGCAGGAGAAAGAGATGAGGGCTGTGCAGTGGGGCAGGGCTTCCTGCTAGGGTGCAGTGAGCTCTGCAAAGCATGGCTGCTGTGGTAGACCAAGTCGACGAGGCTTTATAACTGACCCAACACTACATATACTTCCTGCTGAAACCCTCCACCACATCAGTCAGCAAACAGTTCCCTAAGGACAGCATCACTCTCTTTCTCCTTCCTCCTGCCAAGGAGGATGGGAGATGATGGAGAGTGAGGATGTGTGGCATCCAGGGACCCTACATTGAGTGAGGGCAGCTAGCTGTAGGCTGGGACAGAGAAGGGCATATATTAGTATTTGAATGGGAAATACTCCCTCCCCATAAGCTCATGTTTGAACACCTGGTCCCTAGATAGCACTATCCAAGGAGACTGTAGTAACATCAGAGGAAGTCCTTGGCGGATGAGGTCAGTTTCTAGAGAATGGGCATTATAGGTTCTGGCCTGATTCTGGAACTAGCCAGACCTCCCATCCTCCCGGATGCTGATGCAGAGAAACCAACTGTCCTGAAACCCTGCTGCCCCAGATGTGAGCTGCTTCCCCAACCATGCCTTTCCCACCGTGATGAGCTGTACCCTCTCAAACTGTGAGCTAAAATAAATTCTCTTTCCCACATTTTCCCCGTGCTGAAAAAAAAAAAGTAACTAGCCCAGGACACAAATAGAAGAACAAAGGAGAGAGATGTGGAGCTAAGGATTCCCCACCCCATCAGAAAAACAGACAAAGCACTTCCAGAACAAGATCAGAAGGCGAGCAGACACAAGAGGAACTGTTCCCACTTGTTTGACATCAGGGAAAAAGGGACCAACCGGCTGCCACTTTACACCCGTTTAGCTTGTAAACATTAACTGGAAGGAGAATGCCAGACCGCTAGTGGGGCTACAAGGACTGCCGAATGCAAGGGCTGCTGGGCTGCTAATTCGCAAGCCTGCAATCTGGCACAACTGAATCATCTCAAAGCGTGAGGTGTGAGTGATGCCCCGGGCTCTCTTCCTGGTGTGAGTCCCAGAGAGAGGCTTGTCTTACAGTCCTTGGAAAGACAGACAGGTGGCCCAGGGTAGTCAAAACAAGAGACCAGATGTACCCTCAGCAGTGCAGTGGAGCCCTTAAAAGCACAGTGCTTGAGGGAAAACATTAGTGGAAGAATGAGACACATAACAGATAGCATTTATTTACATCCAAATACAGACATGTGGTACACTCCACACTTGCAAGACAGAGAAGCAAAGATTCACATCTTTGCCTGCGGGAGGAGGGGAAGGGGAGTGGGGGTTGAGACAAAAGAGTGCTTTTAAAAAATAAATAAAACATGAGAATTCATATAGAGACAAATGGCAATGAGGCAGCTGCAGCCAAGGGATGAGGAATGCACCGGAAGTGCAAATAATGGCTGCTGACAAGAGCTCCCCTTCAGAGCCACATTGACTCAACTGCAGATCACTCATGTACAAGTTTATTGGTTTCCCTGGGCCTTGGGCAATAGCCCTAGATAGGAAGAAAGAACAGATGGGGGCATACAGGAACTGAGAAAGTCGGAGGTTGGTATACAGGGACCTAGAGAAAGCAGATGCAGAGAACGAGAACGGAAGGGAGGACCTTGTTGCCCTTGGTGGCATGGCAGTTTGAGTGCAGGGTTTTGGGGCTCGGCCTTTGTGATGGCTGGCCTAGCACTCAGAGGTGAGCACCTTCACTCTCGATCGGGGAGGTGTGGTCCACTCAGTGCAGGTCCGCCGAGCTGGCAGAAGTTCAGGGTCATGGCCATACCATTTGCGTGAAATCTCCGTCCTCACCTCCACAGACAAGAGAGAGGACGTTAGGAAAATCCCACTGCCACTCCTCAGCTCAACCTCAGGAGACTAAAGGTGCACCAGGAGATGGTGTGGGAGAAACAGGGCAGGCGAGGAAAGCCTGGTCGCCAGCCCTGCCAGGAACAGACACTACTATTCTGTCTGTCCTTCTGTCCTTCCGTCCTTCCGTCCTTCTGTCCTTCCGTCCTTCCGTCCTTCCATCCTTCCATTCTTGGACTGTTTCCAGCCTTTGCCTTCGAAGCTTTTTCTTTTAGCACTGCCTGTGTCTGAGGCCAGGCAAATGCATGGCTGCCCTTTGCCTCCTGGCCAACGACCAGGTGACCCTCTCTGAGTGACTTTGACCCACCCTTGCCTTGGTCTAGAAGGCCAGTGGATACAACTGAAGGGAGAAAGCTGAGAAGGTAGAGTGGAGCAGTCTATATCTTTGTTTGGCTGGGGGACGGAGGGAGTCGAAAGACATTCTGCCTGAGAGCTAACCTAGCACTACATGAAAGATAAGGGGAACTGACTGCCATTTAGAACAAAGGCCTTTCCATAATTGCCCCAAAAGTAGAAAGTGTACTTGAGACGAAATTCCCTGTCACCAACAATATGTGACCACTTCATGTCCAACTTTGTTTCCTAAAAAAGATTCCCCCACAACTTACTTCCTGTGTGAACTCCTTTCTCAAAGTCAACTCATCTCAGTGGGGCTCCTTCTCACCCCACCCCTTTCAAAGCTCCCAGGACTCTTAGGACTGCTATACTCAGAGTCTATG
The DNA here is from genome assembly GCF_021556685.1 of Rattus norvegicus. NCBI lineage: Eukaryota > Metazoa > Chordata > Mammalia > Rodentia > Muridae > Rattus > Rattus norvegicus. Next base: position 85,531,470 of record NC_141537.1, on the reverse strand, counting down.
ACCTTGTGTTCATATTGTGATAAGATTGAGCAAGACTCAGACAATGGGTTTGGTACACTGTGAGTCATTTGGGGACAGAGGTGTCAGGTAAGGCCAGGATGGATGAACAGATGGAAAGAAAGAAAGAAAGAAAGAAAGAAAGAAAGAAAGAAAGAAAGAAAGAAAGAAAGAAAGAGAGAGAAAGGAAGAAAGAGAGGAAGAAAGAGAAGAAAGAGAGGAGGAAGATAGATAAATGGATGGGGGTAGAAGAAGGAAAGAAAGAAGGAAGAAAGGAAGATAGATAGATAGATAGATAGATAGATAGATAGATAGATAGATAGATAGATAGATGGATGGATGGATGGATGGATGGATGGATGGATGGATGGTAGAAGAAGGAAGGAAGGAAGGAAGGAAGGAATTCCTTAACAGTAGGAAATAAGACAGTAATTGTCCAGGTCTCTGTAAACCATAGAGCACATGGCAGATACAGAGCCATCAAGAGGAGCTGTGACCTTGCTTGTGCATGCTGACAGAGTCCTGGGGATCTGGGCTCAGCCAAGTTCTCCTCATCTCTGCACAGCAGGACTTTGATAAGAAAAAAAGCCACAGGTTCTCCTGGGTGACTATCTCTTCTCTGTCAGCTTTCTCCTATGATCCCACATGTGCCATGGCCTCTGTTCTTCTGTCGGCTCGCTTCACTCCTACCTCCACTTCTGGCACTCAGAGTCCCTTTCTTCCAGGATTCTCTGTTTCCTGTTCTGCTCTGGCTCTGTGCTCAACCCTTCCTTGACCCTTGAAAGATCTCCATCTCATGAGTTGGTTGTAGAAACTAGCCCAGCTCATAGAAGGAATGCAGGCAAGGTGTTCAAAAGTATTCAGGTTAAAAGTAACTGAGGGGCTCAGAACCTACTCACACAAAGGATCACTAAAGTAGAGGATCATGGGAGTCGACCATGCTGGGACTTACAGACAAGGGCAAAAGAAAAGAAGCTGAGGAGAAGGTCTACTTGTTGAGTAAAGGTGAGCCTTTGGGAGCACACTTACCTCTTGATTGAGGAAGCAGTAGAGGACAGCAACAACAAAACCCTGTGGGATCAAAGAGGAAGGAGGACTCCATCAGAACACTTTGGCCTGACTTTGGAGTGTTGGCAGTCTTTCTCTTGTCTTCACCTTTGCTCACCAGTCACTGCACCAGACATACTAAGCCATGTAGTCATCATGGCATGCCCGCCAAGGCTGTATAGGTATCCCCCACCTCACTGTGTATCTTTATTTTTTTATCTGCATTAGTGAGCACATTACCTGATATATAATAAGTTCTTGATAAGAATTGAAAAGATAAGATGAGTAAATGAATGGATGGATGGTTGAATGGATGGATGGGTGGGATGGGTAGGTAAAAGGAAGGAAGGAAGGACAGATGGATAGATAATAGATATATGGATGGAAGGATGGATGAATGAAAGAAGGATGATTATATGTGCAAGTGAACTGAAGGAAGGAGACATGAAAGGAAGAATGGATATATTGGTGGGTGGATGGATCAGAGATAGATAGATAGATAGATAGATAGATAGATAGATAGATAGAAGAAAGGATAGATGATAGATGAAGAGAAAGAATGACAGATAGAAGAATGGGTAGATAGGTTAACATATGGATGGAAGGATAGATGAACAGATAAGTGAAAAGGATGGATGGATGGGTATGTGGCTAAAGGAATGAGGAATAAAAGGAATGGATATATGATGGATGGATGGACAGATGGACAAATGAATGGAAAGAAGAATGATGGATAGGCAAGTGTATTGAAGAAAGAAGAAATAGAAGAAAGGACAGATGAATGAATGGACAGGTGGGTGAATGGATGGATGGGTGGATGGATGAATAGATAAATGGATGGACAGATGGGTGGACAGATGATGGGTGGATGGATAGGTAAAGATGAATGGAATGATGCATGAATGAGTGGAGAAGATGGAAGGAAGGAGGACGGAAGATGGATAGAGGGATGGAAGGATGGATAGGTGGGTGGATGGATTGATTGATTAATAGCAAATAATACATGAATTAATGAGAAGGAGGGAGAAAATAATTGATGGTTGGATAATAAATGGTAGTGGATGAGTAGATGGATGAATAGGGAGGGAGGGGTGGTTGGAAGAAAGAAAGTGTAACTGAATTGTTTAATGGATAATGAACGGTGGATGGATAAATAAGTAGATGCATGGGTACATAGGCGGATGAATGAATATCTGAGGAATGTGCAGATGACTGTATCAGTAGTTGGATGAGTAAAGGGTAAAGATAAAGGGTAAAGATGGATGACTAATTAAACAGAAGCATAAATAGGCCTCACCCTAACATGAAATCAGTGAAGGCCTGCTGCTATAGTCGTTGGAAGGAAGGGGTGTCTGTAGGGGACTCTCACCTGGAAGGACCCCAGTCCCAGCTCCAGGGGTAGACGGATGCCAAGGCCAGCACTGTCAGGCAGGAAGTTGAAGATGATGTAATGAATTCCAAACAGCGGGATAAGGAGAAGTGTTGATTTGGAAAGCCGCCTTGGGGAAGACAAATTCTAGACTCTGAGGCTGTCCATCACCATCCCTCCTGGAGACTCTGTCCTCCACACAAATCTCTGGGCTTCTTTACTAAGGGCCATCACTCTACTGTGGCCATGCAGTTATTCCGGCTACCCCAGAGTCTCTGTACATCTTTTAAAGTCTGACTCTTCCAGGAACCCTTCTCTAACTGCTCTCTCCTCCCATTTAAGACATAACCTCCTCCTCCAGCCCTCATAGAAATAAATGCAGCCTGTGTCAGCCACTCGCCATGGTAACTGGCAGTTTCGTGTGCCACTTTCCTGTACTGTAATCTCATGGGACGAAGGGCCCAGATCTGTTCTCTCTCTAGGAACATGAGGAAGAGGACAGGACCAGGGTAATAAATAGTTGCTGGACAAGACAAAAACAAATGTCATTCCCTCCAAGTACCTTCCAAGTGGGTTCCCCAGATATATACTACACACACATGCCACACACATGAACTCACACACGCACATGGCACCTCCACACGTGCATGCACACACACATGAATGGTACCAGTACTGAGCCCGTGTGTGTAAGCCGCCTTGTGCAGGCCCCAGCTTCCTCAGCAGGATGCAAATTATATTGAGAAATAGCCCAAAGTTCACCTGGAAACGAGGCACAGGAAAGTGGGTGCAAAGGTCAGAGGCAGCACTAGGTGGCCGGCCTAGGATCAGCCCCATCCCTTTTGATGACTACGAATCCCAAACCTGTGAGGTACAGGCAGGGCAGAGAAAGACTGAGCCTCCCCCTCCTCCCCTCCTTTCCAGTACTGGCAAAAAGGATGAGAGACAGGTCTGGCCACCTGCCTCCAGACACCTCTCATGGTCTCTTGGGTACAAAGCAGCTGTCCTTCACTGTGCAGTTTCTCTGTTGGGAGAGACCACACACCCACAAGAGCCATGCCACATGGGGAGTAGGAGCAGCTGAGTGCTCATCTGTGGGTGCCATCCACTACCACTTACCACCCCAGCAAGAGACACTCTGCAGGCCAGACACACGGAAACCAGAAAGCAGGTCTAGGTGCTGATGTAACCAACTAGTGCCAGAGAAGCTAGGCACCGGTTTCCTGATTCCCTTGGGGGTAATCATGCTGCCACCCCCTGCAGGGCCACATAAAGAAACCTGGAGGCTGGGTTAAGAAACCAACTGACTCTGGTCTCAGAAACTGACCCCAACAGAGAGGACTATGGGCCCTTTGATGATCCACCAGTAGGGGGAGCTGTCGTCTAGGTCCCAGCACCTGGGAAGAAGAGAGCGTGGGCTTGAAGGTGCCCCTTTTCTTCTCTGACAATGCACCTCCTCAACACACATGCTATGCCTCCTGGGGCCTCTCTCTGTCTAGTGCTCAAGTCTTCAGCCCCACTCTATCTCCTTGTGGCCTGTTCTCCCATCCTAGCCTCTCCAAAGGAGAGACCCAGTGAAGACTGGCCCTTTTCATCCTTGTCCAGACATTTCTTGCCCTTGGAAAACCTGATCAGAGCTGCTCTCTTGAGATTCATAGCTCTGACAGCCTTTCCTGCCTAAGCTCCTGCCCCTCCTTCCTCCTTCCTCCTGCCCACCTGCCATGCTCTAACCTAGAGGTCCCCTCTCCCTCCCCCTTAGATAGTCTACTACAGGCCTTGCTGACAGCATGGGGGTGAGGAAGTTGCTCTACTCACGCAGTGTCCTCAAAAGCCAGTTTGCAGCCCACCCACGTACCAGTGCATAGCACAGGGAGTCCTGTGAGTGAGATAACACAGAGATGAGTGAGGGTCCTGCACCCTTTGAGTGTAGACTCCACCTCCCACCAATTGTTAGCCACATGCAGACTATGATAGTGGGCCCAGGTAATGGCTTGAAGGGATCTGGTCTACTTCCTGATGCTCAGCAAAGGACTATGGCCTGCCCTCTTCCCCCTCTCTGAGCCTCAGAGTCATTCACAATGAGAAAGGCCTCTTTATGAGCTCCCAGGTCCTTCCCAACCTCCACCTCCCCTATGATGGTCAATGAGCCCTTGATGCTCACCCCAGCCAGCGAGAACCAGCCACCAGAAAGCTGGTTTGGACCTAGGAGATGTGGAGGCCAACAGACAGCTCAGGTAGACGGCTTCTGCCAGCAGCCAGCTGAAGTTGGTCATGGTGGCAAAATGTGAGACGGCCACAGAGACCTTGCACAGAATCTAAGAGCAGGGACCTGATGCTTAAGAGCTTGGAACCCCACTTCAACCCCCATTGGATCTCTTTCACCCCTCTGAGACCCCAAACCCTCAGGTCCCCTCCACCTTGGACCGGACCATTCCACCCCTTGGTGTGCCACGGGAGGAGTTTGACAATATAATTGTGATGGTCAGAACACAGACACACAGGCTAGGTTCAGGTTAGGTGTGTCTTCTGTCAATCATGCAAACCATCTCAGCCTAGGTGTTCTGTCTGTGAAAGGAAAAACTCCAGGACCTCTTAAGGTCGTGTTTGGTGTGTCACACACACACACACACACACACACACACACACACACACACACACACACTGTTCTATTTGCTCTGTCATGTGCCCTTCCTAAGCTGAAGTTCTCCTTTAAAGTGATACTAACCATGGACTGCTTATCCCTGCATAGCTTTGATCAGTGGATATAGGATGTGTCCATCATGCGTGCAGCCATTAGTCTTGTTCCTCCCTCACCTGCCTATGTGGGCAACAGTACAACTTCTGAGCCCAGTTGCCCGGGCTCTATCTATTCCCCAACTGTGTGGCTGGGTGACCTGGCCAGCTGCCCCTTGTTAACAAAATGGGATTACAGTGAGGCCTTCAAGGCCTTTTAAGATCAAAAGAGATAATACATGTAAAGTACTTGGTGTGCTGCCCGGCCTAAGTGAGTGCAGTCAGTGATTAATTCATTAATTAAATCAGGCCACTCGTTGGTCTGGGCACTCACTTGTCTATTCATTTCTAGAACACTTGAAAGACCTTGAACTCTGACCCCTTCTAGTTCACTCTGCTCCTCTCCTCTCCTTTCCCCACCCCTCCACTTTTGGGACTTCCCACTTCCATGAGGTAGCTCTGCCCCAGACTCTCCTCTCATTGAAAGCTTCCTCCCCATCTCACTGTCCTTGTGTCCATGCACCCCCTCCATGAGGCCCTTCTGTTCTCTTAGTTCCCAGCTTTCCCTACCCAGCAGTCCCCAAGTCTGGGTGCCTCCTGCTGCCTAGGTGCCTCTGGAAGAAAGGGGGTGGCAAGCTCCACCCAGGTCCTTGTATACTCATTAAAGGCAATGACATGGCTGGCTGGCCCAGGAGCTGCTGTAACCAACTTGAAATGGGAACATTGATGAAAGAGGTATGATGGTATGGGATGCCCCTGGCAAAGGGAGTCGCTCATGTTGGCATTGATCTATGAATGGGTGGGGAAAGCTTGAGGCTTCCTTCCCTTGTTGCTGGTCATAAATACAGGCTGTGTAGCAACAGGTCAGGCACATGCAGGTCTGTCCCCTGCCCTCTTCCCCTGTCCCAGCTCCCTCCAGCCATAGCCCTTACAGTGGACATGCTGCAGTGGTCCGTGCTATCACCCTGGAAGACAGCAGCATCCTTCAGGAACACAGCACTGGCCTTGAGGATGAAAGTAGCAAACAGCTGCGTGTGGATGTAGTTCCTGGGGCAGTGGAGCCTCCTGGAAGGGACAAGAGAGATGAATGGAGAGGCCTAACTGCAAAAAGACCTTCCCAGGGCCTAGAACAGGCCTGGCATGGCTGGGAAGCTAGGCAGAAGGTGAGTCAATGCAGAGTAGCCAAAGCCACATCAAATAAAATGAAAGCCAATGAACTGGGTAGAGAGTGAGAACAATGTGTCAGTTTGACCCTGAAGGTCAGCTGGCCAGCCTTTTCCTGGCCTACGCTCAGGTAAGGAGCAGGGGTTCTATAGCCCCGCCTTCATACAGCTCTGTAACTGTGGGTGCAGAGACAACCACAGTCCAGTAAGACCCTAGGGAGCCCCCTGGTGATCAGAGATCTACCCTTTGAAGCATAGTCCTGTGAGGAAACTCAACTTTTGAAGGCTGGAAAGCCACCACACCCAGCAGTACGAGCTGAGAGTGGGCTCCATGGTGAAGGCTATAATGGTCTGTAATGGTTCGAAAACCACAACCATCCAAAGAGGACCATGCAGGGGTCAAGGAGGATTCTTAGAACCTGATGAGAGCTGGACTTCCAGTGTTGGCAGGGATGAACGCAATACCAAGAAAAAGAAGGCACTGGAAGCTAACAGAATGAGCAACTGTGTGGAAAGCCAAGGGAACAAAGACCTGGTGTGTGAGAAGAGGGCCCACCCGTGGGGGTTGGAAGGGAGGGGCAAGAAGTCAGCGAAGGTCACCTTGCCTGGATCTGAGCCCCTCTTGTCTATGCAGGCAAAGAACCAGACTTGGTCCCCAGACAGTAGGGAGCCAGTGATGGTTTCTGAGCAAATGACGAACCTGAGAGCAACCAGGATGGCAATAGCCACGCAGAGGGCTACAATGGAGATGCTGTGGCCTGTGGTGTAGATGATCTTCACCGTGGAGAAGTAAGACTTCTGGGGACAACAGAAGCAGAAGGGAGGTTTGGCAACCAAGCATGGGTCTGCAACTCCACCAGCTTCCTAGTCACCGACACCACAGAAAGCCTTGTACAGGCACTGCCTCTGCAGGTGGAGGCATTAGGGAGTCACAGTTGCACTGGGGGTGGGAAGAACCAGCAGCAGCTGCTGCCTCTGGAGAGTAACAAAAGCACCAGAGGAATTTGGGCCTGTTTCTTGACCCCAGCTAGCTTGAGAACACTGTCATCCCATATAAAGGTAACATCCTGGACACCAGGGACAGCCACAGGCAGGCAGGGAAGGCTCTTTGGTATCCAAGTATTTGAATCAGTTGGAGCTAGGGGTGTAGTATGACCAGGTACTACTACAGCTCTGGCTCTGACGTTCAGCTCACGCAATCCCTGTGCTTCCCTGAGTTGTCTCTCCATCTGAATGATAAGGACACCAGGGCTTCAACTCTTAGGGCTGAGGGCGGGGAGAAATGGGATTGTGAGTGTGGATGGGCCTTGAGAAGATCCTGATCTGCACACAGTGTAGGGTATGCTGCCCAGAGCCAGGGGTCTCTGTAATTACTACACCCTGGCCCAGGCCACAACCCAGTATACTGTACCACGGGCTGAGGACCCGAGAAAGGAAGCACTTCCTGTCTAGCACAACAGTAATCTTCGTTCCCTCTGAAATACCTAAAACCCCCACCCAGCAGCAGAAACTGAGTAGAGAAAAGGCTGGCCAAGAGGAGGGTGACTATGGCTTCCAGTTTGCCCTCTACTTCCCTTCTCCCTCAAAGCAAAGTAACCCAAGTGTCACCCTTAAGTAAATGAATCAGCTTCAGGAGGCACGTTCCTGCCATCTGCTGGACAGCTCCTATAATTACTATGCCCACATGCTGGTTACAGTGACAATGACAGCCATCCATCATCCACTGAGATAGTAAGCTACCACTTTTACCAGTATACATGGTCACCTTCCTCTAAGACATTGGGAGCTGCTTACCTCCTCTGTTAGCAGTTCCAAGGGCACAGGACAGGCCACGGGATATGGTGGGAAGGGATCAGACCAACCCGTGATGGTGCAGTCCCTTTTCACAGCCCCTAGAGGCAAGCAAGAATCTCTGCTTACAGAATTCCACCCTTTCCCAGAAGATGGTGGGAGGGCCCTGACTGTCAAGTGTCCCTGCAAGATCTATACAAGGAGTTCTTAACCACAGGGAGAGAAGAGTCCTCTTTTCCTGTGGCTGGGGTTCCAGACAAGTGTAGTCTTTCCTGTTCTCCAAGAAAGCTCTGTTGAACAATATTCATTTGAGGGGCACAAGAATGGAATGATGGACCTCTACACTCTAAGGGCAAGAAGTATGATGCCCCCTTCTCCATAAGGGTCAGGAAGGCCAGAGGGTGAAGTGGAGAAGGAGGTGTTTCTCACCCTCTACAATATGGTACCCCCTCCCTCGCTCCAATGCTGTCATTAATCCTACACTGGGAGGCTGACACTATCAGTCATTAGCCAAGAGGACTAAATTTTTCAGGGTAACAGTCGAAGATAGAAAAGTGAGACTGAAGTCCAGGACAGCCCATCACCCAATCAGTGATGAGCAAACCACAAGGGACCACCTGCTCCCCAGCTCTGCCACAGCTAGGCCACTCACCTGGGTCTGAGCCAAAATGAGAGAAGAATTCAGGGCAGGGGAGGGAGACCCACTGGCCAGAGCCAGTTGGGGGCCAGCACAGCAGCCCATCCCAGGTCCCAGGGCATCCTAAGTGGAGAAGGAGGAGACATGGCACCTGTGAGGGAAACTGAGATGCTATCCTGCAGGGCAATGCAAGAGGAGGTGTCAGGATTAGGGACATCCCCACCCCTTCCTACCCATGGACGAGTTGTTGGTCCCCTCTGCCGCCTGAAGGCATGCAAGCTCATCGTCTCTCAGCTGAGTGATGAAGTCACATTCTAGGTGGAGGTGACCCAGTGCCTATGGGAAATAGTGACATAATGAGACAAGCCCACTAGAGGCCTCGTGCTCTCTAGCTGGAGTGACCTGAAGACAAAGACCAAGCCTGGTACATTTCCATGCCCTACTTCTGAGAAAGACCCATCTGCCCCACAGATATCAAGGCATGTTTGATGAGCAGTGGGGCTTAAAGAAAAAGGAGCCAGGAATAGAGGGCAAATGCTCAAAAGGGAGGGAGGAGCAGGAGGGGAAGAAAAGAGGAAGGAGAGCAGAAGAAAGAGGGGAAGAAGAGAAGGAGGAAAGGAAAGAAAGGAGGGCAGAGAAAATAGGAAAGAAGAGAGAGAGACAGATTCACTTTTCCATCTTGTGGCAGTGAATTCTGAGACATATTAAAGAAAGTCATGTAGATGTCGATAGCTGTGACAGTGCACTCCTTCACAAGGCCTTTCCTCCTTCCCCACCACCCCCTACTCCATACACCTGGGCCCTAGAAGTGTTTCTGCATGAACAGCCCTGGTAGGCAGAACAATGGTCCCCAAAGATGTTCATGTCCCAATCCCTAAAGCCAATAAATATGTAAGACACAAGGGACTTAGCAGATACAGTCAAGGATTTCCAGTCAGGAAGATGCCTTTGGTTATCTGAGTGGGACCAGAATCATAACAAGAGAACACAAGGACCAAATCAGAGGGGACAAGATGGAGAGGGTTAAAAGAAGCTATGGTGCTTACTGAAGATGAAGAAATGCCTCAGGCCAGGCCAGGAGACTCCAGAAGACCACCTGGCTTTAGCCAACTGAAAAGCATGGACGTCTGACATGTCTCAGACAAGTCACATGAGCAAATGTAAGTGGGAGAGAATACGGGCAGATGGGAGAGTAAGAAAACAAGAGCTCTTGACTGAGGCAAAGGGACAGGGAACAGGGAGGATGGAATGGGGAGGGACTGGACTAACTGACTAGTGGAGTGGGTGAGTGTTCAGACAGACATACAGACAATGAGATCGGGGAAGGTGGACATTCGAGGATGCACAGAAGCATGGTGGATGATGAGGGTCCTGCGTCAGGGAAACTGAGTTGATCATTAGATAGGAAGGAAGGAAGCTGCCTTCATGCGTGCTTGGTGATCATAAAGATTGCAGACTGGATCCCTCCCAGAGTCCGGGAGGGCCACAAGAAATGGTCTCTAAGTTTTTCTGGACATTTCTGTGTTTCTGATCGGTGATTCAGGGGCCGTGTAGAGCCCAAGTGCTGCAGGTGAGACAGAGATCTGAGTATGCCTAAAATTCCTAACATCTCTCAAGATTTACATAAATTCCCTTGCAAGATCCATGCACTTATACATCACACACACACACACACACACACACACACACACACACACACACACACACACTTAGGACCATTCCCTGACCTGACCAGCTTCTCACCTCAAGGTTTGGGAGACACTGGACAACTCTAGTCCTGAATCTGGTGTCTACACCAGCTGCTGAGTGACTCCTCTTGTCTGGGATTCCCTCCCTGAAATTGAGCTTTCAAGGTACTGTGTACACAGAGGAGGATGTGAGTCCATTGTGTCATATAGGGAGTTCACAGAATTTACCTGCATGACACTCACATGCCAGCTGCATGACATTCATATGCCACCCTTGACAGATCAGACCGCTTATCCCTACCCCCTTCCTGAGGCATGGTAGCCCTAGGTCCACTGCCCTATAATTCTCTGCAGTAGCTCAGACTAACATCGAACTCACGATAATCCTCTAGCATCCACAAATGCTGAGACTATGGGTATGAGCCTCTACACCAAGCCCAAGTTTCTCTTTTTTACACAGAGGCAAGTGAAATCTCAAGTGTCACAGAGTTCACTTCATGGTATGCAGATGCCAGACTCGAGTGAAAGGCAGTGAGGTACTGGGATGGGGGGGTCACCTCTGGCAAGGCAGTAGAAGAAGGTAGCCTCGGTTCCCATATGCGCCTCCTAGTGCCTTGTGACTCCTCCCCTCTTGACCCTTGATGCTACTGTCAGCAACCCAGAAAGTCTGCTGGGAAAGTTGCAGTGTGTTCAGGGAAGCCTTCTTACTTGGCTTCCCCATCCCCCTGTGCACAGGCCAGGGAGCGGAGGTTGGTTTCTGAAGCTTCTCCTACCCTGGCTATATGAAAGGAAGAGTCCCCAAATGTCACAGCTGGAAGGGCTGGTATTCACACCTCTTCAGGCCCCACATGGTCCATGGCCACACTTCCTTCAAGAAAACAGCCATGCTGGAGACGACCCAGGAGTCAGGAGATGGGATGATACTGGCTGTTTTTTGAGAAGTAATGGGTGGCAGCCTGGAGTATATGGCTTAGAGAAAGGGCAGGCTCAGGTCTGACAGGGAGGCCCTAACCGGCCTTAGCCATTTCAGGACAGGTGTCTCTGGGACTCCCAGAGCATACAGATAGGACCTAGGTGAGGGGAAAATGAGGCAGCTCAGTGCCAGGCAGGATCTAAGATTATTCAGGGGAAGGAAGGAGGGAGCCACTAGACTCAGGAGGTCCCCCACTACAGACTGTCACCATCCAAGAGAACAGAGAAGGAAGTCTGAGCTGGCTACTTACAACTCCCCACAGGTTCAGCAAGCAGAGGACCCAGGTAGCCCACAACAGGCTGTCCATGGCAGTGGTGCCTGTAGTCCGCCCCAAAGAGCCGTGGCCCTTCCCTCCCAGGCTGTCTCTGGCGATGCCACCAAGCTGCATCTCTGCTACCTCACCTTCCCAGTAACTGCTTGTGTAGGCAGGGCCAACAGGAGGGACACCCAGCTGAATATTGAACAGGATGGTGGGACATTGTGTTACTGCCAGCCCCAAATGGGACTCTGTGTCCTCAGCAGGGGTTGGCTGAGCTCTGTTACAGCACCTTGCTTGCCTTTATGTCTGAGTGTGCCTAACCTGACAGCAAGAACCCTGAGAACACAGATAGGGCACAGAGAGGTGACAGCCACGGGAAACTGTTCCACTTAGTATGTTTTCCCATTGTTTTCAGAGCCTAGTTCCCCAATGGCCTTACTCAGAGAGGCCTCCTATACCTGCACGGGAATGAAGGGATCTCAGAAAATAAGGTGTCCAGGGCTGCCCCAGGTCTTTAAGGAGTCCCCGGTTTGTTGATGCTCTAAGTCTCTATCACAGGGCTGGAGGGTGAACTGAGGGGACTAAAAGGAAGATGGACAAGTGACAGGGGAGCCTATAAGATTTGAATTAGCCTTATGAAAAATGACCATGCAGGGCTGGGAGTGTCGCTCAGTGGTAAAGCACTTGGTCAACATGTGTGTGGCTCCAGGTTCAAATCCCTGGCACCACAAAACAAAGAAGCAGTCACTAAACCCAGTTTACGATGCCCAAGAGTGTGCCACAGTGTTTGCCTGACGGGGACGCTTAGAGGGTGAGGTGACATCTGTATCATCAAGGCCCCCAACTCACATGCGTTAGGCAAAGTTTCTGAAAATCCCCCATCCAGAGGGGAAGCTGAGGCTAACTGGAGGACTCTCAGAGGGATCTCTGGGGCTGGGCCAGTGGAGAGGGGATGATGCTCCATTATCTAGGTGCAGAGACTCACTGTGATCATTTCTACTTGAGAATACAAGCTCTCCATTGGCCGGGCTAGTGACAAGACTAGATCTCACTCAGCGTTTGGAACTTGAAAGTGAATGTCACTTTTGACAACCCTGAATGACCTGGGAACTGAGAGGTCTTGACCACGGAATGACCGTATCCACTTACAGAGCTGTTGTGCTGGGGGGTGCCAGATGTGTTTCTTTCTAGTGAATTTGTGTCATGAATGTGGAAAGCTTCCCACTACCACATCTGCATCTGGGAATCATTTGACATCAGCGGGGCTTTATTTTTCCACCCTTAATCGTTGTCAACAAAATGCTGAAAATATTTTCTGCACATGTTGCCCGGCGTGGGTGGCACACAGCACACAGGGCTCCTCTCTGGCAGGCAGAGGAGACTCAGGCAGGAAGAAATCAATGGATACAGAGAGGACATAGCTAAAAGGGGACAGAGGCTGCCACACCCAAAGAACTACGTGATTAGTCATGCTTCATCTCCCACCAGCATTAGTGGTATTAATAATCAATACCAAGAATTCATAGCAGTTCCTATTATTTAAATGAGTGGCACTTAACAATGAAACTCTGCTCCCCTTAGAGACATTTAACTATGTCTGGCAAGGTGTTTTACTACAGAAGGCAGGGGCTAAGGATGGGGAGGGGGCAGCCAAGTGCTGCTGGTATGCAGTAGGGAGCTCCCACAACCGTGCTGAGATCCACCCAGTCTGAAAGGTCAGCAAGACAAAACTGAACTAACCAACCTGTTCCTGCTTCCCAGTGTATTTCCTTAGAACACCCTGCATCACCCATACCTCCAATGCTTGCTTGCTGAGCTTCTATTCCGGCACCTGTAAAGTGGTTAGCGTTCCTATTCTATGATGAAACACTATCACGACAACAACTTAAGGAGGAAAGAGTTTGCTTGGCATACACTTCAAGGAAACAGTCCATCACCGAGAGAAGTCAGGGCAGAAATTCAAACAGGGCAGAAACCTGGAAGCAGAAGTTGATGCAGAGGCCATGGAGAATGCTACTTACTGGATTGCTCCCCACAGCTTCCTTAAAGGACCCAGGGTCACCACCCACAATAGGCCGAGGCCACCCATCACTAATGAAGGAAATTCCCTACAGACTTTCCAGATCTTACAGAGACATTTTCACAATTGAGGCGCCCTCCTCTCAGATGACTTTAGCTTGTGTCAAGTTGACATAAAGTATCCAGCACATGGGGTTAACACTCTAACCTTCCATATAGACCTAGATAAACAAGGAAAGGCATGTGGAGCCTTCTAGAGCCACCCTCTCAGTGAATTAAAAATAGACCATCACACAATGGAGTACTGCTCAGCTATTAAAAACCATGACTTCATGAAATTCTTAGGCAACTGGATAGAACTAGAAAATAACATCCTGAGTGAGGTAACCCAGACACAAAAGGACACACATGGTATGTACTCACTGATAAGTGGATATTAGCCAAAAAGTTCACAATGCTCATGATACAACCCACAGACCATGTGGAGCATAGAAGGAAGAAAGACCAGGGTGTGGATGCTTCAGTCCTGCATTGAATGAGAACAGGATGATCACAGGAGGTGACCAGAGGAGAGATCTGTGATGGAGAGAAGGGGGAGGAAGTAAGGGGGTATCAGGTACTGGAGGGGACAGGAGAGAGGTACAGAGGGTCAGCAAATTGAATAAAAATATGTAGCAGTGGGGGATGAGGAACTGGGGATGGCCACTGGAGGTCCCAGACACCAGGGAAATGAGAGGCTCTCAGGACCCAACAGGGATGACTTTAGCCAAAATTAAAGAGAAGGGAGATAGCATGTGTAGAGACCACCTCCAGTAAATAGGCATGGCCCATGGACAAGGGATGGGGATACCCACCCATCTCAACGTTTTTAACCCAGAAATGTTCCTGTCCAAAGGAAGAACAGGGACAAAGTATGGAGCAGACACTGAAGGAAAGGCCATCCAGGGACTGCCCCACATGGGATCCATCCTATCCACAGACACCAAACACGACACCATTGCCAAGAGGCACTTGCTGAAAGGACCCTGGTGTGGCAGACCCTTGGGAGGTTCAGCCAGTAAGTGACCAATGCAGATGTGGATGCTTAGAGCCAACCATCAGACTGAGCTCAGGGACCCCAGTGGGGGAGCTGGCAGAAGGACTGGAGTTGTGGATAGAGATTGCAACACCATAGGAAGAACAACATTGACTGCTGGACCACCCAGTGCTCCCAAAGACTAGATCACCATCCAAGGAGTGTACAGGGGGGTGGGTTCATGGCTTCAGATACATATGTAGCAGAGAATAGTCTTGTCTGACATCAATGGGAGGGGACGCCCTTGGTCCTGTGGAGGTTTGATGCCCCAGAGTAGAGTGATACTGGAGCAGTGGGGTGGGAGAAGGTGGGTGAGGGAGTATCCTCATAGAGACAAAGGGGAAGGAAGAGAGGGCAGATGTGGGATGGGGGTTTTTTGGAGTGGTAACCAGGAAGCGAGATATCATTTGAGATGTAAACAAATAGAACAATTAATTTTAAAAAAAGGAGGGGGCATCAATAAAGCTGGCACAACTGGTCCTTTGTATCAAAAAGACCAGATCTTTAGCTCAGAATCATAAATTTTTTTAAATATTTAGACCCCTAACAATAAGATGGCAGAATGATAAGAACTTCTCAAAAACAAAAATTCATTATGTGATTTTAGAATAAGAAGACATTCTTAGATGATAAAATAAGAGTATAAAGGGTAATAAAAAGTATCCAGAAGATTGACCATGTGAGCATTAAAATAAATTTGCGTTCAAGAAAGGACCCGGTAGATGAAAATGAAGCCCAAGTTCCACACGGAAATACACTTGCCAGCAAACACTGACGAGCAAATGCACAGCTTCCAAAAAATTCACACACCAGCAGTAAAGAGAAATGCAATAGAAAAGAGAGCTAAGGATTTACACATACAAGTAACTGGAAAGGGAAATGCATATACAGCACATGCTTAGCATTAACAGTACTCAATACTAAGCTACCCCCTTTATATTGTTCAAGTCTCATTTTCAAGCTTTATTTTATTTTTAATTTGTATATGTATTGGAGGAACAAGGAAGGATTCCAGTGGCCATGCAGATATTGACTCCCCAGTGTGGGTGCTGGGAACCAAACCCATGTTTTCCACAAGAAGCGTACACGTATGCTCTTCATCACCAAGCCATCTATCCAACCCCCAGCTCAAAACGTTTGTGTTCCATAATACACATTGTGATGATGTGAGGAAACAGGTATCTTTATGTAGTGTAAATGGATGAAAATGTTATTGAGCAGCTTTTAGAAATAACTTGGTACAACCTGCTGAGTCTATAAAGAACATGTCTTAATGAATGAGAAGTTCTATTTCTTTCTAATTTTGTTCTAATAAGAGGTAAACATCCAATCTCATATAATGAATGCAAGTATGAGCTGTGGGGCTGCTGATATGACTCAGCCGGTCCAGACACTGTCACCAAGTCTGATGAGTTTGACCCCAAAAGCCCATATGATACAGAGGAAAATCCAACTTCCAAAGATTGTCCTCTGACCTCCTTACATGTACCACAGCATACGCATGCACACGCATACAAAATAAAAATCAACCAATCAATAAATGAGTAAGAAAACACTTCAACATGAACTTGAGTTTGGTTGGTGGAGGATCAGTTGTAAAGTGCTTGTTTAGCAAACATGAAGATCTTGGTTCTGACCTCTATGTCAAAAATAATGTATACAAAAGTGTAAGTTAAATGTACTTGTTTCAAGGTGGAAATACATCAAAAATGTGTTTTGGGAAACTGTTTCTAGTCAACACAGAATACCAAAGACTAGTTTGCCCTTCAAGAAATCCAGAAATAGAAACAAAGCATTGCTTTTTCAGATGTTGGAAATAAACAAGGTAAAATGTAGCTGCATGTATCCAGCACTTGACAGGCACAGGCAGGATTAGAATTTGGGGAGTATCTGGGATGTGTAGAAAGTTCGGGCAAGCCTGAATTACATAGACCCCAGATCAGTGTCAAACAGAAAAACAACAGACAACAATAACAAAACCTTCATAACTTAAAATCATAAACACTCTGAGTTCGCACACAGACATAGTTTTCAGGACACAATTCTAAAAGGAAGAACAAAACTCCAGGCTGTGGTCCTGGTGAGAGGGAACTGGAAGCTGGAGAATGAGGAACAGAGTCTCATAGAGAGTTCATATATCTTCAGGAAAAGTTACACAATATAGCCAGTGACCAAGCCATGACCAAAGATGAGCTGGGATTAATTACATGGCCCCTACAAAAAGGCTGAGACATGGAACTAATGCTGACCCATGGGAAGATAGAGTGTCTAAGAAAGCAATTTCAATATGGGCTCCTTTCCTCAAGGTGTATGTCTTTACTATAATAGTAAGTGCATGTTTCTGAGATGATTATGTGATAAGACATGCTAACAAGACCAAGCTATCCAAGAGTGGAGGATCCTTAAGGGAATTCCATGGTGGCCATGATCCTCTAAGTGGGGAAGCAAGCCTTCTTGATGAATGGCGTCTACCACACAAATAAGATATAGCCTCCTAAATGGCTAATAGGCTAGAGAACTGTGTGTATGTTCTGAGAATTCCATATAGAAGACACAATTGCAAGCAGACTGTGAAGTTTCATGGCCTTTCTTGTGAGCAAAAAGACCTTCAGCTGAGGCTTAGCTGTCAATCAAAAGAAGTTGCCTACACAGAAGGGTTACAATAAGAAAAAGATGCTAGCTATCTAGAATGGTGGTGGTTTAAATTAGAATGGGCCCCATAGGTTCATATACTTGACTGCTTAGTCATTAGAGAGTGGAACTATTTGAGAAGGATTAGGAGGTGTGGCTTTGTTGGAGGAAGTGTGTCACTTTGAGGTTTCAAAAGCCCATGCTAGGCTCAGTCTCAATCTCTCTGTCTGTAGATCAGGATGGAGCTCTCAACTATTTTTCTAGAACCTGCCTTCCCTGTCTGCTACCAATGTTCTCAACTCTGATGATACTGTACCAAGCCTCAGAACTATAAGCAAGTCCTATTGGTATCAGGAATTGCTTTCACCTCCAGCTTCCAACAGTAATGTCACCTACAGGCAACAGGGACCTGAGAATCTGGTGCCATGGCAATGGCCATACATTCCCAGCATACATTTGGTTCAGTTCCCACCTTCACTTGGGAGCAGTTACATCACAGTGTAAATAAAATGCAGACCCTTTCTGGCCCCTTCCTCTTCCTTTTTTCTCCTCTCTTTCCCCACTCTTATCTCAGTCGTCCTCAATAAACCTCTTCTACATGGGGCCATATTGGCCTGGTGTGGTCTGTCCAAATGCGAGCTGTGATCTATCACAAGTCCCCAGTTAAATGTTTGGTGCCTCTTCAAGCAATAGAAAAGTGACTTAAGACACTAGCACATTAGCCTCTGCTTTGGCAGGAAGAACAGAAAACATGGAGGATGAGATGGAGCTGTTGACTTACTGTTTCTTACTGCTTAAAGGATGGACGAGAGCTGAAGTATAAGTTAGAGTTGTGTTGAATAGCACTTTCTGGGATCCCAGAGCAAAGAACTAGATAGTAAAAAGAAGAAATGATAGAAGATAGCCCGCAGGCTCAGTCTTTAATGTAAATGAAGAGAAAACCCATGATTCAGCATGCAGATACCAGTACCGGCCCAGTACAGGAAACTGATAATCATGAAACATTCAGCATCTGAACCTCTTGCTTGAAAAGGACTCAAACAAGGAATCAAAGACCCTCTCACAGACTAACTGGAGAAGCTATGGCATATGGGGGTACATGAGGTAAGTCTGAATGATGTGGTAACAGAAAAATTCAGTAATATATATAATATTTCCATTCTTCCTTGAGACAAAGCCTGCATAATCTGACGAAATATGAGGGGAAACGTTCTCCAATAGACTGGCACACACAAGCCACAGCTCAGGAATCTAACAAGATTCAGGAAGATCCTGAAATTTACTAGACCCCCAAAGCCCTACCCAAAAAATCTTTCTATCTAAGGGTCTTGATCAGGTTTGTTTTCTCTACTGGTTAAAGAATTAAAGGGCAGGAAGACTCTTAAGCATGTCAGATTACGGCTGGAAAAATTGCAAACACAGCAAATTAGGAACAGACAGAATGGGCTGTTTTTAAAAAGGCTGTTTTATAAGGCAGAAAGGCCCTCCACAAAGTAGAGGGGCACTCTGGAGTCAAAGTCCAGTGTCTCCTTGAAGATTGAGAGTTTTTAAAGTACAAAAGGCTTTCCTCCCCTAATTTAGGCATTTGAAGACAGACAGTATAGCTGATTGACCCAAATCTATTGCAAAAAAAAATGTGTCCTGATCCAGCTTTGAACTTGTTGAGCTACTCCACCAGCAGGGGACCTCCAGGTAGGAGGAAAAGTCCACAAGGCCTTTGTTCTAAACTGCCAGGCTTTTGTCTTAAGTCAGGAAGGCGAGGAAGAAGTCAGCCATCTTTGAAATTTTCTAATTTTATTCCCAGTCCTGGCCCCTCTCCCTCTCTGCCTACCTACCAGGGAATCTGTTTAACACCGTGTCCTTCTCAAGGATATGTAGGGGCTAATAATTGATGATGACGGAACATTCCAGGAGATGAGCTGCCAACAAAGCTGTATAGAGGCCTCCAGACATGCAATTGTCCCATGTCATCCCCCATGCTGTAGTGGACTTCTCTCTCACACGTCTCCTGTGTGCCCCCCACTCCTTCTCAAAGTCATGGCCTTTTATTCTTTAATTATTATTACCTATATACATATAAATTTATAATAGAGTTTGTTCAATTTTAGTGTCATTCATGTGTATATGTTTAGGGCTGCTTGGGATTGGATCATCTTTCAGGGTACTTATCCCTATAGAAGATGAATTCTTCTCTCAGCAACCATTGATTTGTAGCTATTAATCTTGGGGTGGGGCATGGCAGAGGAGAAATGTTGTGAATGCAGTACTCATGTGTGCAATTCTCTCAATAAATTAATGCATAAAAATAAAAACTTTTAAGCACTAATGCTAGTGTGATAAATGACAAAAGGTTAATGCTTCCCCCCTAAGAACAGAGCATCTTTCCCTACCCCTGTTCAGTATCAAAAGGAAGATCAGGAACTATAGCTGTTGATGGAAAAATAAAGCAATTCTTGTGGTTTGTTTTGTTCTGAATTTCTTTTAGTAGGCATCATAATTTGTAGAAAATCCAAGGCACTTACCAGAAAGCTCCTAGAAATAGCTGGTGGATTAGGTGTAATCACAGGGGTCTGGGATCAGGAATACAAATGATAGCAAATACTGGGCATGGGTGTGGAGAAAGAGGAACCCTTATAGACCATTATTAGAAATCAATATGGAAGTTTCTCTAAAAACTATATATCAAACTACAATGTGATCCAGCCATATCGCTATTGGCATATCATACACCCAGTGCATTATATCTTACTACAGAAATACAACACACCCATGTTCACTCTGTCATAGAACACTAGACACCAGAACATACGTGGCATGAAAGGGGAGGCGGGAATGTACTTGAGGTTAAAGATCCAAGTAGGGATGGGGAGGCTGGGGACAGGAGAGAATTGAGGTATAGCCAAAACTGAGGATATATGAAGAAATTACATGGAAACTCAGTAGTTTATTTTTCCCACCTTAACACTTTGTTTTTATTTTTGAATTGACAATCATCATGCCTAATCCCCAAAATCTATCTCTCCAACCTGAGATGTGTGGAGGCTTGGATTTGGTTGTGTTGTCAAGGCAACCAGGGCTTGCCTGTTTTTAGACTTGAGACCAGTTTAATGATAAACATATTTGCCTTACTAACAACAAAAAAGGAAGACTGTCCTGACCCTTTAGCCTTTCCAAAAGGGGTGGCTATGAAACAATGTGTGGCCCTAGCAGGGAATACAAGCACAAGAGATAACTGAATGAGAAGTAAAATAAAAAAGGAGCCTTGGGAAGTCTCTCTACATGCCAACCCAAATGGTCTAACTTTATACAAAGGGAAGGCATTGTTATCTACGTACCTAAATGTCAAACCAATCCCCACCATTTCCTGTTTTCCAAAAAGTACAAGATGCAAGATGCTGTACTAATTCCAGCAATTATATGAAAACACAGGTAAGAAGATTTTGGATTCAGTCATCAGAGTACCAATTTAAATGATTTTTGTTTTGATAAAGGTCACATGACACTCATCATATTGTTCAAATGCCTAATTGGCAGGACTCCTGATGAGACCAAGCAGGTCACATAAACCCAATAAGGCACTGTAGAGATACAGCCAATGTGACTAAATCCGATATGGAGCACACAAAGGACCTCATGTATAATATAAACCAGCTTAATAAAAAAAAGGAGACATAGGTGCCTGACTCTGGGAAAGGGTTTGGTTCCAGTGACCTGTTCAGAGCCTTTTCTGAGACTCCACCACCACCACCACTTCCACTTGTGCAAGTCTAATGGTGTGGCCATGAAGTTTGTAGCCATCTGCCAAACTAATGCCACAGTACCAGGCTGCACCCCAACACCTGCTGACACGTGACAGATGAGTTCATGCTCATGAGGGTCGTATTTGTCATGGATGGGTGATCTAGACCATGCTTGGTAAACATACTTTTCAACTTTGCTTCTAAAGGGGTCAACCCTTGGAAAGCTTTTTTCGGAGTAAGCTTGTGGTCCTGAGGTTCAGCTCCTTCTGAAAAGCACTCGGCAGTCTTCTCCAAAATGTCTGCCACCTCCATGAGGTCCTTACTGAAGCTCTGGATTCCAAATATCTTCACACCTTCCACATACCCCTGGGTTCTTCTCCTTATGCTTTTCACAATCAGCGACGGCTCTCTGATATCTCATCTGCTCTTTGACACAGCCCCTAAGGCCAGGAGGCACTGCAGCTGCTGCACTGCCCACAGCTAACACGTCGCCATGGTCCAGATTAGAGCACCGACACTGCCAGAAATCCAGTTGTTTATAAACTAATTTAAAACATATATGATATATATTGTAATTTATTTTAAACTTTATTATTGAAAATGCTGCAAATTTTTTTAAATGACAATATATTTTTAAAAGACTTTGAATAGAAGTACCATCATGGATGGACAATGCTAATCTCAGAATATAAAGGTTATTAACAGAAAATCTGTGTTGGGTATGGGATGCCTCCTTGTGAGTTGTTGGTCAGGAGGTCCCAGAGGCAGTCAAAACAACACTAGGTAACTGCCATTACTCTTGGTTTCCCACCACAAAGAGATGATAACACCTATTGCTGAAGATGCCACTCGCTTTGAAGGCAGGACAAAGAGAATGTGACCTGGAACTGATCAGGACCCCTTCTCCCTGCTGACAAGCTTATAGAGTGACAGATGGTGCTGTGCAGTCTCCAGGGAAGAAAAGGCATCAATGATCTTGCCCAGCACCAGAGCCTTTGTGATACAGCACTGACCTGCTAACCAAACGTGCCCACTGGTACAATAGTGGCATGGCATTCTGGGTGTAACCAACTACTGTCTGATTGGCTGTGAGGCCTACTCCACAGTATGGATTTTGTGTCTAGTACTATAAGCCTTGTCAAATGCCCATGACTGGGGATCCCTATCATTGTTGTTTTGATCACATTATCAAATTGTTTTCTAAAAATTAATATTTATGGCCATACATTTGTGCTGCTTAACTTTTGTCAGAGGAGCTCCTTTTGCAGTAGATAGAAGTTAATTCATTGATTTATAGATGCTTGAAATTCTGAGTATAAATAATACTAAGTGCCCAGCTGTGGATGGGTCATCTGTATCAACTTCCCATCTTCGACAGCTCAGGGAACATCATGGAAGAGGGAAGGAAGAATATAAGAGCTGGTAGATGGGAAGGGGAGCTGTGAAGTACTGAGTTCTGGTCTTGATATGGATTCTGTATGCATTAACTCACAGTAGCTGTGGTTGGTTGCATGGTAGCAAACCAATGAAAATTTCAGTGAGAATGATGGCAGGGTCCCCAAGGCCCTGCCCCCATCAGTGGATCTATTGGCAGTTGATGGCTACTGAGGAAGAGACAGTCACTCTCTGTAGTGTTTACAACCCAGGAAGAGGTTGAAAATGACCCAGTGGGTAACCCTATACCCATTGTGAGTACAGATACACCAATTGGACTCAGGTGTTTTTTAAATAACATAACAAAATAAAGTTGGATTAAAAGAGGACATCAAGGGGTTAGAGAGATGGCTCAGCAGTTAAGAGCATTGACTGCTTTTTCAGAGGTCCTGAGTTCAATTACCAGCAACCACATGGTGGCTCACAACCATCTGTAATGGTATCCCATGCCCTGTTCTGGTATGTCTGAAGAAAGATTTATATATATATATATATATATATATATATATATATATATATATATATATATATATATGATACATCTTTTTTAAAAATAGCTTTTAAGGGCTCTGCACCCACTCCCACAACACCCAGTGGAAGCCCGACTCCCAGGTACTCTAACATGCCCAGAATCAGAGGTGAGGAGGCCACAACAGCTGTCCCAACACCAGAAGTAACTGGGTCCCTCAGGATCCAGCGACAGAGAAACTCCCACTCAGCCAGTGGCAGGAGTTCCTCACGGTCTGAACCTGGACCCTGAGTAGACCTGGGGTACTGGCTCTGAATCCACTCTTACAACACACAGAGGGAGCCCGACTTCCAGGGGCTCTGAAACACCCAGGATCACAGAGGAAGCTCAACTCCCAAGATGGGACACAACCAGGACCACTGGACCTCTGACACACTCAAGATCACAGTTGAGGCCACAATATTATTGCTAACATTCAGCATAACTGGGATCCCCACAGGAATAAGGGGAACCCTAACACTGTCATCTAGAGTCACAGGTTTCTTCCAGCGTATACCTGTACCCGGAGCAAACCCGGTGCTCTTGCTCCCCAGGCATGCCTGCAACACCCTGAAAAAGTTTGATTCCCAGGATGGCTGTTACAACAGGATCTCAGGAGCTTTGTCACACCAGGATTTCAGAATCCCAGAAGCAGCTAGACCCCCAGGATCTCTGACACACCCAGGATCTCAGGATCACAGGATGCCAAAATCACAGGATCACAAGACAGCTGGACTCTGAGGAGTTCTGACACAACCAGGATCACAAGAGGAAAAGTTCCAGTCAGAGACAGCAAGGGCAGGTAGCACTAGAGATAACCAGATGGCCAGAAGCAACCTCAAAAACATAAGCAACAGAAACCAAGGCCACTTGGCATCATCAGAGTCTAGTTCTCCTACTACAGCAAGTCCTGGATAACCCATCACACCTGGAACGCAAGATTTAGATGTAAAATCACATCTCATGATGATAGAGGTCTTTAAGAAGGACATAAATAACTCCCTTAAAGAAATACAAGAGAATGCAGGTAAACAGATAGAGCCCTTATAGAGGAAACACAAAAATCCCTTAAAGAACACAGGTGAAGGAATTGAACAAAACCATCCAAGATCTAAAAATGGAAATAGAAGCAATAAAGAAAGTACAAAGGGAGACAAACCTGGAGATAGAAAACCTAGGAAAGAGATCAGGAGACATAGATTCAAACATCACTAACAGAATGTAAGAGATAGAAGAGAGAATCTCAGGGGCAGAAAATACCATAGAAAACAATGACACAACAGTTAAAGAAAATGCAAAATGCAAAAGACTCCTAAACCAAAACATCTAGGAAATCTAGCACAAGAGAAGATCAAATCTAAGGATAATAGGTATAGAAGAGAGTAAAGATTTCCAACCTAAAGGCCAGTAAATGTCTTCAACAAAATTATAGAAGAAAACTTCCCTAACCTAAAGAAAGAGATACCTATAGCTTACAGAACACCAAATAGATTCAAACAGAAAAGAATATCCTCCCACCATATAATAATCAAAACACTAAATGTACAAAACAAAGAAAGATTATTAAAAGCTGCAAGAAAAAAGGTCAAGTGTCATACAAAGGTAGACCTATTAGAATTACACCATACTTCTCAATATAGACTTTAAAGCCAGAAAGGCCTGGGCAGATGTCTTGCAGACCCAAAGAGATCACAGATGTCAGCCCAGTGTACTATTCCCAGCAAAACTTTCAATCATCGTAGATGGAGAAAACAAGATAGACCATGACAAAACCAAATTTAAACAGTGCCTTTCCACTAATCTAGCCCTACTGAAGTTACTAGAAGGAAATTTCCAACATAAGGAGGTTCAGTACACCCAAGAAAACACAGGAAATAAATAATTCCACACAAGAAAAATCAAAAGAAGGGAAACACACACACCATTACCACCATCAAACTAACAGGAATTAACAATCAATGGTCATTAATATCTCACATCAATGGACTCAATACCTAATAAAATGACATGGGCTAACAGAATAGATGTGAAAACTGGATCCATCATTCTGCTGCATACAAGAAACATGACTCAGCAACAAAGATAGACATTACCTCAGAGTATAGGGCTGGGAAAATAATTTCTAAGCAAACAGACCATAGAAGCAAACCAGAGTAGCCATTCTAATATCTCATAAAATAGCCTCTCAACAAAGAGCATTGTAGACCTAAGTTTAACACAAACCCAATAAATAACCTGGATTAAAGCTCAGGGTGGTTCATGTGTTCTTGAGTTTGTCCTCTGTAGAAACTAAGGACAAACCAATGTGAGTGGTAACTAAGCAAATTATTATCCAACAGATGAAAACATCTGCTTACAAAGAGAATAAGAACACAAACCCATTTGTTATTTATTATTTTTACTATTATTTATTTATTGGTTTATTATTTTTAAAGGACTTACAGATCAGATGTCAGATTTTATGTCAGAATTGTAGCAATAATATAGGAAAAGAATTCAAAACCCAAAAAAAGAAAAACGAAGTTTAAAAAGTTAAAATGATCCAAAGAACTAACTAGATACTTCTTCACTGAAGACACATCAACAGCAAAACAATCTGAGAACATTCTCTATATCAGTCATTAAGAAAACTTAAAACTATGAGCTACAAAATGTAAACTATATTCCTACTAGCACCTATTAGAAATTTTTAAACTGATAAAACTAAATATTTATAAAGACGCAGAGCAACTAGAACCCTCTGAAACCTTTGCTAAGATTGTTACAAAGCGCCACTGACTTCAAGAACACTCTATAGCAGTGCTTCTCAACCTTCTTAGTACTGCGACCCTTTAATACAGTTTCTCATGATGTGGTGATCCCCAACCATAACATTAGTCTCTTGCTACTTCACAACTGTAATGCTGCTACTGTTATGAACTATGATGTAAATATCTGGTGTGCAGGATATCTGAGATGTGATCTCTTGGGAATCATGACCCAAAGGTTAAGAGTCACTGCTCTATAGTTGAGACAGATCCAAGACAGATCCTTAAAGATAGTTGGCCAAAGGTTAAACACTGTTAAGTGCTGTTAAAACTACCATGTCATAGTCCTTACTATAATACTCCTTGTGCTTACTTTTCTTTCAGATAAACTAAGCTACTGGGGAAATGGATCTTTTTATGACCCTTTGACTGACAGCTATCAGATCTTCCCCTTGAACTGATTGCTTTGAGCTGAGAGATGTCAACCAAACAGCTCTGCCTCAAACAATCAGACAGTCACATGCAGCTTAGCTGATTTGAACACACCCAGGGAGGCCAGTGGATGTTGCAGGGACAGTGCACTCACAATTTCTGTTCAGGGGGTCAGGGGTTTGCTGCAGTCACAACCTCTCCAGATACCTCGCCCAAGTCAGGGAGGCTTCACATGGGTTGTTAGCTTCATGAGGGAGAGAGGGCTCTCGCCAACCTACAGCAGGAAGAGGGCACACTCTTAGTGACTCAGCAGAAAAATCTGTGGTGGGTGCTTAGGGGAGGCTTGTGATTGGTGAAACTAGAAACTGTCACAGTCTGCGCATGACCCTCTTGTAGCAGATGAGCTGGCTGGTTTTCACAGTTTGAAGAGGATTACTATCCTGCAGGCTTCTCTCAGGTGTGTTGGTAGACCCCCTGAATGGTTTTTGATGGTCTACTTTTGATCTTTGTCTCAAATAGAGGAAGCTTAGCCAGTAACACTGTATGTAGACGCATCCTTGGCTTCCAGCCCCAGAAGTCCAAAAGTAGCATCCAGGAGGTAGATGCAGAGGGCTGCCATGACAGGAAGTCTCTGGGCTGATAGGTCTGCAGCCCACTTAGGAGCCAGAAGGCCAGCGAGGAGCACCAGAGGATAACACATGTGGGGACTGTTTAGACCATGAAGGATGTCATAAACACTAAGTCAATAAGAAACAACAGAGAGATAAGAGAACAGAAGGCAAGAGGCTGTGAAAAGCCATGTGAGAACAAGTCCCGAATGTTCCAGAGAGGTAGAGAGGGCTAAGAACCAAGAATTCCAATGACTGCAGCTCAGGAGTCCTCTTGACCCCAACAGGGCTGCTAGCTTCGAGGGCCCAGAACTTGCCTCCGTACTTGACAACTGAGCTACAAGATCCAGGTCTCAAGGCCCAGGGTGACAAGCCCCAGGTTTAACAACCCTGGCTCCAACCTCTGACACTCTGGAATTTGGGGATTGGCAGCCCAGAGGAAGCTGCCGTGCTTGTTCGTGACGTTGATCCAAATGAACACAGGATTCCTGGCAGTCATGTGATGATTTCTTTTAAAGTTAACCATACACTTGCCATCAGTCCTACTCCAAGGCATAATTGAACATGTAAGTTCACCTATATGCAGACACTTGTAGTGACTATATTCATTTCAATAACATGGCTTGCTCATGAGAAAACTGCATATCAACGAAAAGGAACATCTGATTCACATGAGAATGTAGGCTAATTTAAATCCATTCCTGCAGATTTAAAGTGTAAGAAGTCAAGTTCCACAGGTTCTGTACCACTGCATGCATGTGACAGCTCTGGGGGAGGAAAGAATGGTGAGACAGGAAGCAAGTTATCAATTACCTAAGATCGAGAGAAGGGGGACGGCACAAAAGAATTCCTGTGTGGTAGTGTGGTGTTAGAGGTATTATTCTGTGCACCTTACAGGCCCCGTCTTATTGTTTAAATTATAAAAATCCAACTGGAATGTTAAGGGCTTCCAGATGAGAGCAGTCTGTGACAAATTAACTTGGTGGGATCACAGATGTATGACCGTAGTGGATGGAAAGAGAGAATATGGTCTAAGTATTTTCATCTGATGCTATGAAGCTAAAGACAAAAAATAGAACTGTACATATACTCATCTCTGTCAGTTCGCTTTTCACCAGGATGTGAGCCAACAATGGGCATTGCATGGTGGAACAAACATTATAGTTAAGAAGCCAGGAAGGTAGGGGCTGGGGATTTAGCTCAGTGGTAGAGCGCTAGCCTAGGAAGCGCAAGGCCCTGGGTTCGGTCCCCAGCTCCGGAAAAAAAAAAAAAAAAAAAAAAAAGAAGCCAGGAAGGTAAAGAGGAGCCAACAGTTTGTGCTGAACCAGAATCACAGTATTAGTGTAAAATCCAGCTTCCTTTTTAGTAGACGATATGATGGATTATTGATTGACAGATCAATAGATTATCAATATACAAATTTGTCAATCTATAAACATATGTGTGTACATATGCATGTTCACAAATGTCCTACTTCCGGCCTTTGATGTCACAGAAGTGGCAATATTTCCACAACAACTAGCACCAGACTAGAACTGAAATACATTTAAATACCACCTACAGTATAGGTCCTAGGTCCTAAAGACATGGGGCCTACATCATAAATGATTAGGGATAGGCCCGGAGGAACCTCTCCTGGTGCCAGAAACAGACAAAGTAGTCATGAGGGGGAAGAGATATAACTGGGGAGAAAACCTAGGCATCACAGGACCAGCACCAAGCCTGGCAGAGCTCCCAGAACAGGGCGTGAGCAGGTAAACCCTCAAATAAAGAGTGGGTTATTGAATTACCATCTAAAGAGAAGAGCGAATACCCTCTCAGTGCTGTAAGTAGGTGACAGAGAAGGATTCAGTCAGCAAAGGTAGCTCCCTTTAGAACCATACAGGAGCAGTCACTGCCAGCAAACCATCACCAACCGCAAAAGTGTAGGAAGAACGGGACATTTGTCTGGTCTCCAAGTGTCTTTCCCAGATGTGCATCAGATATGAAGTGGGAGAATGGCAACTTAGGAGTAGAGAAAGCCATCAGTCTGGAACATTCCAAGTACTGACCTCCAGGGAGAAGCTAGGTGCAACTTGGTGTTATGTAATGAGAATGTGCGTCATGTTCTCCAAGCCCAGTCTCGTGTCGGATGCTGACAGTGCTGGACCTACACAGATTATAGCAGAACAGGGAGATATAATTGAATCTTGGTCTTGAGAAAATGTGTGGTTATTTGCAACGTGGTGTTAATTCTGATTCTTACACTTTTTTTTTTTGATCACTGCACTGTGGCTGTATGAGGTTTACCATTAGCAGAACTCAGCGTGATGTCTGCAATGGGTTTTAAGCCTAACATCCTTCCCACCTACCTAAGAAGACAAAAATGAAATCTGCTGGGAGGAAACATTTCTAAAGCATACATTTCATAAAAAACCACCTGCCACTTAATGATAAGGAAGCAAACAGGTTCTTAACAGTTCGAGAAACTATGAATAGCAAGTAAGAACACTTTAAGATATTAAGCATCACTGGACATTAAGGGAATATGAAATTCACTATGACATGCCACTCCATACCAAACTAAAAAAGCTAACTGTGCATAGAGGCATAAGTGCGTGCAAGTGCACACATCGGCAAAGGCGAGAGCATCTACAGTTCTGGAATGCAAAAGAGAGCATATCTAGGAAACATGCTAGCAGTTAAGAATAAAGACAAACACTTATATGAGTCAATCATCTTCCTTCCAGGAGAAGAGAAACAAAAACTGAATCATACTTGTATTCGAATACACAGAGACCTTTGACCATTACAGTTCAAACCTGGAAGACTCCAGATACCTACTGCTGGTGGGAGTCCATGTGGTATACGCATGCTAAGAAATACTACTTGAGAATTTAAAAAGAAGTGGGGGAGGGGACATAGCTTTTCCACAGCACAGAGATAAACTTCAAGGGTGCTCTGCTCAATGGAAGGAGTCAGACTCGGTATAATTCCTCCCGGGTAAAAACAAAACTGAAGCAGCAGAGAAGCAGACAGGTAGCCAGTGCACAGAGGGAGAGATATAAACGGAGAGTGAAGAGCTGGGAGGGGAAGATTTGGGGATGCTAGGGATGGTCCAGCGATCACGATTATGGTAATGCACAGTGGGTAAAATCCACTCAATAAATATCATTAAATACATAGGTTTTAAGGGAAAAACAAAGTACAGAAATAGGGTTTTTTTTTTTTAAGAAAAAAAAACCAGTTTATATGTAAAAGTGTCTGTGTGAGTGTCTATATGTTCCCAGGGACAGAGCACGAAGTGCTGTAATGTGGGTAAATCGCCAAAACAAGCATTATCTTTTACTCCAATATTCTCGTTTTCAAGAATTTATCTGGACATTACATACACAATTACATTTAAACTGTGGCAGTAGCAAATGGTAGGGCTTTTCTACCACACTGGGTGAGTAGCGAAGATAACAGGGTGAAGTCTTTCTACCCATCCCATAAACAGGTGGACTTCTTGATAGTGGGCATTTTCCTTCTTCCTGGCTCGCAGAGCAGCCTGGTCTTTGCAAAGCTACGCTGAGACTTTCTAGTCCCGCCTGCATCCACCACCCCTAGTGGTGAGCCTGAGTAACTACATCAACTTCTAGCTACAGACCAATCCAGCTTCCCAACCAATCCTCAAGGGTCCCACACACTTACCCAGGCTGGGATGGCGGTTTAGATATGAACAGCCTCAGGGAGTCAGCTGCTTCCGGATATTTGGCTCAGTGGCTTTTTGGTGCAGCTCACAGGGTGTACTCCGAGTAAGACCAGAATAACCATAATCCCTAGCTATTCTCTCATGCTGTCCTCCTTCCAGAGAAAGGAAACAGTCTAGAACACTGGTTCTCAGTCTGTGGGTCACAAGGACTGGGTATCAGATATTTACATTATAATTCACAAGTAGAAAAATTAGTTATGAAGTAGCAACAAAAATAACGTTGTGGTTGGGGGTCGCCAAAACATGAGGAACTGTATTAAAGGGTTGCAGCATTTGGAAGGTCGAAAACCGCTGGTCTAGAAAAAGCAGGGGCCCTGGCACCTCAGGCCCTAAGGCAGATTCCACATCCTCAGCCCTTTCTTAGTCATAGCTCTGTAGACACTGGCCACTCTCTCCTGATTCCTGTGGTGACCCAGCCTTCACTGGTCACTCTCAGAACCATTTCTGTCCAGAGTTTAGGGTGTCCTCTGTCTTAGAATTAAGGGTCAAAGTTGGGGTGAAGGTAAAGGCTAGACTGGAACTTCTATGGTATGTGTTTCTAGGGTTCATATCCTGGGCATTCAGTGGCCAGAGTTACCTCAGAGAAGTGAGGAGGGCACAAAGGACGAGAATTCTAGTTTCCCCAGAGGAGGTGAAAGGACCATGCTACATTTTTATCTGTCCTTGGCTCTGCCCACTCAATGCCACCCTTCCCAGACCCCAGTTCATTTCCTGGCTGTTCCTTTCCTTTTCTACCAGAAGCAGTCTGGCCCCTCTGGTATCTAGTCAGGGCAACTGCTGAGGGGTGGAGGTGAGGGACGAGGTAGGTGTGAGAGGCAAGGGTAAGGAGAAGCGCTGGCCTCCCGCCAGGCCAGGCAATGTGGGAACAAGTGTCACTTTGTTTTCCTCTAGCGGAAGAGTGCTTTGATGCGTACATGGGTAACTCATTCTTTTATAAACTTCCAACTTCTCCCCAGACTTTGCCCTCCTCCGTGGAGCAGGGACTCCTGTGGCTTGGACAGGCCCAGCTGTTCCTTACATGTGCCCTGTGTAAATAATTGCCTTGAGTTTGCAGGAGAAAGTGAGGCACCTGGTGCTCTGTAAGTGGTGGTAAAGCAGGCATTGCAAAGTAGCTTTAAAAAACACAGGGAGTAGGGTCCTCAGAGCACTATGGGAGCCTCCTGAGGGAAGAACCCCCAAGCCCCAGCAGAGAAGGAACAAGAAGGGGTACAGGCTAAATTCCAGCTTGGCCCTGACTCCCCGGCATGTCAGGAAAAGCACAGGTCCCTCAGGCTGACGCAGGATTGGAATCCATTCCCTGGTTTTCTTTCTGGGTGGAGACACTGAGAACCAGAGAAGCTGGCAGACCTGTCCAGGGTCACACAGCCCTGAGTCACACAGGACTCAGGCTCAAGCCAGTGCCCCTGGGTACAGGCTTAGAGCCATGAGTAGATAGTGGAAGAGGAATCTACAGAACGGGGCACCTCCAGGCCAAGCCCTTACCAATTTCTTCTTTGACTCTGATTTTCCTCTTCTTTCTCCACTCTACATTATAGCCCCAGCCCCACTTGGGGGAAATCGTTGCCTGGGGAAACAGTG
This sequence comes from Rattus norvegicus, assembly GCF_021556685.1. Classification (NCBI taxonomy): domain Eukaryota; kingdom Metazoa; phylum Chordata; class Mammalia; order Rodentia; family Muridae; genus Rattus; species Rattus norvegicus. The sequence continues at coordinate 85,499,308 of NC_141537.1, read as the reverse complement.
ACTCTGACCCCACTTGGAATTCATCCAGTCTTGAATGTGCAGTTGGAAGAGAACTGCAGCTGTAGATCTGGGGAACTAAGGAAGATGAGCTTTAGCACTGTAGTGTCGGAGTGTAAGCCCACAATGACCTCTTAAGGTGGGACCCATTGTGTGGACGGAGAAACTGAGGCACAGTGATCATGGAAGATCAAATGGCTGGTAGCAGATCCCAGATTCTAAGCCAGCCTGTCTGAATCTGTCTCATGTTGCCTAGGATGGCAACAAACTCACCATGGTTGACTTTGAATTCCTAATTCTCCTACCTCCCCTCAAAAGGGCTAGGATTTTTATTAATGAAATTTTTTTAATGAAATAAATAATTGAAGTGCCTTGGGAAAGCTGAAAGAGGCAAAAATTGAGATGGTCACAGTGTCTCCAGCAAGAGGGGTGAAACTTGAGAGAGAGAGAGCCAACACATGGGCACACGCGCGCGCACGCGCGCGTGCGCGCACGCACCCACACACACACACACACACACCACATTCATTAGCTCCCTCCTTTTCCTGAGTACCTGGTGCTGAAGAGCCCCTCCTTCCATTTACAAACCTAGAGTGTGTCCTGGTGTGGTTCAGAGAGCCTGGAAGACTTTGAGAAGGAAAGCAGCCCTAATCCCTCTGGGAGGATATGGGGTTGGGCCAGGACTTTGCCCCTTGGGCTTCCTTCAGAGATTCTGGGCCTGGGGCTGGTGTGTGGGGGTTGGGGGGAAAGATGACAGTCAGTTCTGACCTGAAATGGAGCCTGCTCCTTGGGGAGGGGGTGTGAATCCGAGGTGGGGTAGAGACCTAAGGCCCTCTGCTTCTCTCTGCAGCTCCCCTTCCCACCTCCTACCTGATTTGTCTTTGTCCTGCCCACCCTTATTTATAAACCACATGTCCCTGTGTCCCTGCCTGCCCTGCCTGTTTGTCCACAGCTTCAGCTGCTTCCCCTGATAACCCAGTTCGGGGGACCTGGGAGGGGCTCGGGGCATTTGGAGTTCAGGGATGCTGTGGTGTGTCCCTTCTGTTGGGAAGCCGTGCGTGCCTTCCTGTGGATGCTGAAGAACCCTAGACCTTGCTCAAAAGTGGACAGCTGGTCTCCTGTAAAATTTCAATCTCTATCAGTGTCCAGGAGGTATTTGCTGCTTAGCCAACAGCCTTGACGTCAGTGAAGGAAAAGGAAGCTCAGAACAGGAAGTGAGCTGCCTTGACATGCACAACCATCTGCCTTTCTGCCCAACCAGCATGCAGATGTGGAAAGAACTTCATCTCAGAGCTCCCCAGCTTGGCTCCATAGCTCAGTCTGCCTTTTCTAAGATCCCTGGGCTCATTGCCTAACTTCTCTGATTTGTTCTTCATGAAATGCAAACGTTACCCCTTTAGTTTAATACCTGGCAGCCAGAATAGTGCCTGACACTTAGGGATTTCTCAGATGTCCTAAGTACAAAATTCCTCACTCTCAGCTCATTCGTCAGTATCAAACGTGGCAGCGTGTTGATAAAGTTCTTGTGCAATGCCCAATGCTGCTGGACCGTTGGAGGCCCCTCCGCTCACCACTCTGAGCTTCAGTCAGGCATCCCCAACATCCAGGCCCAGACTCCACTCTGAGCCCCCAAACCCTGTGTGCAGTTCCCATGGCCCTTGCTCCATTTTTCAATGACTGTCCCCATATCCCTGGGGACTCAAACAGCCGAAGGTGGACGGGCAGGGCTGGGAGGATGCAGTCTAGGTACAACAGAAGATATGTTGATTGGCTCAACCACTACATGTCTGTGCAGAGGATGAGAAGGCCTGAAGGCCTTTGAGAAAGAGAGGTAAGGAGTAAAAGGCTCAAATCACCACTGCAGACATTAGCCTGAAGAGAAAGCCAAGGTTAACTCAGGGCAGTGGAAAGGTTCTAGGCCACTGAGGCTTAGTTGAGTTAGACCAGAACCCCTCCCATTGACCTTAGTTTCTCCTATCACCCTCAGCTCTTACCTCGCACCCACATACAGATGTGTCTATCCTAGGACATGGGTGTCAGTAGGTACCTCCTGTTCTGTCGCATGGATAAAGGCTCATCTGCTCCAAGAAGTCCCAGGACCTGCCCCCTAGGAGATCAGAAACAGATTATTAGCCTCCAGGCAGGGAGAGGAGGTGGGAAGGTCGAGAGGACAGGACTTTGCAAATAGAACACAACCCTCCAGCAGCTTCTATAAGTGTTGGGCTCTGGGGTTGAGGAGGGAAGATGCTGTTCCCCTCTGGTTACACTTCAGGGGATGTGGAATGATAGGCGGGCACTTGAAGGCAGCTGTCTGGACTGGGCCTTATTTCTTTGGCCAAAATACTAAGGGGTTCTGCTGCTGACTCGTTTCCAGCCTTCTTCTCAGTGCTGTATTTCAGGGGACCTGAGATGGAAAGGGGACTGCCAGGGTACCCCAGCTAGGCAGAGGCAACACAGAGATGGAGGTTACTGGGTACCATAGCTCCCTAGGTGAAATGTTGGCCTGCATTCCCCAGAGGTGGCCAGACAGCCGGGTCAGCACTAGATGGAAAAGCCCCCCATGGGTGAAATCCCGAAGACTTCATAGTTGCTTTCAAACCTAACATTAGAGGATTTTTTTTCTTCCGAAGATCTCACCAAGGGTGGCCTGGGTTGGTTTCCCACTCATACAGAAGGATGGCAAGAAGTGGACACTGGAGCTCTCAGGATCTTCTGGAAGCAAAGCCACAGCCTCCCTGAGGATTTCTGGTCCCGTGTCTCTGAGCCCTACATTCCTGGAGGCAGATGCGCTGCCCCTCGCTGCTCAGGAGGCCACTGGCAGCTGTGCAATTCTTGGAGTCCGTCTCGCGTGGTCAGTGCCCTGGGCCATCGGCCACAGTCCAAGCACATCAATGATTCTGGAAACTTCACGAACAGTTGAGCAGTCATTTCATCTCAGGGCCTAGGAATCTGCAAGGAGAAGGCTCTTTGGGTTTGCAGAATGATAGAAGATAGAAAAATAGAGATTCTGCAGAGAGAGGCAGGAGGGCAAAAGGAACAGGTCAAGGAGGCCCTGGAAAGCCCTGCTCGAAATGGGACACATACAGGTGAACGTGCTGGATACAGGAGAAACACATCCTGGATGCTGACTCCAAGGCAGTGTGCAAGTCAGGCCCCTGCTCATGCTATGTTGCCTGCTGGACCTGCCTCCCAAACCTGGTTTGAGTGGGACATACCTTCTTCAGTATAGATTGTCAGATGAGGAAACACATTGAACAAAGACACAGATCACTGGTATTCTTAGCAAATTTAGCATTTAGTATTCTATTTCTCAGTGAAAGAAATCCCGAGAGGGGAGTAAAATGTTAGTGAGGGACAGAGATAGGTTCAGACAACACATCTACAAAGAAGGTGGATAGGGACATTGATGTCACATGACCTGACGAAGGCACCCAGGGGCTTGCCTTGCTTGCTATGCACATTAACACTGAGTGACTCTATTCGGAAGTGAGGGCTACCCTGTGGCTGCCCTCATGTTGTTTAAAACGCAAGTAAAAGAAAGGTATCCTTGGAGTTCAAATAAATGAGCACAAGGGTGTGAGGTTGACAGGGCCTATCTGTGCAGATGTAGCCCTCCAGTGGATTCCATAGTCAGCTCAGGTTCAATGTGGGCATTCCACATGAGGGCCCAGCAGCCCTCTGCAGGGAACTGATCACATGCTCACACACACACACACACACACACACACACACACACACACACCCCAAAATGACACATGAGATGTATTAACAACTCAAAAGCATGAATGCCACCCATCAATTTTAAAATTAATCTAAACAAATTTTACTGCTTTCTTTGGTTTCAGTTTTCCATGTGAGTTGAATTATAAACGGTATACACTAAATTTAAAAAAATAAAGAAGTCCATATTATTAAGGTTATCAGGACACACTAGCCTCTTCCAGATTATCAGAGACTGCACCCAGTATGGGCTCCAATTCTGGAGGACTTTGTCCCCCATTATTAATTCGTTGGGTTCCTATCTCCACCCTCTGGATTAGACTCATATGCAGAGTGTTTCTCCCCTTGCCTATGATATCATAATTGCAGACATTATGAGTCTCTCATTTATTTACCAGCTTATTTTAAAATCTGTACTTGCTAGTCCCCTGAAAACCCAAGCCAAGCTAGTTAAATGTGGACAACAGCATGGAGGTAGGCAAAGCAAACGACAACCATTCATAGAGTCACTGGGGGCAGAAGATACTCTTGTGGTCTCTGCTTGTGTGGTCATCTTGGTCCTGGACTAGGCTGCAAACTCCTAGAGGCCTGAGCCTCAAGGATTAAACTGGGCTTCCAGGGAAAGGTCTCTGGACAGACAGAAGGACAAATTAAAACAGAGTAAACAGACAAAAGTTATCCCAATTCACCTGCACAAGTACATGTGCATATACACTTTGACCCTTAACCTTTATGAATGGACAACTCTATGAATTAAATTTGTTCTCCTACAAGAAAGATCTACAGAATTATTTTTAAAATGGAGACTAGAAATGGAAGATCAGAAGTTCAACATCATCCTTAGGGACATAGGAACGTCAACCTGGAGACTCTATCTCAAACTAACAAAACAAGTGCAGCCACGTGGCCTACAGCTGCAGATAGGTGGTAGCCTCTCCCTGTGCCCAGCCAGGAAGCTACAAGGAGAGCAATGGAGCAAACTCTGCATGCAGTGTTTCTTAAAGTTGCCGGCACCCTTTATCACAGGCCCCATTGAGCATTGGTCTCAAAGTGCACATGGGCACTGATGGTCCCATGTGGCTTGTGAAGATGGCCCTTACAGCAAAGACTTTGCCTGCCTTCTCTTTTGGCACTAAGAATGGTACACACCAGCACCTTTGGTCCTTGGCTTCCCAAGAATGGCCTCACCCAGCCCCCTTGCTAGGAAGCAAATTCCAATCATCGTCTTCATTGTATTCTAAACCTAAAGAAAACAAGGCCTCATGCCCAGCAGCTCGTCCATAAAACATTAATCACTGTCCCCTCCTTGAGAAGCCTCTGACCAACGAAGGTATGCTCTACAGGAGCCGTGGAAAAATCCTAATGGACCCACACATGGCCTGGCCACATCGAGGGTGGGGGCCTGGCACCAGTTCCTCTGGTGCTTTTCCAGCCCGGTTCCTAGCTTTGGTTCCAAGGATGCTAAGGACTAGCCTGGGAACCCCAAAGAAAAAGAACCGTTCACACATCTATCAGGTTCCCCAAAGGTATTGTGGTTCTTAGGGTCAAGTGTCAAGTGGCTTCCTTAAGCCACTACACCTTCCACTGGAGCCTGCTTTGAGCCCACGGGGTAACAGTGTCAGGACCAAGGCCACATCCACTCATCGGGTCTTCTAGACTAGGGTGCCTGCCAAGACCCAGCACCCAGACAGCAGAATCCCCCCGATCCTAGTGAAAATTTTGAGGTATTACAAGAAAAAGTATGTAGCCGAGAGATGGCCACACAAAGCATGATGACCTGAGTTCATGATCCTCAGAATCCACACACAAAATAACAAGTGCAACAACAAACATAAAGGAGAAAAATGAATGTAAGCCCAACCCTCCTCGTACAGGAAGATGAAAGAGAGCTAGAAGAGTCCATATGGAAGTATAGAAACCAGGACACCTGGCATAGAGACCCCTACCTCAAACAAGGTAGAAAGGCAGGTACTGATACCTAACGGTTGTTGTCTGACGTTCTTAAAAACACTGTGGCATGCCTACCCCCACATACATGAACACATGCATACACACGCACATGCAGACACACTCGCATCTCTCTCTCTCTGTGTCTCTCCTCTTTCTCAAATGTGCACACACACACACACACACACACACACACACACGTTCAGGATCTGTAAGGATTCCAGATTTCTATATCTTTAAAAACAAAGAGTCTTTACCCAACACTAAACCTCTAAACACTAAACACTGACAGGACATTGAACACAGGGCTATGGCTTGTCTTCCCTACAAAGAGGTTTGGAAAGTCTTCTAATCTGTACCAGGCCTAATCAGGGGCCTCCAATGAGGTGCGTCAATTGCAGTGTTGCAGCATTTTGCTCTTGTGAGTTTAATGGAAAGACAAATATTCTAGGACTCAGAGGCTGCTAGAACACATCCTGCTTCCTTGTAGGCCAGGTGCAGAAGGCACGACCTTCCGTGCTGTCTGAATCATCCTTGGGTTAAGGCTGTGGATAGTTTTGATAGGGCTGGGTGACCTGCAGTCTAGTCTCAACGAGGTCACAGTTGGAGGCAGGTGACAGGTGCTCCCACCAAGTCACCTCACATGCTAGTCACCTGACTGTTCAGGAGCTTGGGGGCAAAGTTGAGTCCCGGAAGCTTTCAGGAAACTTGCTGCCTGTGTTAAAATCTGATGAATAAAACAGACCTAATACCAGAAGGTTGTCCTCTGACCTCTGCTTACGCAAAAAGCCCAATTCCATCCCAATTATTTCCCAAACCCACTCATCTGTGCTGGGCCAAGTAGAACTTGAGCAGAACAAAGTCTGAAGAAGCTGGGGAGATGAAAACCTGGAGTTCTGATCCTACGGAAGTGTCTAAGACAGTCTGACTCCAAAGCTATTGCACCCAAACCTACTGTGTATATAAGGCTTAGCTTGGTGCATTATTATTCCTCATGCTGCAGCATTGGCCTTCCCCTGTTCATATACTCTACAAACAGTCTGATCATATTCCCTCCCAGTCAGGAGTAGGTACAGGTTAATGGAAGTAGTCTCAGTCTGGTGGTGCCTCAAGCCATCACCACTTATAATGATGTGAGCAGACTTCTCACAATGTTGGAAGACCCAAGACAAGCCTTTTTCATTTTGCCTTCCTGTTACCCTATAGTAACGGATGCAGCTGCAGCTCAGCCTGGTTTCTCTGCTGATCCAGAGCTAACTCTACAAAGCATTGCCACAAAACAGGTCAGCATCACATAATGCACAATGGAGACAGTCAATTGTTGAAGCAGAGCAGGTTCAAACCTCAATCTTAGCACCATCCTGTTGTGCAGCCTTAAGCAAATGATTTCACCTTCAGGAGCCCCAAAACCTCTGTAAATGCAAATAGCTCTATCTTCTAATATTGCAAGTCACAGCAAGGTATCTAATACCTCATAGGTACTCTGGAAACCCCAGTTTGGCCACTTCCCCAGGAGCTGCCTCTATGCTCTAGGATTCTAGAAATTACAATTTGCAGAAGTCATGCAAGAAAGGCTATATTGTGGAATTGAGCAGAGGTGGGAGGGGCTGATCAGGAATTAAGTAACTGGAATCTACAGTGGTCAGAGATGGAAGGAACCTGAGACCTAGGGGATGGGACAAGGAAGAGGTAGGCTAAGAGGAACTGTGAGAAACCTTGATATGCCCTCACACATGAGTCTGTGAAGCTTTGGGCTAGCCTCTACAGTGTTCTTACAATCTAGCAGTCACTTTCTTATTCCAACAGCAAATATCTCACCAGGAAGAAGCCAGGGAAATTTGGATGGGCAGCTCCAGGGTCCTTGTACACTGCAGTCAGTTAGAAACACTACACTAAGCCTTCTCCAATGTCACCTCTTATTCCATCACTCCAGAAACATGACATGCTGAGTCCTCCCCATGCCCCCGTCCCTTCTCAGCCTACACCCTGGTGACACTTGTGTTTGCCATATGGAGATCATTCCATGAGCTTGAAGGTTCTCGCCTCCCAGAGCAAGCCTCTGTAGGAAGAAGCAGGCTTGCCAATCCATGACCTGCTCCCAGTGGCTAAGTTCACAGTTCTCCCTGAAGTGTTTCATGGGTCATATATGGGGTCAGAGTCATGGTCTCTGTATAGCATTACACTGGACTCATTTTCTCTGACAAGTCAATCCTGAAGAGCTCTCCTGGGGGGTCCCAAGGCATAAGTGTAGGTAGAGCTTCCAGGGTAAGCAGAGCTGGGGAGGCACAGCTCTGCCCTGAGGAGAACATGGGAGTTAAGAAGGTTATGATTTCAACTCTCCTTCCCCTAACTCTTCCACCCTCCATAATACAAAGTGGCTCTTATCACCCCATTTAAACTGGCCCAAACCTCCCCCACTTTCACATAGTTGTCTCGTAGATTTCCACAGCTTCAGAAGTCTCCCTATTAAGAACATGACCCTGTCCCTCCTAGGGTTTGTGGTATAACTGTACCCATCCCCTAGGCCCAAGGTTTCCTTAGGGAACCAGGGCATCTTGTCTTCTTCCCAGACTAGGAGGCACAGAAATGAAAATAATCCCCTGACAGATGGGAGTCCCTTTGTGGGAATGCAATACCAAACTAAGCAAAAAACACAGGAGGCCTGGAGGACCTTACAAGTCATTGTCCTTTATTTTCTTACCATAAGATGGAATTCCAATTGCAAAGAAACATACACAGAGCAGACAGATGCAGGGTCCTGGTTCACAGTGGCCAGAACCAGGTGGGATGGGCCTGCCCTGCCCCCCTCCAGCACAGCTCTCACCACCTCCACTCCCACCCCTACCCCCATCCCTGGCCCTTAGCCATTGTCCAGGCAGAAACGGAGAAGCTGGAAATGAGAGGAGTCCACTTCATTGACTATGAAGTGGCCAAACATGGCTTTGACTGCTGAGCTTGACCCAATATGATATAGTTGAGCATATGGGTCCTCAGTGTCCTGACCTGTGAAGTGAGTATAGTGCCTGCTAGGGAATGGAGAAGAGTATGCAGCTGTACTATGCCAGTGGTCAATGGCCTCCTGACTATTCTGCTGCTTCTAAGCACCTGAAGAATGTGGCTCTCGGTTCACGACATGGTTAACGGCACAGTGGTAGAGCTGCTCTGGCTTGGTGGGATTGAATAGAATAACCCAGAGAGCTAAATGCAAGCCCTGAGCTGAATGCACTCTGAGATGTTCTTGGGCTATAGCAGAAGCCACAGCATCAGGTCCTTGCAATAAGGAGACTGTGCCTGGAGTCACATAGTGAGCCCCTTCAGATTGTCCAGGCTCTGGTCAAATTCATCCAGCCAGCAGCTCATAAGCCAGGACAAGAGTGGCCTCCTTGATCATGATGAACTAGGGGCATCCAAACCCCTGTGTGCCCGGCATGGGCATCTGTCTGGGGTCTGTTGCATGTCTAGCTGCTTCTTTCCTCAGACATGACGCTGCAATAGCCCAGTGCTCTTTAATAAACACACACGTCACATCTACACTGCAAGGGAGACTAGAGGGAAACAGCCAGTTGGTGCCATGGTACATGAGCAGACCCACTAGAGCTAGGAGAGATTTCGTGAGCTCTTCCTCCACCATGAAATGACCTTTACTCTGCTGCAACAGACCTGCCTAAAGGAAGGCTCTCTGTGTGAACAGGCACTCCCAGCATCCTGGACTGCTTCTCCGCTCTGTAGCTCATCCACACGTGCTCATGGGCTGTGGATGTTGGGAAAGAGCTCAGCCAGGTGCACTATGCAGTGCTGTCTAGACTCTCCCTTCTAGAACCTGTGGCTTGTCCACACTTACAGAGTCCCCAAAGCTGTCCCTTCCTTGCCACTTTACAGACGTGATCACTGAGGCCTCAGCATAGGGAAAATTCCAAGGTCTTAGAGTGAGTTTAAGGGGAAGGGTCCTGGAGGTAAGTCAGACCAAAGGGGAAAGCTAAGGGACTTCCTCTCCCTCAAAGTGCCTTTGGGGCTAAGGTGCCTACCTAAGGAAGGCCATGATCAAAGGCACAAAGTAACAATGGCAGAATCCCAGGCACCTAAGGTGGGTGTCTTGCTGGGCAACTTTGGAGTGAGGGGGACTTTCTAGCACACTCTGAGGGGACAACTAGCAGGTGGGTCCCTCCCTTTCACTCCTCCATGATGTCAAAGGAGTGAGGTGCTGAGTTGATAAGTCTTGGGCCCCAGGAAGCTCTGAGACCAGGAAACAGAAAGAAAGACAGTGATATTACTGCCCCAGACAAGGCTAGACCATGTGGGACAGCCAGGTCTTGGGGAGTGACTTTGGTCAGCTTGTCAGAGTGTCTATAATATGAGTTCAGCCCTCCCCTCCCTCCGCCCATCCCTGCCCCACCCCCATACGGATGCCCAGGCCAAGCCTCCTCTATTTGGGCTTCATCTCCACCCTGGAGTTGATATCATCAGCATCCAGGTCATACTCCTCCACTTGGCCACTGGTCCACACCTTCATGCGGTCTGTAAAGTCGCTGCTGCGTGGGGCCAGGATGAAGTCATAGATCAGCACTGCCAGGGCACTCCCAATGAATGGTCCCACCCAGAAAATCTAGGAAAGAAGAGTGAGAGTTTAGAGGTCTGCTGGTTGCACCACCCTTCCCCCTGAGAGTCTCCCCCTCCCCTCTGTCTTGAGTGAGAAGCAGACAGACTAGCCCCCTTCTTTCTGATCCCGGTGCCCCTCAGAGTGGTCCCAGACCAGGGTGTGTAGTGGGAACATATCCTGGCCACTGTAGACAGGTCCGGTATCTCTGTAACAGCCCATTCCTGAGGATGGCTATTACTTCCTTCCCTAAGCCTTGGAAGGGTCCCAGAGATGGGCTAGCCTAATAGAAGGGTGGCCAGGAACACTCAGACCAACAGTAATTAAAGCTAAAGCCTACAAAGATGTGTCCTCTCTCATATCTCTGCTTGCAGTCATGGGTCCTCCCTCTCCTGATGGGAGAGGTAACGATTCTAAGTCTACTTCATTCAAAGTCTGGGAAACCAAGGCACAAAACCTTCCTGAGGTTGCTAAATCCAAAGGTGGCAGGGCCAAGATCTGTCACCACACTGTTAGTAGGTTGGAGCTGCCAGAGTAGAGATGACACAAATCTTTAATGATCTGAACCCCCTCCCTTTGTCTCAGGGTTTGTTCTTGATTTCCTCTGTCCTGCCTGTCTCCCAGAATCCCTGAGAGGAAAACAATGCCTCGCACCTGGCTGCCCATGGTGACTTACCCAGTGGTTTGAGAAGTTGCGGGTGAGCACAGCAGAGCCAAATGACCGGGCAGGGTTGATCCCACAGCCAGTGTAGTCAATCTGGAAGGAGAGTGTGTAAGGAGCAAGAATGTAAGGGAAATGACAGAGAGGATGGAGAATGAGAAAGAGCAGGCCAGGGGAAAATCAATCCCAGTGGATGATCAGAGAGGTCCCTGAGTCCTTTCCCTGTCACCAGAGGGGGTCTGCCATCCCACCCAGTGGAATTCCATCTGAAATACACAGACGCCCACACTAGCCCCACCCACCACCTCTTACCTTGGCCCAGACCTCCCCACCTGGGAAGCCCCTTACTTACGGCCAGCAGGTGTCCAAGAGCCACAGACAAGCCAATGGCAAGTGGGGCTGAGCCACCTAAGTCTCGGCGCCTCCGGTCAGTGGTAGCCAGAACGCACAGCACCAGCTGCAGGGTGCCAATGATCTCAATGCCCAGGCCCTGGCCGGAGTTCACACCTCGAGCCAGCTGCGGAGGAGAGAAGCCAGAAGGCCCAGTGACTTCCGGTGGCAATCATAACGAGATTCCCAGAGCACCAGGCCCAGGTACCACGAGACAGTCGTCAACCACATCCTAGCGTATTAGAGAGCTACTCACTGTGTGGCCTCAGAGGGGGCCGGACAAACACATAGCAAGTAACGACAAGGCCCCAGGGTGACTTGGGGCCTCTTTGTTGGCTACATGACAGGCCCAGTGTTACAGGGGAGAGGTGAGAGTCAGACACGGGAGGTGGTCAGGGATGTCTGTGGGAGAAGAGAAGTGTGGGTAGGAAGAATGGAGTAGAGATACTGCCTCACCCTTCCAAGTCCAAATCTTTCCCTTCTGCATCTCTTCTCTCCCCTCTTCTCTCTCCTGGCCTTGCGTTCCCTCTCTTTGGCTGCATGGCACCAACCATGGTAGTCTGGCTGTCCCCGCTCCTAAGCTACTTTAGGAAAGATGACTCATGGAAAAAGAAGGGAATGAGAACTGCCACCAAGTCTCTGGAGCCCTATGGTACCTGTAGCTGCCCTGAGAAGATCCCTCGCAGGGGATCCAGACCTCTGCTCCGGGTCAGGGAGGGGGTTGGTCAGGGGAGGGGGGGAGAGTGCTGAGGCCAGGTGCACCCCACAGAGCAGCTGAGGAGTCTTAGTGAGGATGCAGGATGCTTCCAGTGGTCTCCCTCCCTGAAGGGACAGCTGAGCCTCACCCCAACAGCTGACACTGAAGGCTCACTTCCAATTTCCCCACAGAGTGGTAATATCCCCAAAGCCACCTGGCATTCTTGGGGGGGGGGGTCTTCCCAGTTCAGCCCTTAGGCCATCTCACAAGAACAATACTCTTCCCGCCTTTGTCTGCAGTGCTGGCTCTCAGGGAGTGACTCACATCCCTTCCACTGCCTTGAGGCCCCAGCTTTGGGCCTTTCCTGGCCAATGCCAAAGCTGTGCCCCCTCTGCCTAGTGAGCCTTCTGGGAGCAATGCCCAACTATCACCTGACTATAATAGAGGCAGAATCCCAGTGTTCGGGTTCTCACTTTTCTAGTCGGCACCATGAACATGCCTGTCTCTGGGCCTCAAGTTTCTCCATCTGCAAAATGGGTTTAAGGTCTCAGCTCCATCTAGACTCTAGAGCCTCCAGAAGATTCACAGGGCATTTGGAGAAGGCAGCAAAAGCGAGAAATAGCAGGTGGTAGAGATGGAAGTGAAGGATAGCTGTGTCTGCTGGCAGAGGCTGCCTCGAGCTGGGATGGCTTGATGGAGGAATGACTAGAAGTCCATGACGGCTATCTCTACGTCTGCCTGGAAAGCCCGTGGCCCTCATTGACATTCACGGCTTTTCTCCTTCCACACCCCCTCCTCTCTTAGGCTGGCCTAATTGCTGGCTGGCAGAAGTACTGTGAGGAACACTGCCTCACCAAATAATGGAACTGTCCCCAAGCTTCCTGCTCAGATCCAATCCCCACCCTGCCCTTCTCATAGATGTAGCCAGAGCCAGTTTATCTATCTCTTCCCCTGCTCTTAACTAGGGTTGAGTCCCAGACCCTATACAAAGAAGGTACCACTTTCTATCAACACAGAGCAGAGCAGGCCCTAGTTCCAGGCCCGGGGGTCTGAGTCCTCAGGAAGCAGGAGACAGTCATCTGGCCTGGGAACTCTGGAAGGGACCCAACTCCTGACGGCCAAAGCTGGCAGTCGTACCCTCCTGATGCCAGTGTTCACTACCATCCCAGCAGCAGCCACCTCGCTTGCCTTGGCAGCTGATGATGCCTGCTCTCCGCCCAATGGACTTGAGCTACTTATATCTGGGAAAACAGTGAGAGGGTTAGAGACAGTCGGTGGAAACTCTCTGTCCAGGAAAGAGCAGGTTTGAAAAGTCAAGCCATAGTGAGTGCGTATAGCCCACTACATTTCAAACAACTGTTTAAACAGGGCCCAAGCCCAGTCATTGTCATTTATCATGGGAGAAGATCCATGTTTGCACACGTGGGCAGAGTTTTGCCTGGATTTTCACCAACTAGAGTTGAAGGAGCAGCTCTTGGTTTTGAGAATGCAGGTGTGAGCGATTGAACAGGCCACACAGCTCTTGTGAAGCGTTCAAAGCTACTAATCACTAGACCCAGATGGGTTCACGACTTACAGCAGCGTCCAGACTCACCAGCTCTACTGAGCTTTCTGTGGGATGAGGTTTCTTTCTGCCTCCCTCTGCCACACCTTCATCTGAGCAGTTGGGTATCACTGAGAAGAGGAGTCCACCTGCCACCTAGCTGGGTGTTTTTGTCCCTCCTGGTCTGGGAGCCTTACCAGGGTTCTGCAAACCTTTGAGGGAAGGCTCATTGGGTGTGCAGTTTCCACAATTCCCAGCCTCTTTGTAATAGTGGATTCTAATGAAGGCCGATAGAGCAAAGGGCCTATGCTTTCCCAGGTTAGCTGGGAGACGATAAGCCAGCCAGTGGCCTTTGAGGCTCACATGTGAGAGGACAGAGCAGGAGAAGGCAGCGAGGCCTGGACCTTAGGGTTGATGTCACTTTGGGCTCATAGGAAGATATGCTGGCTACAAGGGGACCAGACACTTCCCAGCTTGAAATGGGTTGCTGGCAAAAGGTAGCTCTGAGACTGCCAGTGTCCCAGTCTAGGATTGACCTGTGCATGCCATGCTACCTGAACCCTCCCTGCCACTTGAAGGCAGGTCACCAGGACAGCTCACAAAATCCCAGGCTTGGGGCCCTGACTTTTGGTAAGGACCTCTTGTGCCCCACCCTGGAGAAACAGCAGAGAGCAGAGCCAGGCCTGGCTGAGGCTGCGACTCTGCTCTCAAGGAACAGCTTGAGAGACATGGCTGTCTGCCCACCGCACTGTCTCCTGGACTCAGTGCTGGCCCGCTGGGGAGCGGTGTGCCCCACCTCATCACCTCTCAGACTGCGCTTATGTGTGCTCAGTGTAGAGCTGTGTGGGTTTGTGTCAGCTGTGTCTACAAGCGGCCATGTGTCTGCGGTGGTTTTCATCCCTTCTTCTTCTTTTTTTTTTTTTTTGCTACACCTTAACAGGTTTATTACAGAATCATTAAATGATCTAAGAATGTTCAAAATATTAGACCTATAGTCAGAAAAAACAATTTAGACTAAAAAATAAATTATTTTTAAAAACGCACAACTAAACGAATCAGCTCAAACTATTTCCAACGTGAATGTTTTTAATAATCCTCCCTCAGAAACTGATAGAATAAGCCAGTCCAAAAAATAAAAAATAAAAAAGGCACAAACAAGTGAGAACTAAACACGTAAACGGAAATACTCAATTAAAGGAAAGTAGGGGAAACTGTCACCTTGGGATTAGAGAGTAGTCAGTCTTTTGAAGTCCCTGGGGAAAATTTACACAAGCTGATAGGTCCTGGCCAAGCACTCCTGGGCTGAGCCCACGATTCGATTTGATGTGACTCCAGACACTGTGCTGGGCATGTTCTGCAGAGCAGGGGCTCTCTCGGGCACAAAGTCCCAGCTGGCTTCTGTGTGTTTGCACTGGTGTGTCTGATGGCATTTCTGAATGCGTCACCATGAGTCCCTCATGCACCATGCCCACAGGGGTGGTGCCACTACTATCTGGGGAAGGGGGTGGAGTGTCAAAAGAGAGAGACCCCTTGAGTGAGAGCAGCTGCTTTCAAAGGCCCTTCATTTGCTCCCAGAGATAGTTTATCTTTCTGATGAGGAACAATACACGAGGAAAAGGTTTCCAGCTTCCTTTCTTCCTTTTCCTTACTGCAGAGCAAGGAGAGGAAGAGGCTCCTGTGAGGACCTCCCGCCCGCCCACCCCCTGCATCCCCAGATCTAAGCAGTGCTCAGAGCACATTCTTTGCCCTATGTCACGTATGTGCATGTGCGTGTACATGTTTACAGAAGGTTTGGAGCATAGTCCTGTACTGACATTGCCCACTGTACAATCTTGACAAGAATCTATAGCTTGATTGGGTCTCATTTTCCCGAGAGCAAAATGCAGGCACTGACCTAAACTCTAGCCCCAAGCAGTCTTCTGATTCCTCCTTGCCCAAAATCAGGTAGGCACCCTCTAGCCAGCATTCAGATACCTCAGTTCAAGTCTCCACCTCCCATTCTCAGTTTGGCATAAAGCCTGTAGCACAAAGTCTCTTACCCACCTACACTGGACCTCTACCCAGCCAGGCTCCCCCAGAGCAGCTTCCCTGTCAGGGGGCGGGGGGTCCAACCTGCACGTTTCTAAAGTTAGAGCGCTCAGCTGCTTCCTGAGTTAAAAACAAAATCTTTATACAGAACAGAAACTCCCCTCTGGAGTCTCTACTGGAATTTCAAGCCCCTGAAGGGGCTGATTGTGCCCACCGCTGTCTTTGGTCTATGGGATTCAATCTCAGTCTCAAGGAAGCTCAGGAACATTAGCTGTTTGGGTGAGCATAGCCCCAACCCCTGCTCGTTCCGCTGGGGCTGTTCCCACTCATCCCAATACTGTGGTTGAGGAGCCCCGCTAGTCTCCAGGAAAAGTCCCAGACAGAGGAATCCCTGAACACTGTGGAGCCTCAAAGACATTTTCCTGCCCTTATCTACAGGTAGGAGGCTCAGGTTTCAGCCGTCCAGGAGCTCTGAGACTCGCAGGTTCTTCTGAAGAGTAGGGACGGGAAGGTTCCCAGGGCAGAGAACTGCTACCAACAAGAATACATGGCTTCCAGTGGCTGTGGGGGTGGGTAGGGAGAAACTGTGACCTGCCCAGAGAGACCAGGAACACACTGAGTGTGTCCTAGAGAGTAGGACTGCGTAGGGACCTACTTTGCTGCGGAAAGCTGCTCGGGCTAGAAAGAGTAGCACCAGGGCAGAGGAGCTGAGGCTCCGGTGGGATGGGGTGGGAGCAGCTTTCCTCAGATGCTACCTGCACGAGTCCTCTTGGAGTGTTGTCTTTTAAATACTTGTCCCAAGTGGACCCTGGTTTGGGACAGGTTGACCACACTAGCTGTACAGATCCAGCAGATGCTGTGGAGGACCCGGCCTCAGAATATTTGTGAGAAGGAATGTTTGCCCTGCCACAAAGCTCCACCTCTCTGCACTCTCCCCCTGTCCTTTCCCTCCTAGCTTCTGCCTGGAAACAATAATTACAGGTCCCAGCTATGCTGTTACACCCAGCCCCCAGCTCTGTCCCTGGCCATGCTGAACTTGGTCAGGGCATTGGAAATTTACGCTTCTTTTCCATAGCCCACTGCTAAGCCCTAGTCAAGGTAGCAAGAGATTTGACCCTGGTTGGCCTACAGGTAAGAAAGGACCCTCTCTCCTACTGTCTGGGGACGCTAACACCCAAGAAACTGACAGAGGAATATGCATTAGGGACCGATATATATATATATATACAATCTGGAATAGCAGGTGGAGACATTTCCAAGTATTTGGGTCCTGAATCAATAGAACTAAGAGATGACCCTGAAGAGAATAGGCGTGCCCTCTGCCTGAGACCCCCGGTGGCTAGGCTGGGAGGCTCTGGGAAAATAGTCTCCTCCAGAAACAGAGACCAGACAAGGTCCAGAGCTCCTACCGACTTCAAAATCCAGCCTCCTACTGTGACACCACTCTGTTAAATCTGATGACCACTTCTACTCCACCGCCTTCCTTGCCCCTTTGCCTCAGCTGTACCCAGAAGCCCCTTCTCAGTCCACATTTGGGTTCTTATAGGATGATCTCCCTGGAGCTCTCCTGGCCCTCCCACCCTTTCGGTTCAAAAGTTCCCTGGCCCGCCCTGACACCTCTTATCTCACCTGCCTCCTGCCTGGTATCACAGGCAGCTGTGTGGTCTATCTGGCCTCAGGCCCATGAGCTGCCCAGAGTGGGGAGCCTGGCTGACCCAGCCTTGCTCTCAGCACCCAACAGCCCCAGTCATTTCTGCAGGATGAGGGCCAGAAAGGGGAAGAATGAAAACAGCCGGGATGCCAGGACTCTAAAGCTCCAGCATCCTCTACTCTCCAAAGCCGGCCACACCCTTCTGAGTCCTGTTCATGGGTTCATAGGTGGGAATTAGGGCCATCTTAGCCCAGCCTATTGCATGGAGTTACATAGGGTGCAGGTGACTGACCTGGGGCAGGGAGCCTCAGAGCCTATAGCCAAGAGTGCAAATTAGGCTCTACTTCTTTACCCCACAAAGGACCTTATAGGATGCCTGTGGTCGCTATAGGGCGTTTTCTGAGCCCTGACTTAGTCAGGAGAAAGTTGTCCCCACCATGTCCCTAGGGGACACCCCCTGACTCACCCAACCACTTCCTGCCACTTCCCCCTCTGTTTTCTTTGGAAATCTCCATGCCAACAACTCACCCCACCCAGGTTTTGGCGGCAGGATGAGGGTAAGAGCAGAGGAGCTGTGAGAGCCTTCCCCAGGGATGTATAGGGAAGAGGCTGCCACCTGTTCCATTGACTGTTGTTCCTCTAAGGCATTGAGACCATTCCCAGCCCCGCCATAACCAGGAGCCAGTGCCCAGAGAGAGCCATTTGGCTGGCGGACAGACTGTCCTACATGCCAAAGGTCCATTGTTTGTTTGGATGGGGTAGAAACCTCACCACAATGTTTGGTCCCTCTATATAATACTGCTGCTGGGGCTCTCTTAGCCAAGTCCTTTTGGGGGTCAGTAATTAGTTCCAGCCAACAATATAAGCTAGTAGTGTGGGAGTAGCAGGAATGTCACCAGAACCTGAGGTCCTTTTGAACCTCGGATGCTCAGCTCCAGGAAGACTTGGTGGTCAACAGCAAACAGGGCTTAGGGTGCCTGCCTCCTTCCCCAAGCTGTCTTCATACTAGCCTGAAGCCTTTTCTCCCTCAGCTGTATATATTCTGCCTGACACAGATACTCTGTCACCTCTGGAAAATTGGTGGGGGGTAGGAGAACAAAAACTGAAATGGGGTATAGCCAGACGCAGGTGCTGCCGAAGCAATCATGTTCTGCCTCTGCCTTGGATGACAATATTAGAAAATGCAAAGCCTTTGCCAGCAAGGGCACGGGTCTTGCCTGTCACTTGACTTGGAAGAGATAAGAGCTAGGAGGGAGCATGTATTGCTTGCATCCTCCCCAGCCCCCACCTCAGCGGGAACTTGAACCTCCTCGCTGGAATTCACTGAGGCATCTAGCCCTGCTCCTATTGGAGAGACTGAAGTCTAGAGGGACATGGCCTGACTAACCCTGCTCCTTATGCTACCTACGGCAGCCAACTTTTCTCCAGCTAAGGTCTAAACTCCAGCCACAGGGCTAATCTTCAATCTCCAGCTGAGCAGAGGTTGACTTGAGTGTGATCCTGAGGTGTCACTGTGGCACAGAAGTGCTCATCCCTGCAGAACAGCCAGGACAGCCGCCCTCTGCATCAGACTTTCACCTCCTCCCTGCCTGCATCTCCACGACCTGAACTTCAGTCGGGAAACGAAAGGCGTCTACTCACGCATAGCCATCCAACTCACTGGAGCCCTGGCCCACATCCTTACTCCTATCCCCCTGCATCTGCCCTACTGGGGTCCAGCCAGCAGCTTCCTTTCTCTGAGTCTTTGCTTCTGGCGAGGGACTCTGGGCTATTCCATTCTGAGATACCCCATGCCTTTACTCAGACACTCCTGCTAAACTGGTCCCCATTAAACCCAAGTGCACTCGGTCATCCTGGACACTTAGCTAAGAAATTGGAAAAGGTTTGTGACCAGGCAGCCACCACACAGGCCACTTAGCTGTGTGGAATGGCTCAGGGACAGTTATGTTGAACAGTTGCCACATACTGTTGCCAGCGTCTGCTTATCATTAAAGCCAGAAACAGTGGGTACAAGTGCTTACATTCTCCCCAATGCAGCATCTACTCGAAAGCAGCTTACACAAGTTCAGGACCTGGGCAGACAAGCTTGCACCTCCGTTTCCACCTCTGTACACAACAAGCAAGCGTGCCTCATGGTTCAGTGGCCAAGGACTACTGAGCCGAGCCCTTTTTCTGAACGGGTATCTAGAAAACTCTCCCAAAACTCCAGAGAGAGTTTTGTTTCCTCCACTTTGTCTAATTACTGGAGACAGAGGAAAGAAAGGGAGTCATCTCCTGACTTTCTGAGGAAGTTGGTTTGGGAACCTGGGTAAGGATTAGAAGCCACTTAGAAGCCCAGGCAACTTATCAAGAGAGTCACACTCAGACACCTGCAGAAGTGGCTTTAAACATGGTAGGTATCAGGAGAAAGTATACTTAGGACAGTAGGTAGAGGTTGCCTAGTGGACAGGGCTGCAAGGGAGAAAAGTGGATGTTCAGGTAGGACAGACAAGGGCCAAGAAACTCCCCTGGAGGGGGGCACTGCTGGCACACAACTAGCTGCCCCCTCAGCTCATTGCTGGCAGTAGATACTCGCAGGGGACTTTGGCAACCATTATTGTCCAGCTCCTCCACGCTCTCAGCTCTACCAGCAAACAGACCCTGTAGCCCAGCTGAGTTCTGGCCCCATATCTCAGCGTGACCCCAGAAACCTTCATCTTTCTCTCTGTTGTTCAGTACTCCCATTATATGGGTAGGCAAATGGAACCAGTCCCCTCTCTGCCTTCTCCTACAGACCCCTGCCTGAGATACCCCACTCACGTCATTTCGGCCAAGTGAGTTCTCGAGCAGGGAGGAGGTGATGCCGGAGAGGATGGCGGAGGCAACGATGGCTCCCACACACTGGGCGATGATATACATGACAGCCCGGAGGATGCTGATCTGACAGCTGAGCAGAAGCCCCAGTGTGACCGCTGGGTTGAGGTGAGCACCACTGATGTGACCCACACTTTGGGCCAGAGTAGCGATGCTCAGACCAAAGGCCAGTGACACCTTCACATTGTCCTGGACCAGCGTCTGGTTTCTCTCCAGTGGGTAATTGAAGCCTAGGGCAGAACCGATGCTGATGAAGACGAAGAGGGTCATGGCCAGGAACTCAGCCACCACAGCCCTCCAGAAGAGCTTCTTCTTGATTTCGCTGGCCATGTTGGCAGGGGCCTTGACTTAACCGCTGGATGCCTGGTGCTCAACTCCCTCCAAGAGCTGAGCCACAGCCTGGGCTGGGCCTATTTATAGGGCTGGGTGGGGGGAGCACAAAGGGAGGAAGGCCTCTCCTTGCTCCTGGCCCGCCCCACACCACACGAGCCTCCTCTCTGCGATGGATGCAGACAGGGCTCTGCTGTCTGCCTGCCAACTTTTTCCTTCCTCCTCTCCCCCTCCTGCCCTCCCTTGTTCCCTCCACCCGCCTCAGCCCTCAGCCCTGCCCAGCCTGAGGAGGCAGGAGGCAACCGTTGCTCTAATAGGCTTTGAGAAATTCTTCCAAGCCAGCCCTTCTCAGGGGGCCAGAGAAATCCAGGTGTCCCCGCCCAGCCTGCAAAGCTCAAGGGTGCCTGAGGGCAGAGCCTGGCACTCTAGAAGGGGTGGAGAATAGAGGTTGTCTGGACTCCCTAGACGAACATTGCCCTCCCTGGAGGTGGCACCAGAAATTGCCTGCCTGTCCCATCCCACTCTGAGCAGAGTTAGTAATCTGAAGTTCTCAGGCCCAGAAATCTGTGGGCCAGTGTGACTTCCAATGTCCTGGCCTGGGCCAAGCAGCTTCATGTCACTTTGTGGATGTGCCCTCACCACCCAGGCCTCAGTTGATACGGGTAGAGAAGCTTTCTGGGAGCCAGCTATCATTCTGCAGACAACGGTAGGCCTTAGCCAAGCTAAGTTGTTGGAGAACCCCCCGTCCCCAATCCTCAAACTTAAAACAATTTGAGCCAAAGATTTGAGAGAGGTTGGGGAAGATATTTAGTTTTTTTTTCTTTTCCCCCCTATAATAGGAGAAGGAGCTAGAAGGTTACTAGAGAGATAGAAGGAATGACAGCTGGACCTGAAGAGGAGAGAATGGGAGACGGATGCAGAGATGGGATGCTGGGTACAGCAGCAGGAAGCATTATCCAAGCGATGGTGGAAAGTGAAAGAGGTTCCCCAACCAGGCAGGAGACAGGGGCAAGATTTAGGGATGCTCCCACTCATTCGATCCTCGCCTGGGCACTGGATTCAATCCTTAGCATCTCAGGAAAAAACAATACTTCAGAAACAGGAAAAGCACCAAGCAGAGGAGACATCAGGCTGGACCAGAATGGAGATACAGAAAGAAAAAGGAGGAAGGTAAGGGGGACCCAGGGGAGCAGAGTCACTTTCCAACAGCAGGAGGAGAGGAGGGGAGGTGGGTGCAGACAAAGCACCCACCACGCTCCCTGTGTACCCCCAAAACCTGGAGTAAAGGACCAGAGAACTGGTCATTTGCCTACTGTCTGAGTGCTGGAAGGTATACCAGGGACAGCAGGTAGGCTCCTTCTGTGACACAAGGCGGGACCTGTAATAATCAGGTCCCCTGCCTTCCTATCTTAGTCCTTATCAGAACCATTGGCTTCTTACCCATTAGAGGTGGGAAACCAATGCTCACCGAGAGAATGGTCTTTGAGTCTGACATCCATTAAGGTAGGGCCAAGCGCCTTCTACCCAGGGTCCACACTACAGAGAAGGATACTGTCTCTCAAGGGCCAGCTTCTGTTCAGCGGCAGCCCTGGAACCTGATGTGACCTACAGAAGTCCTGTGGTGGTATGTTTGATGGGAGCAGTTGGCTGGTTGGGAATTAATTTATCACCGCACACCTAGATACTTAGAAGGCCAGGAGGAGTGGCTCTGAGCAGAAAGGTGGTGTAGAGGCTGCTTGGCAGCTGTATGCAATCGAAGACTTATTAACCCTCTAGAGAGGGAGCCATGATGGAGCACTTCCTGGAACTTCCACCACATCCTATATTCTGAGAGGTTCCCCTGTGACAGAGCCCCTCAAGAAACTCAGTTTGATTCCAGGGGCCTCTGATCAAAGATCTGTCTGCAAGGCTGTGTAAGGCTCATATCTGATGCTGTCTGGCTCAGGGACCCAGCCAAGAGGATTCTAGGAAAATCATAGGGAGAGCTGGCCCCACACCTGCAGACCAGGTTTGTAGCTGAATTATGTGGGGTGTGTGTGTGTGTGTGTGTGTGTGTGTGTGTGTGTGTGTGTGTGTGTGTGTAGAAGAGTGGTGAGATTCCCTTGGATATTACTAGTATATTCTTTAGCACAAGTATTTTATTAGCACTAATATCATGCCAAACACCATTCTGGATACCACAGGATACCATAGGCCACAAAGACCAGCCCCTTGTCTACTTGAATTTTCCCTTCTGCCGCATAAGCTCTTAAACTGTTTAGACCCACTAACCACTGAAGCTATGAACATGGCTTCGGTTTTTGAGCAAAGGAGATGCCATCGGGGTGCAGGCATTGCCTGAAATACCGAAGTGAACTTTTTCTGTCACTACTTCCCACAATGCCCAGGGGCCCCTGCAATTCTGAACTGGCTATCCGCACAGTAAAGTGGAAAGTTTCCTGGCTGTACGTCAGGCAGAAAGGCCCTATGCCTCGTTCTTTTTCACTGGCCTGTCACGATCCAGGCTGGCTGGCCAGGGTTGGGGAAGTGTGGGGGCCGGGGGCTGGGGGGGGGTAGGCTGAAACTAAGTAGTGCCTTGCTGGCTGGGGTAGCCATCAATGGTGTGCCAAGGGAAGAAACACTGGGATTAGAATGCTCCACAACTTAATCCTAATCCGAGAGCTTAAGCACCACCCCCATAAGGAAAGGTCCCTGAGGTCTAGGTTACTCTACCCAGTTCAGTATCCCAGAATGAAGGGCAAGGACCTTGAGTACTAGCCTCAGGGTAGGCAGGGGTGCTGATGAGTCCACACATAGGTAAGGTAGAGAGGGAAGCATCAATCTAAGGTAAAAAAAAAATCACAGAAGAGGAGGGTGCAGCCAGAGCCCCTACAGTGGAGTCAACCCTGGGAACCTGGTCCAAGGCCTGGCTGTACTGTGCTTCTCCTTAGAGTGTCCCAATGCCCTAGGGCTGGCCCCTGTGTCTTTCCTGTGAACAGACTCTCAAGCCAGACTAAATAAAGCAGACACCCCCCATCCTAGTGCCCAAGCTCCAGGCAGGACTTGTCACTTGGGCCCTGGTGGCAGCCAGCAAGTGCTTTTCCAGCTGTGCTTTACTCCTGAACTGCCCAGCGAGGCCCAGGCCGGTCAGAGCTGACTGTTCACAGGATGATCCGGGGCTGTCTTATGTCTTCGCAGCTCCACAGAACTTCAGTCTCCATCTCAGAGGATGGTGACCAGAGCCTCAGATGCAGGATAAGGATAGGAATCTTAAGTTGTACAGGAAAGAAACATCTCTTCGCATGGTCCCTCTTCCCCTACCCGGAAGCTTTGGTGACACTCAGGGCAGAGACGCTGAAAGGGTGGACTCAATCTCCTGCCAGCAGAGGTTTTCTCTATAAGCCAAGCAAAGAAAGTAATGGCTTCATTCCGTCCAGAAGGCCCACCAGGAATAGAGTGCGGGGTAGGAGGAGACTTGGCACACACATAACTCTCCAGTCAGCATAAGCTTACCACCAGCTTGGATGAGTTTTCCAGGCTTGTTCCGGCTTTCCTGGGTTGGAAGCAAGAACGGTGAAGCGGGAGAGAAAGACAGGATATTCCCTGACAGGCCTGAGGAGAGTGGACCTCTCTCCCCTCCTGCCTTACCCGCTGGGGCTCCCAGCTTTTCTGAAGTTTTCCCCATTGGGGCACCTGGTTTTGCCCCTCTGCTGGCTTTGATCCAGGACTTGTCAGACATGCCTCTCTGGAGGCTGGTCCACTTAGGAGTTCATAGCCAGAGGTGCCTATCTGGAGCTGTCCTCCTTGTGGGACAAGGTCAGCCCCTCTGACAATGGAGGAGACAAGGTCAGCTCAAATGGTGGCACAGGACTACTAAGGGTCTCGGAAGCTCAGCTTCTTTAGGGCCAGTGCTCAGGCTCCTCACGGCCCAGTATAGCCACATGACAGTCCCTCTCTTCCCAACTCCTATACCCTAGCTCACCAAACCTGCTGTGGCCATTCAGTGGGCATCCCTCCTTCTTCCTACATACCCCTGGTCCTGCAGACCCTCCACTGTGATGGCACCCTGGACCATCCCACATTGAGCCTAGAAAAGGCTGGGTCCCTAAGGTTGCTGAGCAGAAAGCTGAGCATGGTGGGAATTCTGCCCCCTATTCCTGCTCACAAAAGAAGGACACCTGCCTCTCCCAGAATCTGAAGGGAGGAATCTCCTTGTCTAAGAGGCAGCGCCTGGGCATTCAGGCATCACGCGATCACTCTTAAATCAAAAACGGATTTAGGAGGCCCCCAGTGATTCAGCAGGGATGGAACAATTTAATAATTTTCTAGGCTTCTGTTTCCTATTCGCCCTGCTCCTCCCTATCCTCACTCTCACCCCTACTTGCCTCAAGCCACAGGCCAGGCTTCTTGCCTTCTGGGTGAGGGGCAATACCACACCCATTTCTGGACAGTGGGGTTTTCTATTTTAATGTTTTACCAGCAATTCTCTGTAGCGGAAGAGTCACTGGGACAGGATGGAAAAAAGCTGCCATTGGCCTGGTGGAGTCTACAGGGCTTTGATCTTTATATCATGCCCAGGATTAAAAAACGGAGATTCAGGAAAAAGGCTGAAGTCCAAGGAGGGCGCCTGAGAAGGCAGGATAGACCCTGCCTCTATTCCAACCCACTCAGGGCTACCAAAGACCTCCGTGACGGTGATAGTTGCAATTTCTCAAGCCCTATTCTGCAATGGGAATTCCTGATGGCCCAGGAGGACAGCATCTTCCCATATGGAGAGGGCACTGCTGGTGGTTTTTGAAACAGGCAGCTAGACCGCACCCTTGGGGAAGGCAGAGCAAGACAGGGCCTCTGCTGCTGTCTTGGGCCTTGAGAGGAAGTGTCATGTGTGTAAGTGGTTTGGGAGGGCTTCCTCACTCTCCGGTTCCTTCTCTGCACTGGGCCTAGCCCTGCGGCAGTGGCTTCCTGATCCCCACTGCCCTGGCCTTTTTTAAACATCTCCAGTCTTTGCCTCATTACATTGTAAGACTTCAAGAGAAGAGATCCAGGAAACATTTGCTCTCCAGTCCTTGGAGAAACCAGGACTCAGAAAGAAAAGGAAACATGGTTCAAAGCTTGGGAAAGGAGCATCAGGGTGGATTCACAACAGTCTGGCACTCTGCGTTCCTCTGATCTGATAACCAAATCCACTTCTCATTCTTCCCTTCCTGACCGAAGGCTACCTTCCCTTCAAGACAGCTGCATGCGATTTAAGAAGAGCTTTTCTTGAAAGACATTGCAATACCTAGGTAGAAGAAAGGCCTGGAACCTACAGGTCAGCCTTCAACTACCCCTCCAAACCAGCAGCTCCCCCATCAAGTACCCCTCCAAACTAGCAGCTCCCCCATCAAATACCCCTCCAAGCCAGCAACTCCCCCATCAAGTACCCCTCCAAACCAGCAGCTCTCCCATCAAATACCCCTCCAAACCAGCAGCTCCCCCATCAAGTACCCCTCCAAACCAGCAGCTCCCCCATCAACTACCCCTCCAAACCAGCAGCTCCCCCATCAACTACCCCTCCAAACCAGCAGCTCCCCCATCAACTACCCCTCCAAACCAGCAGCTCCCCCATCAACTACCCCTCCAAACCAGCAGCTCCCCCATCAAGTACCCCTCCAAACTAGCAGCTCGCCCATCAAATACCCCTCCAAACCAGCAGCTCCCCCATCAAGTACCCCTCCAAACCAGCAGCTCCCCCATCAAGTACCCCTCCAAACCAGCAGCTCACCCATCAAGTACCCCTCCAAACCAGCAGCTCCCCCATCAAGTACCCCTCCAAACCAGCAACTCCCCCATCAAGTACCCCTCCAAACCAACAGCTCCCCCATCAAGTACCCCTCCAAACCAGCAGCTCTCCCATCAAGTACCCCTCCAAACCAGCAGCTCCCCCATCAAGTACCCCTCCAAACCAACAGCTCCCCCATCAAGTACCCCTCCAAACTAGCAGCTCACCCATCAAATACCCCTCCAAACCAGCAGCTCCCCCATCAAGTACCCCTCCAAACCAGCAGCTCCCCCATCAAGTACCCCTCCAAACCAGCAGCTCCCCCATTGCCACTTCTGACTACTCACACTGCTTGGCAGCTAGACACCCAAGCTGTCCCCTGCTGTTTATGATCCCAAGTGTCAGATCCAGGCCACAAAGCAGAGACGCTGGACCTTGGCAGTGTCTCCCTCAAAGGACACACCCCTTCTCTGGATACCTCTGGGCTGGCACTGGGGTCTTGTCCTGCACTTCTCTCAGTCAGATCCAGTTTTCTGGGATCTCCTCTGATGGTGCTGCAGGAGAATCAGAGGCCTCCAAGGCCACGGTGTCTCTGGTGCTTTTGGTGGTTTCAGGTTTCCAGCATGCAAAGTCCAGCAGGTCTCAGACACTGTCCCCAAGAAAGCCTCCCATTCTGGGCTGTGTCCCCAGTGACACTGCCTGCCCAAAGGCACCAAAGCCTTGGGGACATTGTTCTGCTGAAGAATTCAGAGCCCACAAAAGTGTAGTGTGGCTTGATCCACCATCATTAGTCAGGAGTGCCTTCAGCAACCACAACACCTGCCCTTTGTTGCTAAACTCTGGTTGACCTCTTTAACAAGCTCCTATGACTTGGTTTCCTTGCCCTTCTCCACCCCAGTGGCCCTTGACAGCCCATCCAAGCTCTTACACTGCCACATTATAAACCAATGGTTCCTTCTTCCTCTCCATGACTATGCATGAGCTGAATGTATACACACACCCAAACACACACACACACACACACACACACACACACACTCATGTGCACACATACGCTTGCACATGACAGGTTTGCATAATGGAGCACACTTCAATGCAGACAGACATAATTTATACCTACTTACCCATATATGTATATATCGCATATAGGTGCCAGGCATATGAATGTGTGCACATAGAGGTACTTACATAGATGCATGAATGTGCCCATAAAGAATAAAGATAGCCCCTCATACATCAGACCCTCCACCATGCACTGTGGCCCTGCTATCTGTAGCCCTGTCCTTGTATTTCTGTCCCTTACCCATTCCAAGTGCTCACGGTTATTGCCACCTGTGTGGTTCACAATCTAGGGACCTGACTTTCCTCATTCGCTTCATGGAGATGAATTTAATGATGTAGAGGAGAAAGCACAAGAAGAGGAATACAGCAGTGGGACTTCCTGGAGCTACCTTTCTTTTGGGGATACTGTTTACTACAGGTGTGCTAGTCTCTCTTCACCTCCTGGCAGTACTTTGCACCCTGAATGCCCTCTGCCCATTGCCAGGAGGAGAACAGGTTCTGCAGACAGGGTATCTGGGAAACATTCTCAAAGCTGAATGGATGTAAACATCTCTAGACATCAACCAGCCAGTGCTAAAGTGTGTGCTAGGTTCCCTTAGAGCAAAGACAGGGCAGGGCACCTATGAGAACATTCTTGTTCATGCTTTATTTCCTCAGGATCATGGAGCTGTGAGCCAGCCTAGTGGGCTGAGTTCTAGGGGTGGAAGGTAGAGTGAGTAGGGCTGGTACCTGCCTCATCGCCTTGGAGACGCCTCCCCCTGTGTCCATCTGAGCATTCTATTCATGTGAAGCCAACATTCCTGGAGCCCACCGGGCCAGCAAGAGCATCTCACACAGGCAATCAGTGTCTCATCTAATAAGAAAATGATGAGATGGATTCCCGCTGTGATCCCCATCCTGGTTCAGCCCCCAGATCCACACACATTCTTCCTGCTTTTGGGTATTGCTGCTGTGGTCCTCAATCCTACCAAGTCACTTCCAAGGGACTCCCTGCCATCTTGTCATCTACTCCAGCGTTCTCCAGGAGTTCTGTGTTGAACTTCTCTCCTGATTCTCAGAACCTCTGAGCATGAAGGCAGCTGGGGTTTTTTATCACAAGCTGAAGTGATTCCCCAAATAGCCTATAGAGCAGGTTACCACCTCCCTCTGCCAGGCAGAGTGGCTCTAGCAGAGTGCTGGGCACACCAAAAAAGGACGTGCCACTTCATGGGCCAGGAACGGCTCATCCCATCCTTTCTGATCACTCTCATGGCTTAGGATAAGTGGTCACAAGTGGAAACCTGAGCCCTGGTCTGCAAGCTGTCGAGAGCCCACACTCCTGAGAAAGATGGAAGAACCCATGGCACAGTTAGATGCCGCTGGGAATTGGTGGTTGGTGAGGCAGAAGATCCAGAGGCCTTCTGGAAGTGGCAGGGTTCGAACCGCAGACTATTTGGAACTGAAGAGCTATAAATACATTATTAGATGAGGGAACCCCTTTGAGTCCTGTCCCCTGACTGACATATCTTCCCTTCCCAGGCAGCTTACCCCATGGCAGGGCTATGAGTGGCTCCTTTCTTCCTGTCCTAGTTACTCAGCCACCTGATCCAGGGCTGCATTTCAAGGCCATAGTCCAAGTGTGTTCCTCACCTCTCCACGGTAAGTAGCAGCGCTTTAGAGCAGAATGGGACTCAAGGATCTATCCTGTCCACTTGCAGCTTCTTGGAGGGCCTCTCCAGGTCTCTAGAGCTAGTTGCCCTATCCTAACGGCAGGACAGTTCCTGATCCTTGCATGACCACCGTGTCCCTGCCGGTTACTGAGGAAAGCCCATCATCACAGAGGGCAGCCAGTCCCTCCTGACCTGGGAGCATCTTGCTCATCCTTAAGAAACCACAGTGTAGAGCACACAGTGTATGCAGAGAACTCCCCCACTTCTCGGAACCTGACCATCCCAGAGCAAAGTCTAAGGGTCAGTCAAAACCAGGCTGATTTTGCACAGACCAGAAGGCTGCCAAAAAGCCTGGGGGTGTCTAGAAGTTGCAAAGGACAGAGGAGAACTCTAACAGGCATTCCTGTAGGGAACTTTCACATCTGTTCTAGAAACATCCGTCCATGGAGTCACCAGCACTTCTCAGCTTTTCACGGGAACACAAGTTCTCTAGGTGACTTCTTAAAATGCAGCCTCTGCTTCCTAAGTCTGACTGGGACTCAGAGTTCCATGCTCTACCATGCACCCAGGGAATGCCAACTAGTCCCAGAGGTACACCATGAGTGGCAAGGGACTGAGTTGTTAGAGTCACAAGCACAGCTAGCTGTTTACCCAGTGGTCAAGCACAACTTACTGTTACTTCTTCCAATTGAGCAGCTAGCCTTTGCAAGAGTGGAAGGCTAGTTCTTACTTTGAGATAACCAGTCAACTGTCCGTTATCAGTAGAAAGTATTTTCCCTGATTCTGGATGCCAGAGAATTGACTAAACATATCTTATAGTCAGAGACTCGAAGAGCAGACAGTGTACCCGCTGGTGTGCCATGAGAGGGACTTGGGCTCAGTAAGGTGATATGCTAAAACCCTTGTGCAAAAGATGGTTCAGAAACAATAACATAGTCCTCCTGGTGCCCACCCTGTGCCAAAACTGGCATTCATGCCCAGGGGGACATCTAAACACTGCAAACTGGCTCGGACCCCAGCCAGTCGAGCACCCCTGCCAAGGGACAGGATGGAAAGTAAGTTTGTGATGCTCCACCATGTCCCCTGCAGGGGATGGGTGAGATGCAGGCCTGAGGACGGGAAGTGGTAGCGTGGGTCTTCGGGCAGTGGAAGAACCCCACCTCTTCTCGGCCGTCAGGAATGACTTCCTGGAGGAGGGAATGTGGCAATAGATTTGTTTATATCAAGGAAGGGAGGGTCCAAACAGAAGGGATAAGGCTGGCCAGCTAGCCAAGCCAGGCTCATACGAGGTTCCCATGAGGCCTCTTTGCTTTGGCTGGGTGGGTTTGACTTTAAGAGACGGACTTTAAAAGAGGGACTCACTGACCTGCGAGGTGAGTCTGTCTTCTTCCCACTACTTGAACTCCAAGCAGTGGCCATCTCTGCAACCTCTTCTGCTGCTATGTATAGATAAGGAGGCCTGAACCGGTGTGGAGCACATAGATGGAGATGCTGGAAAGTGGGAAGGCTAGAGGCTCTCTCTATCCCTCTCCTCCCGCCTGGCCAGTCAGGGGTGGGAGAAGAGCCGAGTGAGGGGTCAGCTCTCAGAAGGTGAGTATGAGCACAGGGAGGTAGGACAGAGAGAGGAGAGACCGAAGCAGGCCCCACGCTGAGAGGCAGTGGGGAACTTCTGCCTAGCCCCTTTTTATATTCTACCAGGTGTACACAAGTGAACTGAGAGGGTAACAGAGAGCAGGCCCTAGGGACTCAACTGTCCATGGCACACACACACCCATTCCCAGACTCCCATCTGAAAGCAGCTTTCTAGACCCGATGGTTTTCCAGAAAAGGAAACAGGAGATTACTGGAGGTACAGCCCCAAGATGTGTGTGCTATGGCTGGGAAGGGGGGAAGTACTTGGAGTTTTCTGCAATGGTTTGGAGTAATAGGAAGTAGGCTCACAGATATCTAGGCTCACCTTAGCTAGCTGGCTTCCTCCAGGGTCTGTGGGCTGCTGACCTGTCTCTCTAGGCTGCTCACTCTTGGGGAGAGGGCTGAATTGAAGGAAAGACCAGGCTCCCACACAATAGGGCCTGGGTGTGGAATCAGGACACCCAGATACATAAGCTCCCAGAATCTCAGGAAACCAGGGGAGATAAGAGGGGAGGGGCTGCAGGAAACTCCACCCACCCTCAGCCAGGGAGATGTTCTGGAACACCCTCTGCTCCTCCACAGAGCAGCTGAGCAAGGAGGGAGGATGAACAAGGAGAGAGGCTAGCTTCAGGGCCCATCACCTGGCTCAATCTCATTTTCCAAGCCAGAGACCAATACTTGGTATGAGGAAGACCAAGCAAAAGAAGGCATTTCTCCATGAGGCCCAGGAGCCACAAGAGGGCAGGTCAGAGGTGCCAAAGGGAAAGCCAGCCACCATTTGGGAGGGGACTTTGGGAATGATGGGGTCAGACTCTTCTCCAGGATTTGGCCAATATGCATGAGGTCCAGCCAGTCTCATTCTACAGAAACAACACATATGGTCATACTTGTACCTCAGGCCCTCTTGCTAGCTCTCGGAGCAAGACCAACCATTGCTGAGCACTTCTGGTGGCCAGCTCTATTCTAAGCACTCTATGGAGGATCACACACCAGAAGGGCAAGATGTGCTCCCATTACTGCCATCACAAGAGAAGAGGAACTGGGGCACAGTTACTTCACTTGTGTGCTTGCTTGTGTTGTGAGGCGGTCTCATGCAGTGCATGTTCACCTTGTATTTGGTTTGTGCCCAAGAATAACCTTGAATGTTTGATTCTCCTGCCTCCAGCTCCTCAATGTTGGGGTGACAGGTTTATGTCGTAGTGGGAGTTGAATTTAAGACTTTAATATCAATTGAGCTACACCCCCAAACTGTTGTTTTGTAATTTAATTCAGAAGACATAAATGGGAATAGGGGACAAAGACTTAAACCGAGCAAATTCCAAGTTCGAAATCTAAAACACTCCAATATCCCATCTCGCTACGTTGTCTTATAGCACACAATCCATGAATGGTGCAGCAAGGATCCCCCAAACCCAGGATGACAACAGCAGAGGAAGACAGATGTGGGCCTCTGACCCAGGGCTCTAGGAGAGCCTGACATCAGACAAGGGTATCAGGGTTCCATCCTGGGGCTGCAAGTTTGACATCTGATGGAATCTCCTGGTTCTCGGGGGTTGAGCATTTTCACGATGGCCTTTGAAACCCCAAACATCCAAGGGGGGGTCTCATACCTTCAGAACATAGGGAGGGATACCAAGTGACCCATGGTAAGAGATTGCCCAAGACTACCAAGGGACTGTGAACCATCCTGCCTGGCTGGCTGTATTCTGCAACATTAGCCTTTAGGACCCAAGTAATTCTTGCCATCCAGCCCAAGGTCACAAGGTCAACAACAGTAAGGGAAACAATGGACAGCAGTCAGGAACAGAATCTGAACAAAGGCTTGGCACCTTCTCAAGCTGAGGCCCCAAGGCCCCTTGTTCATGGTTTTCCAAGGCAGGCAAGTAGAGGAAATCTGCATCTGAGGCTGGGGTGTTTTACAGACTGTTCCCGGGGAGATCTGTGGATGCCCAATTAGCCAACAGAGGGAGCAACTGCTCCAAGCCAAGCTCTGCTTGGCTAGTAGGAATGACAGCAGGACTTGAATCCAGGACATGGCCCCATGCACCTGGTTCCTAGGCTGCCTCATTCCCCCACCTAGTCCTTTAGCCCTAGTGCTTAAGTTGGTCTCTTCTCTAGAGTCTACTGTCCATATTGTTGGCATCTTAGTCTTCTGGAGACAGCTTAGAACCACCCCTACCCTAAAGCCTTCTGTGGGTGCCCAGTACTCATAGGAAGAAGCAAACTCCTCAACCTATTTAAAGACCTTTTGATTCCTTGCTAACATCTTCAGCTCCCATCACTCCTAGACCCCTCAGTTCCTTCCACCTGATAGCCATGCACATTTCCCCCAACCCTACCCCCACCACAGTGTGTGCGGTGCACGCTCTGTCTGCCCCACCCAGTCCTCCAAGAAGGAATTGGGCTTGTGGATGTGTAGGGTACAGGTCAGGAGATCAATAGTGCACAACCGTTCCTCAAGTGCAAGGTTCCCATGCGCAGCAATTGACTGTTTACACACTGTCCTCATGTAATAATTAATCATGCACCAGTGCTTCCTGTACTGGGGCAGGAAGGGGCAGGAAGGGGCAGGACGGGGCAGGGCTCAGGGATGGTATTGACACCAAGTGTCTCAAGCACCTTGAATGTGAGCAGGCCACAGGGAGGTGGCCAAACACTGTGCTAATCACCAAGTGCTCTGAGGCTTCCTGGAGAAGTTGGAGTTTGTCAACCTTCATAGACTCAAGAGGACCAAAAAAAAAAAAAAAAAAAAGATAAACACCCGCCCTTATCAGAGACCACAGGAAAGGCGGCAGGTTTAATCTCAGAGTAACCGGACGGTTTAGATGCCCAGCCCCAGTGTTCAGTGACAGGCTGTTGGACACACACTTTGGGGAGTGACAGGGCAGGGCTCAAAGCAAGTAGCTATAACCCTCAGCTGTACTCACTCATACCTGAGGAAAGAAGGAAGGGCTCTGGGCCTAGGGAGAAGGAAGGAAGCACAATGTCTATGATGTGGTCACGTGTGTGCATGTGTGTTTCATCTGTGTTAAGGGAGAGCCTGTAGACCATGACCTACTGTCAAGGATCTGGAGTGGTGGCAGAGAAGTCAAGAGCATCATGAAAGTACCCTAGGGACTTCCCAAGGAGGGCTTTGACGCCAACCCATATGATTGGTAGGACACGACAGCTGGACCAGGGGGCCAGAAGGCAGGACCCAGCCATACTAAGGATCACCATGGAAGGCTTCAGTAGTGACAGACTCGTGGGGATGCAAACACTGCTGCTGTGACTTTTAGGTGGGCAGAGCTCATGTCGGGCTGGAAGGGGGGCAGGAAGAACACAGGAAGAAGCAGGTTCAGGTATCACCTGGTGGTCTGGCCTGCAAAAGCCTGCCACAAAAGAAGTGCCTCAGTTCCCCCATCTGCAGAGAC
Source organism: Rattus norvegicus (assembly GCF_021556685.1). Classification (NCBI taxonomy): domain Eukaryota; kingdom Metazoa; phylum Chordata; class Mammalia; order Rodentia; family Muridae; genus Rattus; species Rattus norvegicus. The sequence continues at coordinate 85,465,401 of NC_141537.1, read as the reverse complement.
AGAGAGGGCCTTTACTGACTCTCTTGGAGAAGAACAGGTATTTGTGGGACTGGGCACAAGAGAGAGTGCACAGTGAGGCCACTTGCAGGCAATGGTCACTCAGCCCTCAGCCTGCCTGGTGGGGTCCTGAACCCTCTCTGCAACTGCTAGATCTACTAGAAGCTCGGGACCCTGCTTAACACAAAAGCCCTGACCACATTAGGCCTGGCTCTGCCATTTATCCGCCAACCCCCATCCTGTGGGCTGCAGTGTGCATGAAGCAGTCTTCATTATCACGATGCATGCTTGGCATTTTTGCCTGATAATCACACCTCTCACAGCCCCATGAGGATTAGGGAGGAGGGAGAGCTCTGGTGGGTGGAGCCAAATGCCTGCCAAGAGATTTGGCAGCCTAGTTTGATTGCCTCCTATAACTCTGAGGATCCTTTGAGGGTTCTGTGTTAGGGCCCTGCACAGGACATTACCACCTTACCCATGCCTGTGCTCCTTACCTGGGCTGCCTTCCCACCCGCAGCCCCCTGCTTTTCCCCTCACCTAAAGAGACAGAGATCTGACAGAACTTTGAGCAAATCCCCTTTCCAAGGGAAGTGCCCCACTCTGGCCTATATGGGGTCTTCTTCTGCTCTTGGCTCCTGACAATGGTCCTCTGAGAACACGCTCTGTTTTTCCAGGATGAAGCAGACATTGTGACGGCCGTGTCTGTCTGCTCACACTGCTCTTTAGTCTGGAATGATCATTCATTCAATTATTCACTTGTGCTTTAAGGCCCAGGGTAGAAGCTTGGAGACGTTTCTACTTTGTTCATTGGAGAGATTGGCAAGCAGCATCTATTGCTGGGTCCTATTCTAAGTGCGTCTGTGTGTGACCTCACTTTATCTTAGAATGCTGTGAGGCTACAGCTTCACACACGAGACACGAAAGCTCGGCACACTTAAGTCAAGTGCTTCGGGCCACTGGGTCAGGCAGATGCTGGGGCAGCTTCCTCCTCAGACCTACACGTTGAGTTTCCTGTGTATCTCTCTAGACTTTATGAAAACCACAAGCTCTGTACCAGAGCATTCCAGACTAAAACTGTCCCACCATTTTAAGAGGCAGATTCTGGTTGGGGGCTGGGGGATGAGATGGACCCTGAAGGAGAAACTGCAAGTATGCTGTTGCTCTGAGGGCCACTCTGAGTCACAGTGAGGTTAGCATCCAGAACCAGGAAAAGTCCTCTGCCGCCTGCTTGGCAGAGCCGAGTACGTACGGAGACTAGGTCTTTTCACTCTCAGCAGACTGAGGGTCCCTGCTGGCCCTTGGTCAGAGCTGGTGCCATTCCTGTGACACAGACACACTGGGGGTAATCGGACAAAGTCTGAGTGCACCCTTACCTTAGGATATCTCTAAGCCCTGGCCTAGTTCTGACCGACAGGAATCCTGCTGTCCTGGAAACTGCTTTGTGTGGTGCCCCAAGGGAATAGAGCTAATGTCCTCCCAAGCTGGCCATCCCTACCCTCTGGCCATAGGGCAATTTGGGCCTACAATTAGCAAGGGTGTCTTGTATAGAGGCATCAGATGCAAGGTCTGAAAGGGCTGTGTCTTTGCTCCTAAAGCCAAGTAAGGCAGTTCCCAGGACAATTTCTTGAAAGCTTGGAGTGGACTTCAGAGTCTATCTCCAAGTAGATCAACAGAGAACTACAAAATCTTTAACACAAATGTATGTGGACGTTTGTAATTTTAATACAGGTTGGGAAAGGCAATGTGACACAGAAGATACCCACTTATTTTATCCCTAGAAAAACAATACACACAGACAGGCAGTGACAGCACACACCTTTAATCTCAGCACTCAGGAGGCAGAGGCAGGTGGATCTCCGAGTCCAAGGTAAGCCAGATCTACAGAGCGAGTTCCAGGACAGCCAGGGCTAAAGAGAGAAACTCTATCTAAGCAGAGAAACTGTCTTGAAAAGCAAGACAGAAAAAACTAATGTGCCCAAGTGGACAACCCGCCCACTCCTGATGGAAGGAATGGTGGCTGGGTCTCCTGGGTAAAGTTATGGCAAAAGCCAAGGCACAGAGCACTCAGAGCTGATCCTGTGTGTGCTGATCCTGTGTGCACGGAAGGACACACGGGCTTCACATGGCTCGCAAATGGATTCCATGGAGGAAAGACTTGGTGTTCCACACAAGGAATGGGAGAGAGGCTGTCCCCACTGAAGAGCTGGCCTGCCCTAAGTAGATGAGGGAGGACTCCCCCACATAAAACATCCTGAGAAACGAAGGAGCCAGAACTCTCTGTGTGCCTAGTGGTGGCAAAGAGCAGCCTCTAGAACGGCCGCAGCATACAGGTCAGGATTGTCTAGCTCCTGCCCTCTGGAGCACGGCATAGGCACCTCTTTGCTACCACACCACATAACGCTGATGGAGACTGTCACCTGGGAGCTTGTCAGGTGTGTGGTCAGACAGCAGCAGGAGTCACCACAAGGTGCAAATATGTGGTGGTCAGATGTCAAAGCCACCACAGTGTGCATCATGAAGAGAGATGGAACTGAGGACTGGGGGGTAGAGAGGAGTATCCTATTGCGAGTGACCAGCCCTGCCACCCGGAGCCATGGGCCATGTCTGCATCTGTAGCTATGCAGCTGCAGGGGTCAGTGTTGATGTCTATGGCTCATATTACCACTAGAGAACATGGGGACCCATCTGTGGTAGGGGCAGCTACTGGGGACCATGTGGACGTCCAGGGGCTGTACAGAGCTGGCTCCATCCCTCACTGGCTGTGGTACTCTGGAGAGCTGGTTTCATCTCACTGACAGTGAAAGGGGCCCTGTACCTCACCCAGGCAGCACCATGGAGTGGGCCCTGGTAGTGGTGGTTTGGGAGAGGTGATCCCCACACCTCTTGCCACCTCCAGCAATTGGGAAGACTGAGCCCAGTGGAGCTAGCCCAGCACTCAGCACTCAGGAGAGTAGGTCCTGCATCTTCACTGGGCAGTACAGGGGTGTGGGTGAGCTCACCCCAAGAGTGTGAGCTGTGAGAGAGGCATAGTTGGCCTGCCATTGGTCTGCATTAAGGTGGCGTGGGTGCAGGGGTGCCCTTAGCCCTCTCATCCCCCACCACCTGTGGCAGTAGGAGGAACTGACCCCGGTTGAGGGGGGAGGGGTGTCATGAGAGCAAAAGAGCTGTCCTTGCCCCTTTCAGGCTGCAGCACTTGGGAGAGTGGGTCCTGAACCTTGACTGGGCAGCACAGTGGAGCTGGCTCTGGAGGTGTGGGTGCAGGTGAGAGCATGGGCATGAGAGCAAGAGAGTTAACATTGCTTCCTGCAATGGAGGCATGGGGTGGCCTAGACAAGGCAGTGCTGGAGAGCTCACCCTGGTGGTGCTGATAAGAGACAGCCAAGGGCTGACCAACTCAGCTACCTCACAGGCCCAGATCCAGGGCTCTGAGTTGGCCCACCCCAAAATCTACATCATCTGTGAGCAGCTGGGACAAGTAAAAGGGTCGGTTCTGCTGTCAAAGCTGCAGGATCTCCATGACACAGGGCAACAACAGGATAACTGGAAGAAGTACCAGTGAGGATTCAATATTAATGGTGTCACAGAAGCCAGAGACCTCAAACCAGACCAATGACTCATTGCAATGAACATTTACCAGTGAAGGTGCGTGGACCAAAGGGGACACACAGTGACATGATACAGCTTCTACAATGAGATGTTTTCTCTGCTTTGCTTGGGGGGGAGGGGGCTGTTTTGTTTTTTGTTTGGCTGGGGAGGTTGCAAGGGCAAAGGATGGCTATGAGGAGATGAGCAGGACTGAGGTGCATGATGGGAAACTCGAAAAGAATCAATACAAAGTCAAAACAGCAAACAACTGTCTGGCTGACCCTCTTCTCTGAAAGAGCCAGGGGTGGTTCTGGGTCTGGAGGTCTCCTGGAGCAAGGCTGGGAAGTGAAAACAGGCTGCCCCGGCACCTGTTCAGATGAACATCTCAGGGGAAGGGAGGACTTTCCTCAGGAGAGTTTGGAGTTAAGTGGCCATTACACAGGTTCCACACACGCTGCATAATGTCAAAAATCAACAGTCACGGCCTGTGTGTCCCTCTCTAGATCAAGAAGCAAATGCTAAAGAGAAAGCAAAGTCAACAGAAAAAGAGTAGGAATTTGTCTCCACTTAGAGTAACAGAGACAGAAAAGTACAGGCCCTTAGCACATATGTATGTGAGCATTAATGTTTTTAATGCAGTTCGGGAGAGGGCTGTGACGCCTACCACTGCACCCACAGAGAACACTGTCCCCTTGTGAGGAGGGGTTTCGGTCCTACAGCCCTAAGAGTGTTACTGAAAAGGCTTCAAAGCCTGGGAGCAGTTATACCCATCTCTGCCTACCTTCCTCTCCACAGCGTAGTACTTGTGTATCTGCATCAGGGCTCCGAGAAGAGCAAGCTCTGTGCTTTGTTGGGTCAACCTTCTGCAGTAATGCTGGGAATTGTTTGTTTTCTCTAGCCCTGCCAAAGAGCCCCTGGCAAGGAGACTAAGTGGGTTTCATTGAAAAGATACTTTTCCTCCCCAGGCCGATAAACAAGGTCATTGCAGGGAAACCAACTTCCTCAGCCAGGCACTCTGCAGCTGTCCATCTCTGGCCAAGGAAAACAAATGCATAAACATTTCAAGGAGATATAGGAAGCATTTCTACTGGGAACCTGCTGTGAATGGCCACTAAAGTTTACACAGTAAGCCCCCAGGGAGCCTGGGGCAGGACACAGCCCTTCCCGCCCTCTGCTTCTCCTATGGCATAGTTGGCTCCTCCCTGCCTCTGCAAAAATCTGCAGTTGGGACACGGCATGTGCCCTAGGAACACAAGACAAGCTCTGTAGTTGTCCCCCACTACATCCCTAACTCCTTAAAGGAGGGGGTTTCTTCTTACAGCGAGGAGACCTCTTACTACAGAGGACACAGCCTAGAGCAGCTAGGCTCCTAAACTCCATGGGCTGCCAGGCTAGGGGAGGAGGTATCCTAGTTGGATAGTCATGTGGCGGGGACTCTGAGGTCTGGAGCTTTACCCCTAGGGTACCTCTTGTAACTGCTGCAAGCAGCCCTGGACTCTGGCTCTGAACCAGCCAGCACCTTCCCTAGCTACCCATTGCTGTTTTATCACCCTTCATGACAAAAGCCAGAGGATGTACAACATGTGGTGACATACCATCTTCCCATCCAACCTCTCTTATTCTGCAATGTGAGTTCATCTAAAGCCCTGCCCACTCCCACAGCAGCCAGTTCTCCCCATAGCCACAGGGAAGTTGACACCTGATCCCTCTGCTTGTCTCCATCATTTTTGCTTGTCTGGGCAAGAAGTCACTTCCTGGGTAGCGTTCTACCCTTGCCCACCCCATCCTCATGTGGCTTCACAAGACAGCCAGGTCTTCCCTGAATTGGGCTCTCCAGACCTTTGGCTGCTCTTGGTAGCTTGTATCTTGGACTATGCTGCTCCTGTGGAAAACTGAGAGACCTGGGGACCCAGTCGAGGACAACTCTGGGACAAAGGGCAGGGTTTGTCCTCAGATCTTGGCTAGGAGATGCTTTGCCAGTCGGGGTCCTGGGTCTCCACCCGTCTGTCCCATCTTAGCCATGCTGAGAGCAGACCTGTGTTCCACTCACACCAATGAACCACAAAGTCTTGGCCCTAGTCATAGGCTTGACTGTTGCTTTATGGAAGCTGCAGTAACAAGGCTCCAGAGTCCCCAAGGCCAGTGACACCAGAAGCCTTAGAGAGAGGGCTATCCAAGAAGGATGCAAACGAAAGGCAGCAGAGTCTCTGGTGGCCTCCTTCCTGTCTTTGGCAGTCACAGGTGGGCCAGGAGGGACATCAACAGTGCACAGGACCCTACCACAGCCCTTTATGGAAGGAACTGGAAGACTCCACATGCCTCTGTGGCCATGCAAACTCTGGCAGGGTGACTCCTCTAAGAGACATGACCCTAAAACCTGGGGTCCAGGGGTCATCCCAGTGATGAGTGCTGAAGCCATAGAACTCCATGCATCCAAGGGTCACAGGATGGGGTCTGAGCCATTCCAGTTCACAGATGCCCCCTTCCACCTATGAAGAAAGTGACAGCAGAGTGTTAGAGTAGCCGGGACCCAGGATATAGGTTTTGAGAACTCTACCCTGCCCACTCGCTCTCCATACTCTCATTCAACCTAAATACCTATATAGCTCGCAGAAAAGACTCCAAGGACCCTGGTAACAACAGGGAAGACACAGGTGACAGGAAATTTGTCCTTCTGTGTCGTAGCTGACTGTGCCTGGCTCTGACACTACAGCTCTCTAACGATTTAACTCATCCAAGTACATTCAGACTCGGCTCTGCCCCAGCATGTCTGGCGGTGGCCCTTCAGGGGCACTTGTGTAGGACCAGGGAAACAGATATTCTGGGATGTCCATGGCCCAGGAGAGGAGCAAGGAAGGTGAGAAGAAAGACGCAGAGGAGACTGGACAGCCAGCAGCAGACCAGGGCATTGCCAAAAGAAGCTAGGGAGCGCCGTACCACAGGAACAAGCAGGTTTTGAAAACTAATTTAAAAAGCCTTATGAAGAACTAAGTAGATAAATGCTAGATAAATCTCAGAGACAATGGAACAGTGACTGTAGGTGAGACCAGGAGATAACCTAACACTGTAGAACTGATTTGCTAACCAACCAGGGGAATCGTATTTAGTGCAGATGGAGAACTATGCAAATCTACCACAACAGTAGTCGCCTACATGTGGCTTCTAAGACCACATGAATTAGAGTGAGGTGTGGCAGCACTACAGTCAGAGCAGCAGATGGGGGCTAGGCAGTGTTTCATAGTGTATGAAGTTTGGAGAGGGAACCAACGTGTTTTCAAAACCAGATGTTGAGTCAAAATCCTTACTGCCACAGGCAAGGGGAAAAGAGAAGCTTTTCTTGTTTTAACTCAGCAACTCTCTGAGGAAGCCCAAAATCCCACGATTGGAACTTTAGCAAGAGAGAAAACAGATCCCCTCGGAGTAACAGTGTAGTACTTCCCACCAGAATGACTGGAAGCAGGAGGCCTTATTCACAGAGATATAGAAGGTCCTCCCCAGCCCCAGGTTCATGCTTTGTTGTTTCCTGCTTGGTGGTGACAGCTTGGGAACTTTTAGGAAGTAAGGTCACTAGAAGATGGTCTCTGGTGATGATACCCAACCCCTGGCTCCCATCAGACTCAGTTTTCTAGTCTACCGTGCTGTGTACATCCTCTGACATATGTTCCTGCCACTAAAACCAAGCTACTATACCACACAGGCCCTCCCCACCAGGATAGATTGAACACCCAGAAACTATGAACCAGCACCAAGAACACAACTAAAGCGCACTGGTTTCCCATCCATAGGACAACCATCTGTAGACAAAGAAACAATAGCAACAACCCCCATCCCCCAAGCTGAGAACAAGCCTATGCTAAACACGAAAGCATGACTTTTCCTGCCATTATTCTGTAAACAATATAGTATAACAATCGCTTGCATATTAGATAGCAAAAGTGCCCAGAGACTAAACCACACAGAAAGATGTGTAGCCACGTGTGAATACTACATGGCATTTTAGAGAATGGTTTCAAGCAGACTCAGATTTTTCTATTTTCAGGTGGTCCTGAATCCTCCCTATCACTGTAGGCAACAAGTGAACGGTTCATCTTGGACCTAGCGCTCCTCACCCTTCTTAGTCCATCTTCCAACTCGACCCCCATTTTCTTCCGCAGAGCTCTTGGCTTCTTCAGCTCTCTCCACTGCTGCCTCAGGCTCTCTGGTTTTTAGGCTAAAAATTACACTTTTCCAAAGGTAGCAGAATTCATACTCCCTCTGTATTCTAACTCACTTTCCTTTCAGTTATAAACAGCTTCTTAGCAGATTTATAAATTATATTTCCCCTGTTTCACATTTTCTATGTTTTACATCATTCCATTCTCATCAAAGAAACAAGCAGATTTCTTGTCACTTGAAAAAAAATCACAACAAATCTTAGCTTTAAATTCTCTTTCTCCCACAGAATGCTTCAGTAAGGAAGATAGTGGTTTCACACAGCCACAAAAGAACAATTAGCATCACATTCCATTCCCACCAGGGTACACCAGGGACACGATATACTTCCTAAAACCTCGAAGGTATGTGAATTAGTGTAAGACAGAACACGGCCCTAATGTATACCCTAGTCTGTGTCCCAGGAAAGCTGGGTATGTGAAATTTTTGTAAAAAACCAATCTGCTTAAAAGGCTAGACTACGCATGTGAGGAGAGCCAGCATAGGCATAAATGTTCATCTGAGGAACAGTTCCCAAAATTCTGTGTTCTCTTTGGTGTCATTTGATGTCACCCAGCCATGCTACCCAGCAATGCTGAAAGATCTCACTCCTATAGGGACACGCAGCTTTTTGGCAGTCAACCCTTGACTCCCTGCAGGAGAAGCATTTGGTTATGTTTTGGTCACAGTACTCAGAAACAATTCCAAAGGAGATCTTTTGAGAGCCAATGCTGAAAGAACCACCTTTGTAAGATCCATTTTCCAGCCTACCCCACGCTGGGAATTGAACACCAATGCAATCATCGCTGCCTGTGCTTTTTCCTAATCATCAATGTGGAATCCCAAGGGTTAATCTTTTTTTTTTCTTTGGTTCTTTTTTTTCGGAGCTGGGGACCGAACCCAGGGCCTTGCGCTTCCTAGGCAAGCGCTCTACCACTGAGCTAAATCCCCAACCCCCCAAGGGTTAATCTTAACTACTAGATGTAGGAGAGCTAGGTGGCTCAGTGATCTCTGTTGCCCAAAACCCTTTCCCAAGCTTCTAGTACATCAGGTAGACGGAGGGAACTCTATCAGGTTTGGTCACTTAGATAGAGCACATCTACTTTGATGGAACAGAGCCATAGCATTTGTCTTCACTGTCTGAGTGGTAGACATGGCCACCATACTGGTAGGCAATTTGACCACTGCCTTTGCACCTCCGGGTCAGGACAGAAGGGCTAGCTGCCTTGTGAATGGCTTCAAAACCAAACACAGAACTAGTAGCTCAACCCGATGTACTTCCTGTGGGAAAGGATCCCACATGGGGTCAACAACAGCAAAAAGAAGGCAGGCCTGTTATAATGCTCCAAACCGCTTCAGACATACCCAGGGGTCCGTTTGCTGGCCTTGATTTTCCAGACAGTTTGTGTGCAAGTTTCTGTCCCTGCAGTAGAGCCATTCCAAATCAGAGGTGGCTCTAGAGCTAGCCCAGCATGCTCTCTGCCAGCTGTGGCCTTGGCCAGGCCTCCTCCTGGCCCACCCAACCTTCTGTAGGCTCAGATTCAGGCCACTTGCATAAGAGACCTGGTTTGGAGGTGACTCACAGCACTTGTGGTAGGCTCAGGAAAGCTGATATCACCTGTTGCCTAGATTTCTGAGGTGTGGCAACACTCCTCCACCCCAGCTCACCCTTCTACATCTGCTCCGAAGCCCACTGCCCTCCCAGATCTTCAGCAGGGAAATCCAGGTCTTTGAATATTCACTCTATTACACAACTCAACACACTGTCCAGTATTCACCTCCAAGCCTTCTCCCTGGTTGGATCCTTCTCCTGCCCACCTTCCCCTGAATGTTTGAAACCCCTGGTAAAGGTCAGGAATACATCTGTGGTTCTGTGTTCTACCTTAGAGTGGCTTGGGAAAGTGAAAATGATAATGTCTGACAGCTGGGCAGAATTGAGTTCAGGAGAACAACTCATACGATGAGACGAGCCAGGGCAGGGTAGGAATATGTGGACCACAACACAGCAGAAGAGTGTGTCTGACATAAACACTGGGCTCCAGTGAGAGCTCCTTCTATGGTAATGGGCACTGTGAATGGGGATTCCAGGCAAGGGCATCAGCAGAGAAGAGGGTACTTAGATGGGTAGAGCATCCCTGTGGGAGTGAACACTTGCCAGGCCTCAGAGACACTAACCCACTCTGGAACTGGTTTGTATTTCTTGTCTGAGCCTCCAAACAGAAACATCTGGACCCTAGCCCCAGGCCCGGTTATGAGCTCTTTCCTCTGCTGTCTGGCCTATTGACAAGTGTTTCATTTTTCTTTCACTCCAGTGAGGACGGAAGCCTGGGAGAGGTCAGCGTGTGCTGTTGGAAATGACCCCCAAAGAGTCTGGTTCGGCTGATGTCATTTCAGAACAACAGGGGGTGGGGCAAGAGATGTACCCCACATTCCTGACACAGCAAAGGTAACAGGAGACTCCATGGGGCTGAGATGTGCGTCATACCAAATAACAGGGACAGCACAAGGACCTAGCAATGCTTCTAATCAGGGTGCTCTTCTCTGAGGGCAAACCCAGAGTCTGGGCCTGTGCAATGCCTCCATGACAACAGAGCCAGGTGGCAGGAAATCACACTGTCCACTCAGTCACCTACCACCTGGCAGGGACAGTGAGGGTCCAAGCTGCTGGGGATTCAAGGTGACTCAGCAGACCGCTATGTGGGGAACCTTGACCTCCCCATCTATAGAAGAAAGGGGAATGCTGGCCATTCCCTCTATTGATGAAGTATATTGCTAGACGGCCGGATGTGGTAGGCACATCCCAGGTAGGGCCTAGAGAGAAGCTCCCACAGGGTGGGCCATGATTCCTGCAGGGCAGCAAGGCTGGGCTTAAGGATAAACGCTCATCTTCCCCTGGATGTGATCATGCTTGATCCTGAAATTGATTTCCATTCGACTGAACTCTCTGAGAGTGGGAACTAATTCTTATCCAGCTGTTTCTTCTAAAGAAGCAAGACAGAGCTTCCATGAGTGTTGGCATGTTGAGAAGGAAACTCCACCCACCAGGTCTCCCATGAGCCTTTCTCCTCATGTATGAACAGGAGGACTTAACACTGAGCTGCCTCTCACCAAGTATGTGAAATCTGACTCTGAGTTTGGCAGTGACCTGAGCATGGACCATGCCATGAGTACCCTACAGGAAGCAGGGTCTGCCCCCTCCCATCAGTCCCATAGCCAAGATCACGCCAGCAGGTCCCCACAGTGATCTCAGGGGCTACTTTCCCAAGTTCCTCATTTGAGCTGTTTGAGAATCTGTAGAAAAAACAAAACGCAAAGCCTTTGTAATTCAACCCCTTGGACTAGGATTCCTGGCCTGCTGTTTCCCATTACAGTGGCTTGTTATCTGATGAATCAAGGGGACAAGGACCCAGCCATTCCACTCTTCATTCTGCCCCTCAGCCTTCCGGGAATAATTCTGGGAAAAACTCTGGGAAAGTTCTCCCATGGTAACTAACCAGGTATAACCACCATGGTGAAGGCACTGAGAACACAGAACAGGCAAAAACATGGTGTTAGGAAGAAAGTTCCCTAGCCTCTGGCTATCACACAGACAGGCTTGGTACCTCCCTTGGTAACTGACATACAAAGGCAGGCTCGGAAGGCAGATGGACATTTGCCAGGGAGCCAGGGAGGCTCTTTCCCATCATTAGAACAGCACTTCTTAAAAGTAGGGCCTAGAGAGAAGCTCCCACAGTTAAGGGTGATTGTCTGAAATAATGAGGACCAGAATTCAAATCTCAGCATCCACGGAATAAGCCAGGTGTCTCACATATGCATTGCTGGGGCTTGTTGGCCTAGGCTATCCAAGAAAATATGAACCCCAAATTCATCAAGAGACTCCACCTCAAAGGTGCCGGCTGGGTGGTTATAGAGGATGCCTGCTGCTTTCTTCTGGCCTCCACAGTATGCTAGTTATACCTGCACACACACACACACACACACACACACACACACACACACACACACACACACACACACTGTGAACACAAATGCATGAATGTTTTCATACGTGGTCCTAGGGCTGTGGCAGCACCAGCAACCACTAACTGTATAAAAGTTCACATTCTCAGGCCTCACCACAGAGGCCCTGGTTGGCCTGGAGTTCTAGTATATTCTTCAAAGGAAGCTAATGTCCACAAGCCCTGAACCTAAGCTCCGGGTCAAGACTCCCCAATGAGTAATCCAGAATTCACATGGGCTTCCCCTAACCATCCTGGGGATGGATGGATGGGGATGGGCCTGATGTCCCAAAGCCTAACTATTTGATGCTGTACAAACAGTCCATTTCTCTGTGAGAAACACTGAAGCACTCGTGAAAATGCTATGGCTCTGTTTCATACAAGCCTGGGCAGGGAGCAGACATGACAGCAGGGAAAGCCAGGCCCCACTCCCCAATTCAAGCTGCTCTCCAGCACCTCAGGCATCACTGGGGGATGGGGGAATGGGTTTGGGATCCTCCTAAGAGACAAAAGCACCAACAGAACAGATCCAAGCCCACCCTCCATGATGGTGATGATCCCAAACTGAGCTCCGTGCCAGCCATTTCAGACTACTTCAAGGTAGGCCAAAACCCTGAGCCATCAGACTGTACTCAGAAAGCCAGTCAAGGCTGGGCTTATGGGGCAGCCAGGCCAATCAGGAACCACCTATTGTCAAGAGGGCAGTGAAGGACTAAGGGGTACTATTGGTGGGAGGGGAACAAAGATAAAGTCAAAAGGAGGTATCAAGGAGTATCCCAGTCTGAAAGGGATAGAAGCTGTGCCTAGGGGACAGTTGGGGCCCTTCCCCTCCAGAAAGGTCACCCTGTGGCCTCCTCTCTAGCTTGCATAGGTACCAATGCCAGGATCACCCTCTTTCCCCTTCAAAGCCTTCACTCATCACCTTGAATGAGTGGCCCTTTGTACTTGAAAGGACAGCGACCCACATGTGCCCCTAATCCTCTGATGAAAGCAGCCAGCCTATGACCCTGCAGGAATGCTGTATCCTGGGGGGGGGGGGGGGGGCAGGGATATGTGCCTGCAGCCCTCCTACTTCCCCTTCCTGATGCTTCCACAGTGCCAAGGCAGTCCTTGCTCCGTCCCTCAGTCCCACTCAAAGGTTTGTTTGTCTATGGGGAGCCACAGGCCTGAACTCCAGGCCTGCCACATGTATCTCAGGTGCTCAGTATCTCAGAGTCAGGCTGTGATTCTGGCCTCAGCTGGGGAAACAGATTCCTCTTGACACAGCACCGAGTCACAAATGCCAAGGACAATGACGGTGAGAGCTAATGCTAGAAAGCATTAAGCAATATCCTCATGGGCTCCAAGCTGCCATTGTCCCACTTTACAGATGACAAAGTAAGTCAGATAGGGAAGTCCAGTGTCTCACAGCCAGTCTGCAGCCTGGCTCCAGAACGCATGCTCAAAACCATGCGACCTGCACTACGTCCCTGGAAAGCCAGCAGAACCTTGTCTCCCCCTGAAGACACTCCTCCCTGCTTCCCTAGTCTCAGGGCTCTCCTAGTCATCACTTCAGACTTGGAGAAGAGCTGCCCAAATGAGCCAGAGGCTTCTCCAGGCGATAGCCCGCAGGCCCCACAGAGCACAGCCCCAGCCTGGAGCACATCAAAGCTTAAGAAGAAAGGGACAGGTTTTTCCCAACTCAACCCTGGGCCACAGCCTCCCCTAAATGCAGTCTGGACGAGGTGTCAAGGACCAACCGAGTACCTCAGAGACAGGACCATCTCTACCACACAGAGGGTAGGAGGTACTGCTCTTGTGGGCACTCACATCCCACCACTCCCTGGCTATCCCATTCCCTCTCCCAATTCTATTTAGTCCTTCAGCTCCTGAAAAGTCAGCAAACTTCAGCCGGGTGGAGACATCTGCTTAAGTATAAGCCCCCAGGCCAATGTCTAATCAGCTGCATGGAATTACCTGACCACAGCTCTCTAAGTCAGGCCACCCAGGAAGCTGTCTGTCTTCCTGTCTACAGGCTTACTATCCCCAGCCAATGCACATCCTGGCCTCATGGGGTGAGGTTTATGAAGTTAGAGGCAGCCCCACTCACTTGGTTCTGATACAGAGCTCAAGAGGAGGGACAAGGTCACTGCAGTTGTCCTCTGGGGCAGTCTTGGTGGTATCTAGGAAGGAGAGGAAAAAGCACTATGTCATCTCAGGGATATGCACTGACCCTGCGGCCAGTATGGGCAACTCCAAGGACCCAACCAACCCTTGTGTATTATGGACCCATCTTCAGCTTGACTGGATCCTCCACCCTTCTTGGTCATTGATTCTTACCAAGGCAGTGCTCTGGACTCTCTCCTCCAGCCTTCACCAAATCCATGCCTTACTTACTTCAGTTACCAAAATATGTTTTCTAAAAACAATTGTGGTCTCATTATTCCTCTACCCTAAAACCTCCTATGACTCCCTACTGCCTTAAAAGCAAATCGGAACATATCAGCATAGCTTACAGGGCACTTGCCCATATGTCATCTTCCGTTCCTAGTGTCATCAAGTGCTCAAAGCCCACAGCCCTCCCTTGCAGGACAGCCAGGCTAGCATCACTCTCTGGCTACCCATGATTATCCCAAGAAGGTATGTTAAGGCTGGTTCTGGAACAGCCAGGGGCTCCCTGAGGCGATGAATTAGGGTGTCTCACCAACAGTCAGCCGTATCTCCTCCTGCTGGTTGGCCAAGCCATCATAATAATACAGGTCAAAGAGCCGCTCAGACTTCCAGTCGCACAAGAGCTCTGGCTGTAGGCTGAAGAGGATGCTGAAGTGGCTCTCACTGCAGACCACCCAGATGGGGAACCTTGGGGTCTTCAGGAAGCAGCCAACCTGAAGGACAGAATGACTTGAGGTAACATACTGACCAGCTGAGGCAAAGCTTGCTTCTCAGAGATCCTTGGGGCGATGCTAACAACCCCTTCCTTCTGCCCAGACCACAGGCCCACCTTCTAGAGCTGACCAGCCCACTACAAGAATCACAGGGAACTCACACACAGCCTCCTACACACACACACACACACACACACACACACACACACACACACACACACACACACCCATTGGTCCCAAGTGACATCCATGCCACAACCAGTTATCTAACTCTCTCTTCTCCGCCTGTCTCTCATACAGCTCACTCGTGTGTATCTCAGGCATGGCCTCCTGATTCTTGCTGAGCTCCTCAGTCATTCAGCTCACCGACCTGTGGGCCTTCTCATTCTTTGTCCTCCCTTCTGAGAGCTTTGTCACCTCAACTACTCACTCAGTCAGAGAGCGGGTTATCATTGGCTTCTTCCAATTCCCAGGGGCATGTCACCGAGCAACTGCTCCCTCAACCACAGCACCATAGTGCGTCATTTGCCTTGTGCTACCACTCAACACATGCTCCACTACCATGAGCCTGATCAGTGTGCCAGCAAATGGTTGAAAACTGGAGGTCCTCAGGAATCATACTGGACTTCAATTAGATTTGTGCTTTCAAGACAGGTAGGATTGGGAGCCCTGGGGAGCAAAGAGGGGAGGGTCAGGGTATAGCTGGCTATTTGGTAAAGGGAGCCTAGCGCATGAGGCTGGGGCAGCACCAGAACATGGAACAAAAAGGCTCTGGTGACTGCTAGACAAGGACTCCTATGGCTGGCCAAGTGTGATGGGAACAAAACAGAGACCCCCACCCAGAACACTGGCATGATGCTTCCTGCAAAGAGATAACTGCTTTCTGAGCCCTGTGGCTTAGAGTACACTTCTGTGAGTGTCTCAGGCAGCACCTCGTCTGCCAATACTGTTACTCAGCAATGCTGAGCTGGTCCCGCCTAATCCACAGCCTCCCCTAGGAGATGGGATATTTGCTGCTCCGGTCTTTACAGTCTCTGTTTCGATTAAGGAAAGATTTAAGCTTTTTTCCCAACAGGGAGAAGGGCACACCTGCTCTAGGGCCCACCACAGAAGAGTGGCAAGGCAGGTCCCACCTTGGGGTAATGCTGAGCTACAAGTGCCTGGGATAGAGGGGCTGTGCTCAGAATGTCCCCCATGAAGGACTTGCCTATTAAGTGGAGTGTAGGGACCACATTCACAAAGTACTAGTTGCTTTCTTATCTACAATAAACCCCCTCTCCGCTCAGCCATTGCAACACTCACCTGGATGGCAAGATCACTCCTCCTGAGATATGGAACATTAGGGCTTGCCTGACCCCCACCTAACCCTTATATAAGCTTGCTTCCTTTCTGTGCTCAGAAGAGCCTTTTCTTGGGAGACGTTGCCTGGCTCTATGCTCACTCAGAACAGCCGGGAAAGCGCCTCAAGCCAGCCATGGGCAGGCCTGGGTGCCATCAGCTCCTGAATTTTCCAAATGAGGGACAGAGGGCGGATTGCCATTTATAAACAACAGTCAAAAGATTAAGAGCAAAACAGCTGCCCAGAGGGCTTAGAAATGAGTGTACTCATTCACAAGCCTTTTCCACAAGGAGACATTTTCCAGAGAAACTTCCTTAGGGGTCTTAGGGAGCTGGGTGTGCCATTTTCTTAGTGCAAGCCAGGCTCTCTCTTGTGGGCCATGCTACCCTATAATAAACTGCATTTGTTTGTTTTTATTGTTCTGAACTTTTAAACTTATTTCTACGGTTGAGGAATAAACTTAGAAGATTATGGTAAGCCTGCGCTCTGCCACTGAGCCACACTTCTAGCTCCTGAGATTTTACTGAATGCCGTTCAAATTTTTCCACACCACATCTATGCTGTGAGTTTTGACAAACCCTGTCCAAGTTAGTAAGAATGGCCTTAACAATGATCGATTCAGAACATGCAAATGGGCGTCTTCTGAGCCACAAACGTGCTTTAGGATGTACTATTTCTCAGGAGAATAGCTTCCAGAGTCGACGTTTTGAGGTCAAGGATCCTACCTTTTAATGTGCTATCATGTCAAAGTCTCCCTCCACCAGCTTTGGCCACAAAGGCCAGCTCCCTTCGCATCCTCACAAGCTTTTGTGCCCTTTATATCTCATTCTCTCGCTCTCACGGAGACTGTGAAGCTGGTTTAATCCCCCCTCCTCGGAGCTGGGGACCGAACCCAAGGCTTTGCGCTTCCTAGGCAACCTTTGCTCTACTACTGAGCTAAATCCCCAACCCCAGCTGGTTTAATCTTGATTGTTAAGGTGATGTGATGGGAGCAAGTTTTCACATATGTATTTGCCAAATGACTGGCAGACTTCTAGATTTTTATCAAATCAACTGCCACAACCTTCTCTGGGGCTGTGTTGTTTGGGTTTATTTTCAGTCTTGTTTTCTGGGGTGTAGTTGTTTGTATGTTGTTATATGGAGACAGGAAATCCACATGTAGCCTAGGTTGGCCTTAAAATTCTAGATTCCTAAGAGCTAGAATAGCAGGTATATATCACACACTTAGATCTCCTGTAATATTTTATATTAAGTGAACTAACCTCCATTAATTTGCCATCTATCCATTGTGGGTGTGTGCATGTATTTGTGTGTGTTTTCGTCCATCCATTTATCTATCGTGCCTACGTTTCATTGTATGCGCTGGTGGTTGCAAACTCCACTATGCACTTCTGACTACCTGGGTCCTCCTGGGCACTTTTTCTTTCTTAGATAAACACTTTTGCAAACCCTTTGAGATTTTCTTCCCTTGATGCGCTGGGGTCTTAATCTAGTATCTTGAGTGTGATAGACCAGTGCTCTACAATGAGTTATGTCCAAGTCCTGTTTGGCATTTTTAATTTTCAGTTTAGGGAAAGTAGTATATTTATCATACTGAAACTCAGACTTGATATGTTACTCTGATCTTTTATGTATTTCAGAAGATTAACTAGAAATCTTATATTACCTTGGTTATGTTTAGTCCTTGATAGTTTCACGTTGTTGGGTTTTTTTTTTGTTTTGTTTTGTTTTGTTTTTCTTGTTTTTTTGGGAAAAGTATCTTTTTGGGTTTTGCATTGTCTTTATCAAGAATGTTTTTTATTTGTGTGTGTGTGTGTGTGTGTGTGTGTGTGTGTGTGTGTGTGCGTGTGTGCATTGTGTGTGTGTATACTATACCCAATCATCTTTGTAAGCTTTCAAAAGATGACTATAGTGTTTTTCAGTTGGCTTATGTTTATTTTTCAATAGGTCATTGCATCCACATATGAAATTTAAGGGGTATTTTTAATATTTCCTAAACATTTAGTTATTTTGTATGTGTGTTATTTTGTTTGTATGTTATTTTGTATGTTCACGCACACAGATACGTGAACATCAGAGAACAGTGAGGAGACTCCTTACCTTCCTTCTACCACATGGGTTTTGGGATTTGAACTTGGGTCGGGGTTTGGTGGCAAGCGCTTTACCTGCTGAGCCATCTTGCTTGTTCTCAGGGGTGCATTTTAAACCTGGATCTTAATCTCACACAGAAGTGGGGAGCGGCTCCAGCCAGTACCGACTGCCGCATTCAAGTGCTTGTTCTCAAGGATCAGCACTTGACCACAAGCAGAATGGCCTTCCTGTCTATGATGGTTGCATTCATTTGATGTAATCACACTTTATCCTCAGCAACACAAAAGAGTACAGGGACACAGTGCTAGAGAAAATGAGATCAATGAAGCCAGCAGAGAGATGATTTCTCTCTCTCAAACGAGTATACTCTCAAAGGAATATAAACGTGCAGCACCTCACCCTGTCGGTCACCACCATGTCTCCTGTAACCAACAGAGGCAGCCGCTGACTGCGTGTGACCCACTACTAACTGGAACAGCGTGTTATCACTTCAGAAGGGCTGAAATGTGAGGAAACGGCCATCCTAGAGGCAATAAAATACGATGCTTCGATCAAGGAAAGGCCTACAAAGGAGTCAGGTGTTTGGAGGGAAGGTGACAAGGTGAGAGAACTCTACTCAGGGGGATGGCGGAGGTTACAAAGACTTTCCTCTCAGAAAGAAACATTAAGGTAAAGCTTAGGCAGGGGAGTTGGAGGGGACAGCAGAGGCCCAGAGGAAGAAACGACCCCAAAGAGGCAGTTGTTGCTAAAGGCCCAGCATCGGGAGCTAAATGAAGAGGGAAGGGCCATCTCTGGGGGGTCCGCAGGGCATGGACGCTCGGGATTTAATCTCTGCTTTAGCTGTTCGTGCTCAGGCACAACAGCGAAGACCACAGAATGTGTGGCTTAAACAACAGAAGCTTATTTTCTCAGAATTCGGGAGCATTCTGAAATCAAGGCGTCATCAGGACTGTTTGCCAGAGATAGCTCTCTCCAGCTTCTGGCAGACTGGCGCTCTGTGCCTCACAAGGTCTCTCTGTGTCTATGCACTAATCTCTTCTTATGATGACGCTGTTGTGTGGATTAGGGCCATCCTGGTGACCTCGTTCTAACTTAATCACCTTCTTAAATACCATCACCAAATACCCCCCTGTTCAGAGGTCCCGGGGGTCAGGACTTCACATATGAATTTTACCGGACACAACGTAGCTCATGACAATCCTGGAAACTGAAGAGCCCTTCACTTTTAAGCATAGAATGGTGTGATTGCAACTATGCTTTTAAAGATTGTACTGCTTTAGTGAAGTGACAGCATGAGAAGTGGGGGTGTCAGGATCAATGATATTCAAATACTGGGTCTTCCTCATGGCTATGCTAATGCTATTCAGTAAATGGGGCCAGCTAGGCCAAGAATTTGTCTCCGTCCAGGCCTTGAGTGTTTAGCTTCCTTGAGTGTGACTGACAGAAGGGCCAAGACACAGTGTTAAGATGAAGGTTTCCACGCCCTGGGTCTTTGGGAGTAGAAGAGGCCAAGGCCCAGCCTTGATGACTTCTTAAGAGGAAAAGCAAGCACATCTAGAATCCTTTCTTTAGTGGGCTTGTCATGGTACAGCACAGGAAAGATTCTATCCCCCACACGGGACAATACTCCCAAACTTGGCCAGCAAATGGCCCATATGGGTTCAAGGAATTTACAAGAAAACAGCTACTGGGCCCATGGTTTTCCGAAGAAAGAATGATCTTGACTGTTTTTCTCACCATTTGCTCTCTACTGATCAAATCAAAACAGGTTATTTTTTTCCCAGGCAGCCTGGACCATAGGAAGACATCAGGGCTCATGCTTAGCATGGAGTCTATGAAACTGGCCAAGCGTATCCTGTTCAACCTGCAGATTGTCAGGCCAGAGAGTATTAGAGCCTACCAGGCTCTCGGTGCTTCTCCTAGGCCACATGGTCAAATTGCTGCCTTACTCCTGACAGCAACACAACCAGAAAGGAATTGTCCCCTTTCCTCTCCAGGCAGTTAGAGCCCACACATCTGCATTCTGTGAACTGGGTGTCATTCAGATAGGGGTCAGGAAGAGGCACATCATCCCATGATCAAGGGACAGCATACCTAAATAACCAGTCACACAGGAAGAGTGGAACAAAAGTCCCAGCTTGCGAAGTCAATTACCTAACACTCTAGGAGCCCATATGGGAGACTGCTTCCAGTTTGTGGCAACGATGAAGCCTCATCTACGCCTTCTTGGTATCTGAGTGGTATCAGCAGTCTCCCATTAACCTCAGAACAGTACCCCACTCATCCCCAGTCACAGAACAGTGGATGCTATGGAGCCACTAAGAGTGAATTCTGAGAAGGTCTGAATGCAGTTGAGGCAGCAGGTCTGACCCAGAGCACCTGTGGCCAGCCATGGCGCAGTCACCGTGCCACACCACATTCATTTAGAGTGTGGGCCTTTGCAAGTTCTCTTTCTCAGCAAGACGGGGGGCAGTGGAACACGCCCAGCAAACAGGCCAAATGGGCTGCATGGGCTAAGCTGTGTCCCCTCAAAGAACATGCAAGCCCTAAGTGTCTCTGAAGAGGATCTTACTGGGAACGGGGGTTGCCATACATGGCACTGCTTAAGATGAGGTCAGACTGGAGCAGTGTGCCCTTCATCCAATTGTACTCCTCAGAAACAGAGACGTAAGGAGCAAGTAGCCAAGTGGCAGCACGAGCATAGCATGGAATGCTGCATCTATAGACACCACAGAGTGCTGACATATGCCACAAGTCAAGGGAGACATCAACGGGTTCTCCCTATGGCCTTCAGAGGAAACACAACCAATTCACACCTTGGTCTGGGACCACTGAGGTCTAGGACTATTAACGAAAGCACCTCTCTTGTCGTGGCAGCCCTAAGAAAGTAATGCAAAGTCTAAGACCCCAAGCTCTTCCCTCCCTCAACCCATTGCACATATGCATGAAAATGACGAGAGATACACATGCTTGTACAAACACACACACACACACACACACACACACCAGAAGCGGCTACTCTGATGCACATTATGAACCCTTACAAGTTCTTTTCAGCTCTCCTTCCCGGAGCCCAGAATCTGCTCTTTGAGTCTGAAGTATCTGTGGCATAGTCAGCAAAGTCACATTTCTCAGTACTCAGTGCTCAGTACTCAGGCAGGACCTGAACTCCAGCCAGCTTTGGGAACAGAGCCTAGCTTCCCTTCCTCCGTGTCATCCATCTCATGGGTCCAGGGAATAAGGCCACTGAGGTTCTGGAGTGCATTTGGGTACCTGGCACACATTGTAGTGTTCAAAGAGAGATAAGAAACCGATGTCACTGCGTGCCTCAATGCCTCGGAGAAGCGTGATGTTCCCATCGCCTGAGTCCAGCTCCACTACATCATTGAAAACATTAGACACGGCTCTCCCGGTCAGGAGAAGATTGACAAGTTCCTGTTGATGAGAGAAAGGGAAGCTGGGTCAAATCTCTGAAATCAGCCTTGGGAAGGCGGACGGGAGGCTGAGAACAAGGGAAAAGGGGTGGAGGAGAAAAGAAACCAAGGAAGGCGAGAAACAGAGTGCAGAACTAGGACAATAGAGGCTTGACTTTTCCACCAGCTCTGATGGAAAAATCTGCCAACTGCTTCCATCAAAGCATTTGGAGGGATTCAGCAATCTAGCTACAAGCATTTCTTAAACAAAGACTGTACACAAGAGCCTGTCCTAAGTCAGTACTTGGGGGAGCTTAGAGAGGCTACAACACAGCTACATGCTCCATCCAGGCCAGCTAGGGACGTCAAGAATGTATCTGTGAGGTATAAACCTAATGTAGGATATGAATAGGGCTATAAAAATGTGTGCACAGTGTTCCCTGCCCCACAAAGACACATAGTTCCATAGCCAAGCAAGAACACCTTTGTTGGAGAGTGACCTCTGGGAGAGTCTTGAAAAACAGTGTTTTTAAAAATAAGCATTTTAATGTTTGAAATGACATTAGACTCAATGGAAGTTGCAAAAATAGTCCAGAGAGTTCCTGTGTACCCTTCACCCAGCTTCCCTCAACGATAACATCTCACAGGACTCAGCACATCTATAGCCAGGAAGCCAGGCAACCCTGACACTGCAGTACCAAAGAGGTGACCTGGTCTTACTAGGGTCTCATGGTGATGCTAAGGAAAGCAGGGTGGGGCAAGGCAGAGAGGGCATCGAGAAGGTGATGTTGAGCTTGCCTCAGAGAGTAGGTATCCAGGGACCTGTGGCTCATGCCTCACACCCAGCCAAGCTCCTAATGTATAACCTCAGACCTGAACTCAGTGTCTGTAACTGTGTGGAATCTCCAGGAGGATCCATCTCTGGGAGTTGTACTGCAGTGATCAGGAGCTGGACACCCCTATATGCCATCAATAGTTGGAATAAAGAAACTGGGCCTGATGGATGAGAAAGGACTTGTCCTGGCCATGTAGCCTAAAAGTGACTGGGCTGAACCTTCACTGACATCTGCTGAGTGCAGTGTCCGTGCCACCCTTGCTACCCTGGTGGCAATCCCACCGAGACAAACACTCCAGCTGAAAGGTGGCAGCTTCTGAGGACTCTTTGGGAATGAACTCTGATTAACCCACCCCGAGCATTCAGACAAGCAGTCCCCCTGTGCTCTCCTCCCTCAGGAAGGCTAGCATAACCAACGAGGCAAGCAAGCACCTAGCTGTCTCATAGCCCACTGCAATGGGGTTTCCACCTCTACCCAACCTATGCTCTGCAGGGCAGAGTTCACAGAAGTGTTTTCCCTTGAATTGTGAAATTAATGTTCCGTGTAAATGACACAAACACCCCTGCCCCAGTGACAGTTAAGCCTCCACTGATGGCCACCAAGGGGGCCTTCATTAGAAGGAGACAGTGAAGGGCCTCATTGTGTCCTTGCAGGGGAAATGACAAAATAATTCAAAGGAAATAACTGCTCTGAGATACTGTACCTCAGGTCAGAGGCTACTAAGAAAAGTATGGTCTTGGTTTTTGTGGGTTTTTTTTTGGAAAGTTTTTCCATCTGGTTTTCAATGAGAAGAAAGGCCCCCTGCTCTTCCAGCTGGGAAGTGTTCAAAACACTCATCCCAGTAGGAAGTCTTCTTGAGATAGGAGCAGCACGTACCTCCTGCTGCCCATCCAGTCCAAAGCAAAGCTTAGCCACCATCCAGTCCATTGCTACTCAAAGTGTGTGCTCTGGATGTGTGTTTCTTCCCAGGGAGACTTTTAGACATTCGGTCTCCATGGGGCTGGGGTGAGGTGTGCATGGTTGCAGTCCTAGCACTAAAAGGGGCTGGGACTGGAGGGTCTGGAATGCAAGGCCAGCCTGGGTTACATAGCAAGAAAGTCTTAAAAGAACAAGAAGAAGATGAAGAAGAAATTCCCTAGGCCTAGCCTCATCCCTGCCTGAGTCAGAGCCTGCTTTTTAACATGACCCACAGGGACTGCAGTGCAAATCAAAACTCGGCAGCTATGGACAGGGCCAGATGCCTCTTCCATAGGAAGGAAACTCAGGCTTAGAAAACTAGGAAGACACCTCACTTCCCTCTGTGAGTGTAGCGAGAACAGGCTTGAACCCAGACCTGGATGATGCTGGTCTAACCTTCTCTGCACCTCTCCACCTAGGCAGCTCCATTCTCTACCCCTATACCCTGCCTCCTGACAAGGGTAAGCTCCCTTGAGGGGAAAAGGGAACCTAGAAGAAGAGCAAGGCCACCAGACAAGCCAGAAGAGCAGACAATCTCAATGGCCTTCTTCCAGGGAGGAGTAGAAGCCAACCCCTCACCCCTCTGTGGGTGTTTACACCAGACCTCAAACTTGTCCCTGCATGGGACGAAGGTAGGTTTCCAGGGTTAGGCACAAGTGAGTCCAAATCCCAGAACACCTGGTTCCCCAACTGGGGCAGAAGACTGTGAGTTCTGGCTCCTACATCCCCAGAGACAACAGGTTAATCTGACCCACACGGCCATTCTTAGGGCCCTTGAGAAAGGGAGCTGACTCCATGCAGACTAGAGAGGCTAATGATGATCTTTAGTAGCCTTACCTGACAGGGAGTATGAATGACAAGTGAGGTCAGGGTCTCTGGTCCCCAACAGGGCTTTTTTTGGTAAAGATACAGAGGGAAGGGCGATTGCAAAGGCAATGCTCACTGTAAGTGCAATCAATGTATGCTGCGACCCAGGGTTCAGCCTGGGCTCTGTGCAGTTCAGCACTTAAGTGGAACTTATGTTCCCCCTCTTCTGCATCCCCGTGGCTCTAAGAACACCAGTCAGCAGGAAGTGTGCTAAATATGGAAAGCGAACTGAGCTTTCTTTCTTCCCAGGTCTCCATGACAGTGAAGCCCAGAAGAGGCGGGCTCAAGAAAGCTGCTTGGGAGTGTTTGATCAGACAAAGAACAAAGAAAGTAACTAACTCAGGATGGGGAAGGCTACCTGGCTTCCCCTCTGAGGGCCCCACTGCCTCCTGACCTGTGTGCAGTATCCGTGAGCTCCAATGAGATGGCTGGTGGGGACATCAAAGTCCTGGCGGACACTAGAAAGCATGAAAGAGAGAGGCATTAGCATGTGAGGACACACACATACATGCACATGCAAGCACCTGCCACAGTGAATCAGAGGACTAGTGTCAACCAACAAGAGTCAGTTCTTTCTTTCCTCCATGTGGGACCAGGGATTGAACTCAGGTCACTAGGCTTAATGGCAAGTGCTCTTTCCCACTGAGCCATCTTGACAGCCTCTCCCTTATCTTTTAAAACATTTGCTTACACAATGAAATATGATATCTATGCCCTTTGGTCCTAGCTCCTCCCAGATCCTCCAGTCACACCCTTGCCAACTTCATGATAGCCCACTAAGACCAGGTAGTGTTGACTATACGTGTGTGGGTGGCACTGTCTTATTCAAATTTTCTCTTTTACTCAGGGTCTCTCACTGAACCTAGGGCTCCCCAATTTGGCCAGACTGGCTGGCCAGTGGAGGTCCCTCTCTCCACTGTGGAACCACAGGGATCCTTCTGCCTTCTCAGTGGTGGGATTACAGCTTTTCACAGCCACACATGGCTTTTTTTATATGAATACTAGGGATCTAGGGTCTTCACACTTAAGTAGTATGGACTTTATCATCTGAGCCATCTCCCCAGCCCAAGAAGGTAGAATCTTAGTAACTATGGTGTTTAGAATTGAGGATTTGGGATTAGACTACGATTAGGTAAAGTCATTAGGATGAAGCCACTGTGGTTGAATCCTGATGAGGTGAGACAGAGGGGAGAGGGGAGAGAGTGGAAAAGGAAAGGAGACAGGAAGTGGGGAGAAGAGGGAGGGAGAGGGAGAGGGAAGAGGAGGCATACATATACTCCCTTTGCTTTTGTGTGGTCCCTTTACCTCCTCATGACTCTGCCATGAGTCATGAGACACAGACCCTCAACTCCCAGAACCATAAGCCAAATCATACATTCCTCATTTAAACTGATCCTGTCTATGGTAGGGCACTGTTGGCCATAGAAGTTAGCCTACCATGGAAAGCCTGCTTGAGGCCATGACAATAGCCATTGCCACCTGAGCACAGCTTTTGTCTTGGGCACTACAACTCCCAAGATTCCCTGAGACCACACAAGAAAACCCTATCTCAAGGAAACAGCTAACTTGCCAAAGGTACTTTGCTCATGGATGATGGGATAATGGGAAACTCTGGCAGCTAGTGTCCAAGACCTGGGTACCCCTCCTGTTACCTATGTGGTTCTGAACTTGGGACAGAACCTCAAACAGCACAGAGTCTCTTTACCAAAAGAAATTCTTCAAACTAGAATAAATGGGTATAAGCTGAAAGATCAGCTCAGGATACCCATGGTGACGGGGACCCTCACCCATGAGGGGTGACAGCTGGCCATGAGGAAACATGAAAGTCTCCATGCCCAGCCTCAAGCCCTCCTTGCCTTCACCATAATCCTACTGCTAGGATTCTAGTCCTTAGGGCATCCTAAAGCAGGTCCCTCTGGAGGCACCAATGCTATGTGCCCTAGAACTGGTTAGCTAGCACTGGGCATTGACCACGCACAGCAGAAGGCCCCCAGGCAAGAAGGACTTACATCTATTTCAAAGATGTTGAAAGAAACTCATTCAAGGGGCCACTGGGAGCAGGTAAGGGGAGAGCCTGGCTCTTAGGCCTCTCCGGCTACACACAGACCTGAATGCATACTACCCACCTTGCACTATGCCCAGGCACTGGTCTGCTTCCTAGATCCACAACCCAGAAGAAGCACTGAGCTGGGGCCAAGGGTAACAAGGGCTCAGTGACTGAACATGTTTTTCCTTCTAGTGAAAGACAAAGAAGAACCTGGTCTCAATAGATGCTACAAGTCTAAGGTCCTCAAAATGTACACTCCAGTCCTCTTCCTTCTCAGATAACTTCACAAACTCAAACTCCATCATCCTCTACAAAAAAAAAAAAAAAAAAGTAAGTGTGTGTGTGCTCGAGTGTGTGTGTGTGGGGGGGGTTATAACTGATAGTCAAATTGAAATGGGGAATTGATGCTCAGAAGATAGTCTTCATGTAGAATGACAGAGACCTGTAAAGAACTATGAAGGCCCAGGGTCCTCTGGGAAGGTCTCTAGGGCTTGCCCACCAGAGCAGACCAGCCTGCCTGGGAGAGAGCCAGCAAGGGGTGACTCATGGCAAGCACAGTGCTGGGTTGGCACTAGCTGAGGCAGAAGAATTGATGGAAACGTTCTCTGTGGCATATACAACGTCTTCTGACGAGAAGAAAATAACCTCAAAGCAGTCCTGGGGGGACTGATAAGCATCACTGGCCGCCGGCCACCTGTGGCTTTCAGAAGCAGCCCGATCTTCATAAGCTCTCTGCCGCGTGTTCACCCAGCGGGCTCAAAGCCTGCGTCAGCTGGGAGAAGAGGGACTAGCAGAACGGACAATGGGAGGAAATGGTAATTGCATCCTTAGGTGCAAACACGATGGGAAATTCAGAAGTTGCCTGGATCTTAAAAGGGAGGGACATGTGTATTTCACATTAGGGCACCCGGGAGACGCCAAGGAGCAGCTTATGGCTTAAGAGATTTACAACTCTGGCAAATGGCGATGCCCAGTCCTCCCCTGGGGAGTTCTGACAAGGGCCCACGTGTGAGGAGTCCTGGGTCAGAGGCCATCTTCCTCTGCTTTGGCTACACAAGAGCTCAGCCTACATGGAAGCCTGATGAAGGCCTAGTTCTAGCTCCAGCTCGATGTATAATAAATGTTTCTCCCTCGGTCTCAGTCTCCCGTTCTGGAGCAAAATGGTCTTAGGCTGAATTATGTCTCCCCAAATCCATACATTGAACCCAGCATGAAGAAGCAAGCCTGCTTACAGTCCCAGTTTCTCAGAAGGCAGAGGCAGGAGGACAGAAAGTCTAAGGTCAAACCAGTGCTGTGGTTCACATCTTTAATCCCAGCACTTCGGCAAAGGCAGGCAGATCTCTGAGTTTGAGGACCAAATCCTATCTTAAAAAACAAACAAAAAAATTAAAAAGACAAAAGAAAGAAAAGAAAATCCAATGTCAGCCAGGTGAGAATAAGACTGTTTCAAAGTTAAAAATGGAAAAGAATTATTTAGCTCAGTATTAGAGCATTTGTCTACCAAATGTGAGGCTCAGTTGAATCCTCAGTATGGTAACTTGTACACACACACACACACACACACACGCACGCACACACAGAGTCCTAATCAACTATGACACCCTCACAACATGCACCTTGGGAAAGTAAAGGCCTTTAAATAGGTGCTTATATTAAAATGAAGCCAGTAGGGTGGTCCTGACCCCACCACCCTGCAGAGTTGTAAGAAAAAGGTTCTGTATTCAATGTATCTGTATTCTGTATCAATGTGTCCCCAGCCTTGTTAGCACCAGCCTAGGATACTAAGAAGTGACTTCCAATGTCACTGTAGACTTGAAGCTCTCTTTCAAAATCTCCTGTGCAGAAGTCCACCTTATAGAAGCCAAGGACAGAGTTTCTATGGTGAAGGCAAAGATTAGCTTCCTCCATAATTCCCTAGGATTCTGAGCTATAAAAGCTAAGAGGCCAGCGTCCATCTGTGCCATGTGCTAGAAGCTGTTGTGTGTGTGCTTCAGGCCCCTCCAGCTAACTGCTTTCCTGTACTGCAAAGCCAATAAGCACACAGTGGGAGAGCCTCGGCGAACCTGACTATGGCAGGTGGGACTCGGGAACAGATGCCCTGCTCCCAACACCTCAGCACTTGGGAGTAATGGGTCAGGACCCAGGGATCTGCCCTGTGGGTATCTGGGTCACCTAGTAGCAAAGGGCAACAGGGAGCACTTCTTGGGAGGCCAGCAAAGACCAAGCCCCTCAAATCTTTTCACCATCTGGAGGTCCCTGCACCACTGACCAGTGGGAAAGAATAAAACAAGAGAGCCTCATGGCCAGAAGATCCCCCAGGGCTCAATGTAGGCTCTAGAGGAGGACTGGTCCAAGCTGGTGATGGCTACCACGCAAGATTTAAGGCCTTAGGCCAGTTTCAGACCTCTGCCTTTCCATACATCTCACAGTCGTTGATGTTTCTGCTGTGGAACAAGATGACAACACAGGATAGGATCTGTAGCTGCAGATCCTTCCAATGCATTCTTCTCTCAAAAGCTTCGGGAGTCCAGGAGGGCAGGACCTTCAGCTCTCACTGATGGGGAAACTGAAGTCCCAAGAAAAGACTGGACTTCATTGTTGTGTGGCCACACTGTGGGCAGTGCAAATGTGCTATGTGGTCTGACACACAGCCAGACATTAGCCTAGCCAGCCAGCTCCAGGCAAGCCAAACCCCTGGAGCCCCACCCAGTTTCTACCAACCCCGGCTCCAGCCAGCTTGTCCCTTTACCCAAAAGTCTCCCATGTGAACGTGGCATTAGGCACAGAAACTTCTAAATAGATAGGGAAATAATAGACTCCTGTAGTGTAGAGACAAGGTCCCATCTCTGGTCCATCTACCTGAACAAGGCAGGTTGGTGGCGAGCTCAACCTCAGCGTAACCAAGTGACCAACCTCTTCCTCTCTCACAGCCTGAGTCCACACTGATGGAATACGAGACCAGGGAAAGATTAGTGATCTCTGGGAACTTCTGGGATGGGAACAAAGGTGGTTGGTTCCTGACACTTATCTTTGAAAGCCTTATGTGAACAGAAATCAGCCATCCCTTTTCTGCCTAAGCACTAGTATTTGGGCTCTGCAGAACCATGCTCCTGGGTGAGCTCTTATGCCCCCTCCAATAGCTTCACTCCTGCACCCCCAACCTACTCCAAGGTGAGTTTCTGCAGTGAGACAGGCAGCTGTGATACAGCTGAGAGAATCTGGGCTCTAAGTCGGTGAGGACTGGGTTCAAGCCCAAAGGCTGCCATTTAAAACTTGTCCCTTTTTGGGAGTCTATATCCCCAAAGGTCACATGAGCATGGTTGTGTCTCCTGTTATGGGTTACTGTGAGAACAGAGTGAGATAAACTATATAAAGCCTCTGGCATGTAGTAAATGTCACTTCCTTTTTCCTACAATCACAATAATTAAAAACAGGAAAACAATGACTGAGAGGTCACAATTCCTGCCACCTCAACCATTCATGTCACAGCCAAGAGCCTATGGTGAACCTGGGCCTCCAAAAGGTCGAAATGTAGCTGAGGACATCTACAAAGGATTGGGGGAGATGGTTCTTCCAGGAAGGGCCAGTGGGAAGGGACAGTGGTCAGATGCTTGAATGTCAGGCCTCTGGTCCCCTAGGATAACAACAGCTGCCTTACAGGGCTGTTATAATGGGGGGTGAGATCATGGAGAAGCCTTGCATATTGTGGAAGCATCATGGCAGGAGAGCAGGAGGATTCATCCCATACCAAGGCAGTGGAAAGAGAATAAACTGTGTAAGGAAGCACCACAGAGTGAAGAAGGGCCTGTCTGAAGGAAGAAAAAGGAACAGGAACCCATGGTCCTCACTACTGCCTAGAGTAGCCCCAAGCTGCCTGTGCCTCATGACTCATCATCTCTCCCTGGCCCTGGTACCATTCCTCTCAGCTAGATTCCTAGAGACTGATCTTTTTTTCTGTCTGACAAGCCCTAATGCCAATCTTCACATCCTTGCTAAGTGTTCCTTCCTCCATAAAGAGAGCCAGCCCTTCTTTACCTCAGGGACAGAGATACCACATCTCTCCTCTCCTTCCTTCCTATCTCCAGGGCCCATACCAATTGTTCTCATATGACCACTTTGTCCCTCTAGGCGACAAGGACTTTTAGGACCATGTAATGTCCTATTGGTTCCTTACTGGACAGACCCTGCAGATGCATAGCAAGTACCAAGCGAGAGAAGCTGTAAGCAAGGGAAGCCCTCATCACACCTTCCAATAGCTAGATTCCAGGTGGCAAGCTGAGGAAGGAATACGCAGCCTACCCCTGGCCCAGGCTGCCCTTCTCGAAGGTTCAGTGTGCTACCTTCCTCTCCTCCTACTAAGGCCCATCCTCTTCTCCTGGATACCTGAACCCTCAATAGAAGAAATAGGGAGAACGGAAACATACGCATGGACCTAAGGGCCAGGAGCCTTTTGCTCAGCTATCAACCACACTGTATCCTGGACCACAGAGTGGGCCCCTCTCATGCTCCACCCAGTCTAAGTAGCCATTAGCAGAGCTGCTGCTCACAGATAGCCCTAGTGGGCACTCCCCAGCTAAATTTGCCATCTCTGTAGCCTGGGGACCTAACTCTGACCCCAACAACTAAACTCAGAGGTACAAAAGGCCATCAAGTTCCCAAGCTGGTGTGGGCCTATCTAGAGCCTTGCTTTCTTTCCACTCCTTGTAAGTCATCAGACTCACCTGAGTAGCTCTTGTCACTGTCCCCCAGAGAAGAAGATATATGCACAGCTTATTAAACTGGGAGCTACAAGATAAGTGGCACTGTCGGCCAAGACAGCAACTTACCTTTCACTTCACATAGACCCCTGAGAAGTGGGAGAATGGTCTCAGGCCTGTGGTCTGTTCCTTGGGCTGCTACAAGATCACAAAAGCCCAAGGTAGCAGCAAGGATCCTCTCCTCTCCTCTCCTCTACTTCTGGCTAAATTGCCTCCTTACTTCACGGTCTGCTGGCTAGATTTACGTAAACTTGACACAAACCATAGTCATCTGAGAAGAGGGACCCTCAACTGAGAAAATACCTATAAGGTCAAGCAATGGGCTAGCCTGTAGAGAAGTGAGCTAGCCTGTAGGGCAGTGAGCTAGCCTGTGGAACAGAGGTTCTCAACCTTCCTAACGTTGCGACCCTTTAATATAATTCTACATGTTGTGGTAACACACATGCATGCATGTACGCATGCACACCACCACCAC
This sequence comes from Rattus norvegicus, assembly GCF_021556685.1. Classification (NCBI taxonomy): domain Eukaryota; kingdom Metazoa; phylum Chordata; class Mammalia; order Rodentia; family Muridae; genus Rattus; species Rattus norvegicus. The sequence continues at coordinate 85,433,984 of NC_141537.1, read as the reverse complement.
TACCACCACCACTACCACCACCACTACCACCACCACTACCACCACCGCCACCACCACCACCACCACCAACAACAACAACCACAAACTTATTTTCACCGTTTCTTCCTAACTGTAATTTTGCTACTTTATGAAATGTAATGTAAATATTTTTCAAGACAGAGATTTGTCAAAGAAATCTCAATCCACAGGTGGCAAACCACTGCTGTAGAGAATTTTCTTTATTAATGGTTGATGGGAGAGGGCCCAGCTCCTTGTGGGTGGTACCACCTCTGGGATGGTTGGTGAGTCCTGGGTTCTATAAGAGAATAGACTGAGCCAGCTCTATTGAACAAGCCAGTACGCAGCACCCTTCTGTGGCCTCTAAGCCAGCTCCTGTTTCTGGGCTCCTGCTGTTTGGATTCCTCTCCTGGCCTCCTTCAGTTATGGACTACAGTGTGGAAATGTAAGCCCAATAAACCCTTTCCTCCCCAACTTGAACTCGTGTTTTGGTCGTAGTGTTTCATAGCAGCAATAGAACCCTGACTAAGACACATTCCCTAAGGGGAGAAGGAAGACCCTGGCCATACACTTACACTTTACTAATGAAGAATGACTCATATGTGGGAGTCTGGGTGAGGCATTTGCTAAGACATGGGGCTTCCCTTCCATACTTGACTTTGGTTTAGCTGGAAATGTTAGTATGGTCTCCTCACATGGGAAGTACTGTTGGAACTCACTGAGGGACTTCTTGTCATCTCCCAGCTGTAGCCTAAGCTGCAGCCTAAGGGTTCAATGCAAGGGCCCTTCTCCATCCTGGATAGCCTTGCACATTGTGGAGCAGTCCCAGGTAGGAGAGGACTGGAGCTCTGTCTGACAACATGGAGACTGTAGCTGTCTGTGGAGATGAAAGCCCAGGTATTGGGGCTCCTGGTCTGGGTAGCTGTTACTTCTCATTATCCAGGGCTGAGAACATTTAGAAACTCTCAAGATGCTGCCTGCCAAGCATTGTGCACACTTCATCATGACCAAAGCCACGCATGTGTAGGGACAGCAGGTTCCCAACAAGAGCTTCCTAGGTCTTAGCCTCACTGCACATGTCTCGGGCCTCCCATCTACCCTCTGGGAGTCTGCAACTTGTCTAGCTTTGTGCTTGAATTTATCTGTTTCTCAGAAGAGCCTGTGAGGCCATCCCCAAACTGACCTTGGCTCTCCTGCTCTGCTCTGCTCCCCATGCCTCTACTTCCTGACTGAAACCAAAACATTCTATCGCTGGACAGTAGAGTAAACCTTTGGGTTTGAACTGTCTTCCTGGAGGCACCCCAAGTTTCACACATTCTGTGTTGGGTACAGCCAGGGCTAGCCACACAATGCCTAGGAACCTGATACCTAGCAGGGGGCAAACTGCAGGAAGTCTGGTTCTTGGGAACACAGCTGGGAGATAAGAGAGGGGTGAAGATGCAGAGGATCCAAGTCCCAGAGACAGCATTTATCCCGGATGTCCTTCTCCTCCCACCATACTTTACATGAATGAATTAATCTTTGGATTCTGTTGCCTATGGCCAGACTGATGTTCCATCACTTGCCTTCTTGCCAGCGACCATGGCTGACTCTCACTTCAGGGATATTTTCTCAAAGAAAATATCCTGCTGGCACTGTTGTTTCTAATCTCAAGAGTTTTGAGAGCAAGAGTCATATGGTGAGATGCAGTGTAGTGAGGCCCTGGCCTTCAATGCCTGGCTGTGCGGCCCAGCATTGTGGTTTTGGAATTTCCACAGTAACGAGTACTGATGGTCACTGGATAAAACTTCTTTTCAGGCTGCTGGCATGACTTCTTGCCCCTGATGGGCACTGCCTCACTATGAGCCAGGCTGTGCTTCCCATAGCACCCCTTCCCCTTCCCACCCCTAGCCCTGGGTCACCCAAGCCTTACTTGGGCAGTGCCCTGACTGCGGGGCTCTGAGCATCCCTTGCACGAACTCCCTAGGGAAATCTCTAGGCACACGGCCCAGTGTCTAGAAGTCATGAGAGCATGAAATGTAACACAGGCTTTACCGTAAGCAACTGCAGATCTTAAGAAAGAATATGCACAGCTTGAAATCAGGTTGCAGAGAAACAATCTACACTAGCTCTGCCCTCCCTGGGAAGCAAAGCTCAAAGGCCTGCTTCTGTCTGCTCCTGGGAGCAGCTGGCCTGGGTATGCTGGGCTTGCATCTGCCCACAGCATGCACCCTAGCTCCACTCTGGCTCACAAGTGACCTCTGGGTGATATAAGAGCAGCCTCTGGGCTGGAGAGAACCCCACCATGGAGGGGAGAGAGTGCCCCTTCTGTCACTCATTCACATCACATGGCATCATGCTATCCTCTGCACAGTCTGAGAACACCAATATCCACCTCAGAGCCCACCCAACACTCCCCCCTCCCTCTCTCTCTCCCCCAAACACTACACACACACACACAGAGAGAGAGAGAGAGAGAGAGAGAGAGAGATGCACGCACATATGCATACAAACACAGACAGACACACACACATGCACACAAACAGATATAGACAGATGCATGCATGCAGATATACAAACACACACACAGACACACAGGCATACATGTATGCACATACATATAAAAACAACACACACACACAGAGACACAGGCATACATGTATGCACATACATATAAAAACAACACACACACACACACACACACACACACACACACACACACACACACACACACATAGTATTTGGGATGAACTAGGGAGGTCGTCCCAACCCAGCACTCTCATGGCTAAGCAGCATTTGATATTAAAAACTCTAGTCTCCTAGGACCTGTTCCCAACTACCACTCAAAGTGGTAACAGACCATCCAGAAAGAGCATCAAAGGATTCTCCAAAGCTGACTCGGAACCCAGAGCAGGAAGGCCCACGGCCATCATCTGCTCCCGACATTTTTTTTTTGTTTTTTTGTTTTTTTGTTTTTTTGTTTTTTTTATTAACTTGAGTATTTCTTATATACATTTCGAGTGTTATTCCCTTTCCCGGTTTCCGGGCAAACATCCCCCTCCCCCCTCCCCTTCCTTATGGGTGTTCCCCTCCCAACCCTCCCCCCATTGCCGCCCTCCCCCCATAGACTAGTTCACTGGGGGTTCAGTCTTAGCAGGACCCAGGGCTTCCCCTTCCACTGGTGCTCTTACTAGGATATTCATTGCTACCTATGGGGTCAGAGTCCAGGGTCAGTCCATGTATAGTCTTTAGGTAGTGGCTTAGTCCCTGGAAGCTCTGGTTGCTTGGCATTGTTGTACTTTTGGGGTCTCGAGCCCCTTCAAGCTCTTCCAGTTCTTTCTCTGATTCCTTCAATAGAGGACCTATTCTCAGTTCAGTGGTTTGCTGCTGGCATTCGCCTCTGTATTTGCTGTATTCTGGCTGTGTCTCTCAGGAGCGATCTACATCCGGCTCCTGTCGGTCTGCACTTCTTTGCTTCATCCATCTTGTCTAATTGGGTGGCTGTATATGTATGGGCCACATGTGGGGCAGGCTCTGAATGGGTGTTCCTTAAGTCTCTGTTTTAATCTTTGCCTCTCCCTTCCCTGCCAAGGGTATTCTTTTTCCTCATTTAAAGAAGGAGTGAAGCATTCACATTTTGATCATCCGTCTTGAGTTTCGTTTGTTCTAGGGATCTAGGGTAATTCAAGCATTTGGGCTAATAGCCACTTATCAATGAGTGCATACCATGTATGTCTTTCTGTGATTGGGTTAGCTCACTCAGGATGATATTTTCCAGTTCCAACCATTTGCCTACGAATTTCATAAACTGGTTGTTTTTGATAGCTGAGTAATATTCCATTGTGTAGATGTACCACATTTTCTGTATCCATTCCTCTGTTGAAGGGCATCTGGGTTCTTTCCATTTTCTGGCTATTATAAATAAGGCTGCGATGAACATAGTGGAGCACGTGTCTCTTTTATATGTTGAGGCATCTTTTGGGTATATGCCCAAGAGAGGTATAGCTGGATCCTCAGGCAGTTCAATGTCCAATTTTCTGAGGAACCTCCAGACTGATTTCCAGAATGGTTTTACCAGTCTGCAATCCCACCAACAATGGAGGAGTGTTCCTCTTTCTCCACATCCTCGCCAGCATCTGCTGTCACCTGAGTTTTTGATCTTAGCCATTCTCACTGGTGTGAGGTGAAATCTCAGGGTTGTTTTGATTTGCATTTCCCTTATGACTAAAGATGTTGAACATTTCTTTAGGTGTTTCTCAGCCATTCGGCATTCCTCAGCTGTGAATTCTTTGTTTAGCTCTGAACCCCATTTTTTAATAGGGTTATTTGTTTCCCTGCGGTCTAACTTCTTGAGTTCTTTGTATATTTTGGATATAAGGCCTCTATCTGTTGTAGGATTGGTAAAGATCTTTTCCCAATCTGTTGGTTGCCGTTTTGTCCTAACCACAGTGTCCTTTGCCTTACAGAAGCTTTGCAGTTTTATGAGATCCCATTTGTCAATTCTTGATCTTAGAGCGTAAGCCATTGGTGTTTTGTTCAGGAAATTTTTTCCAGTGCCCATGTGTTCCAGATGTTTCCCTAGTTTTTCTTCTATTAGTTTGAGTGTGTCTGGTTTGATGTGGAGGTCCTTGATCCACTTGGACTTAAGCTTTGTACAGGGTGATAAGCATGGATCGATCTGCATTCTTCTACATGTTGCCCTCCAGTTGAACCAGCACCATTTGCTGAAAATGCTATCTTTTTTCCATTGGATGGTTTTGGCTCCTTTGTCAAAAATCAAGTGACCATAGGTGTGTGGGTTCATTTCTGGGTCTTCAATTCTATTCCATTGGTCTATCTGTCTGTCTCTGTACCAATACCATGCAGTTTTTATCACTATTGCTCTGTAATACTGCTTGAGTTCAGGGATAGTGATTCCCCCTGAAGTCCTTTTATTGTTGAGGATAGCTTTAGCTATCCTGGGTTTTTTGTTATTCCAGATGAATTTGCAAATTGTTCTGTCTAACTCTTTGAAGAATTGGATTGGTATTTTGATGGGGATTGCATTGAATCTGTAGATTGCTTTTGGTAAAATGGCCATTTTTACTATATTAATCCTGCCAATCCATGAGCATGGGAGATCTTTCCATCTTCTGAGGTCTTCTTCAATTTCTTTCCTCAGTGTCTTGAAGTTCTTATTGTACAGATCTTTTACTTGCTTGGTTAAAGTCACACCGAGGTACTTTATATTATTTGGGTCTATTATGAAGGGTGTCGTTTCCCTAATTTCTTTCTCAGCTTGTTTCTCTTTTGTATAGAGGAAGGCAACTGATTTATTTGAGTTAATTTTATACCCAGCCACTTTGCTGAAGTTGTTTATCAGCTTTAGTAGTTCTCTGGTGGAACTTTTGGGATCACTTAAATATACTATCATGTCATCTGCAAATAGTGATATTTTGACCTCTTCTTTTCCCGACATTTTTAAGCAGAACTGGGAACAAGGAAGAGTCTGCCAGATGCTGAGGGGCAGGAAGGGGACTCCCCCTCCCCCGCCACACTCCCTGCCACCTGATTGTACCTGCTTCACACAGTGCGCTTTGAAATGGCCTTCTTCTCTTTCTTTTTCAGAAACAGATTTTTTTGAAGAATAAGTTAGATTTAGGTTCATCAGCCCTGGTCAGGTAGTGAAAAAGTATTGTAGACGCACTGGCCAGCCAGGTACCTGCTGAGTGTCAGTCGATCTAAGTGCCCTTGATCTACCGTGAAGGTGTAAACGGCTTGCATCCATGGTTTTGCCATAGGCCACCTGGCACCTGAGCTGTGTGACATCTCTACTTCTGTGTCCAGATGTCTACAAAGAAAGGCCTCGAAGGGCTGCTGACCCCAAGGTAGTAGATGGGACGTTGGTATGCCCAGTGGAGCATAACTGCCAGCTAGAGCCGAGGTTTGTGGTCATTCCAACACTACCTCAGAATTAAGCAACACTAGAACTGCTCAGGCCGCTCCTCTCCTCACTGCTACCCATCTTTCTTCTGAAGGAAGCCCCTGGATCACAGGTGGTACAAGCAAGGTTAGTTCTGCTGGGATGTTCCCACCTCAAGCAGCCTTCTGGGAGTATTTGCAGAGGCCACCCAGGGTACCCAGATCTGCCCTGGTTCCCAGTGAAGCCTTCAGTCTGCAGACTTCACGGTACTTGAATGGCTCAGAGGACCTCAGGTTCACTTCACACTGGACATCCCAGGCCTGGGATAGGTCCTCCTACCAGGCCCATCTCAGGCTCCATTGTGTTTAGATATGGCGGGGAAGTACATGCCAAGGATGGGCACTGTGAAGACCTGGACATGCTGAGGTCATGTATACTGAGAAGGCCTCATAGGCATCAAGACAAGACTGAAGGAAGGACCTACTGGAGGCTAGCATGTGGCCATCTTCATGCTCCCAGAGGGTTGCCCAAAATGGGAGCATTCGAGCAAAGATGACCTTGCCCTACCTGTGATCCAGGGGTTTCCTATGGAGGAAAGATGGGGCAAACCAAGAGGGATGAGAGGCCCAGGAATCTCCAGTTCTTAGGAGAAGAAACTCCAGCACAGAGAAGCAATCAGGCCTCATTCCAAGTCTGTCCATCATCAGAATTCACCTCTGTATACAACAAAGCAAAAAAGCTGTGTGGGCCCAGCCTGCTACATAGCTGGCTTCCAGCTTGCCTTGACACGTAGCCTAGGTAAACCATTCACCTCCTAAAGCCACAGTGACCATAGCGGATTCCCTCAGAGCAGGGTACAGACTCCATGTTCTCCAGTATGACTGTTAAGGCAAAGGGTTGGGCACACTGAAGCTGCATAAGATACCCAGCTGCTATTGTTCTCACTGTACGTGGGCCTGCCCTCTACTTTGACCTCTAAAGGAAGGTGAGGAGAGACTGATGTTGTGAGATAAAACCCAGCCCACAGCAGGTCCCTTTTCAGCTCCTTGGGAAGGAAGAGGCCTAACATAGTCTATCATGCCTTAGGAACCTCAAGGCACTTGCTTATGGGGCTCAAAAAAGCTACCCACAGGCTCTGGAGTCAGTTGGAGTCTTCTGTGTCCATGCTACAGACACTTGTGTGTACTTATCTGTGAATTGGTGTCAATGTGTCCACGTGTGTGTGTGTGTGTGTGTGTGTGTGTGTGTGTGTGTGTGTGTACACTCACTGTCAGGACTTTAATGCTATCCCCACACTGACAAATTCCCACAAATGACAGCCTGGATAGAGACAGCCCTTGACCTGCCTGGCCAGGTCAGATGGGTCAGGGAGAAGGGGCAGCAGCTCTCCATCTCTGCCCAGTGAGAGGATCGCTTAGATGTGATGCCCTGAGTCCCTTCCGGGGGAGGGAGTTACACTGAGGAGCTAGCATGTGGTCAGGGTGCCCACTTCAGGTGCTCAATGAGAGCAGCCGTCACCACACCCTTAGACAAGGCAACCTGCACCTGGGCCAGAAGCTGCTGCACAGCTGGAGATGCTGAAGTTAGAACTACCAGGCCTGGTCCCCAGGAGCACAGTTCCCCTCAGTGAGGATGAAAGCTCCCCCCTCCAACCCTCCCACCATCCAAGGATTAGCAAGCCAAGCCTGGGAGAAGTCAGAGAGGCTTAAGGTCCCCATGCACGTGAGTCCACACTGGGAATGAATCATATCATTATGGTGGGATTAGAAGTAAAATGCCATTAGAAAGTGCTGTGCACGCCCTGCTTTAATAAGGTCAGCATCAGCGAGCAGCAGGAGGGCCAGTGCACGAGGCTGCAAAGCCCAGCACCTCCTCCCAGCCACAGCAGAGGCCCAGGAGAGAGCACTAGGCCGCCAGCACAGCTCACATCTACAGGGGAACAAATACTCTTTATGTCCAGGCAACCCAGGCTCAGCCCTTTCCCCAAACCTGCTAAGAACTATTTCCCAAATCTCCCTCACCAGGTACCCCTAACAATCTCCCTCCCCCAGAGCTCCATACTCTAAACCTATGCTTGGAAGGAATGGAGAATCAATCAATTGTACTTCACAAAAAATTCATGTGCTATTAATATGCCGGCTTCCCTAATGGCCATGCCCAGGCCTTTGCCTCCATTATCCATCCCTGCACACATATCAGGAGAATCCCACTGAGTGCTCAAGTCTGCGGCTCTTTAAGGGAGGGAGGAGGTCATCCCCTGCCATCCGTGGCCATCCCCTGCCATCCCCTGCCATATGGGAAGGCCACAGAGAAGGCACCCCAGAAAGATGTATAGACTGGACTACTCGTCTCCACACCAGCCGGCTTTCCCTCCTTGTAGCTTCATCAAGTGCTGCCCAGGGAACAAGAGGGACAGACCCTGCCCTGGATGAGGGCAGATACTCACAGCTCTAGGGATCTGGACAAGATGGCAGACAAGGTGAGCAGGATGCAACCGTAGGGTCCCGCTTCGAACTGAGAAAGAAGGAAAAGGGGCCCGTCAAATATACATCTCCACCTCAAGCCACTTGTGTAGAGCACAAGACCCAGAGCACAGGATCATAGCTTCACAGCTTCCAGCCCAGCCACAAAAGTTAGTGAGTAGCCATAGAGAGCATGTTATTCACCTCTTCCTAGACAGGCCTTCTAAAGGACAGAGGAACACAGAACTGAGCCCTAAAACCTGGGTGACAGAAATACCACCATAAAGCCCATGTATGACCCAGAGGCACCAAAGTCAGAAGCAACAGTGGTGACACACTGCATTCTGGGACCACTGTCACCTCTAACCCTGACCTAAGGGAGCTGAGCTACCCTCTGTCAGAGAATGAGACCACCCAGCTCCTGGGTAACACACTGGAGGCCTAAGGGTGCTTGCTTGGCACAGCACTTATACAGAAGAACTGAGCTGTGTGGTCAGCAAGTACAAGCAGATGAAGAACAGGGCTGGCATTCACTGAGAGCCAGGGAGTACTCACTTTTGTTACAAATTCACTATTTTAAAAGGGTTTTTAAATACTCAATTTTGATTAGCTGGTAATCTTGGGTTTGACTTGTCTGGTATTAAAATGTTGCTGATGCTGCATGTGGTCTCATTGTATCTCAGTCACCCCTGCCTGGCCCTGTGGCTCTGCCACTCTGAGCCTGTCACATGTCAGAGAGATGCTTCTGAACTTCCTGGTCCCTATCCCCTTTTCTCCGCTGTAAAATACAAAGTTGTTGGTCTCTGCTTGCAGCAGGTTGTAAAGCACTTACAACAGGGCCTGACTGACACCCACAGAAGCTCTGATACACTATGGTTCTGCACAGGGCCTGCTGGCTTTCCTACCGGTTCTGGAATACTATGGTTTAGTTTGGGTTTTGGCAACCTGATACCAGCTAGAGTCACCTGGTAAGAAAATGCTCAATTGAGAACATGCTTCCACCAGATTGCCTGTAGGTAAGTCTGGGGCATTGTCTTGGCTGATGATTGATAATCTATTTCATTATTCTCTCCTAGAAGCTTGTTCTGTTCTAATGAGAGACAGAGAGGGAGTGACTCTAAATAGGAGGGGAGGTGGGAGGAGTTGGGAGGAGTAGAGAGGAGGGAAAACTGTAATCCGAATATGTTATAGGAGAAAGAATGTATTTTCAGTAGGAGGGGGGAAGGTAAAAACTAAAAATATTTTAAAATAAAATAAAAAAGCAAGATGAACAAGCCAGGGGGAGCAAGCCAGTAAGCAGCATTCCTCCCTGGCCTCTGCTTCAGCCCCTGCCCTGACTTCCCTCAGTGAGAGAGTATGACCTGAGAGCTGTGAACGGGAATAAACCCTTTCCTCCCCAAATTGTTGTTGGTCATGGTGCTTTATCAAAGCTACAGAATCCCTAACTAACACAATAGACTACAGAAATGAAGTGTCAACACTCCCAGCACCAAACCAGTATGAAGTTTTGCTCATTGCACTTTGGGCATGATGAACTGTGTGTGAAGACGCAGTTATAATAGTGCTCCTTGTATGTCAACAATAATTTTTGGACTTAAAGCTAAAAGGAGAAAAGGCTATTTTGACAAGAATGATGTAACCGAGTACATTTTCATTTTTCCTTGGCCACCAAGACACTCAGAATCAAATATAGTATTCCAGTTCGGAAACTATTACACTTCAAGGTTCTAATAAAATTATCTTTCCTTTAAAGTGCAGTCTTTGTTTTGACCCTGTAATTCAAACAGGCAGTTAACTGATCATAAAAACATAACAGTGAGGGAAGTTCCTGTACCAAGAGCATGTTCCTCTAGGCACAGGAGTGGCTTCTGGGATCTCTGAACTGGCAGGATGAAAGAAACGAAGACTCAGGCCCACTGTGGGCAATGAATGAATGTGAGGTCAACCTGGGCTGTAGAGACCCTCTTTCAAAAATAAACAAGAGGCTGATCTGTACAAACGGGCTACCTGAGAAGCAGCTGGTGTGTCTGCTTGGTGGGGGTGACTCAGAAAGAAAAAGGACTTACAAAGTGCGGTGAGGGGCTCTGCCAGAACAGGGTGGCAAGCTCCTCTGAAAACACACGGGAGGCCTCATGGGAAGCTGAATGTGGAAGAGAAGCTCAGACAGGGTTTCCCAGACATGTGATGTTTAAGAGGTGTAACCATGTTTGGGGCAAGGAAAGCGAGTGAAAAGGTCCAGAGGGAGGCCTGGGGAGCCCAGAGAACCCTGAAAACACCCCTCATTTTATGAACCATCTCAGCTCTTACTGTGGCGACAAAAGAAATGAATGAGCTTCAAATTAAATGAATCAGACTCCTCTAAAACCTGTGACCTCAAACCAGACACTTGGTGCTGTGGCTTCTCCAATGAAAAACGATGATAACTAAGACTCTGTCTTGCACACTTCTCGGCTTATTTATGGTGCACATTCTCAAAGTCAACTCCTGGGAACAGCTGTAGAGTAATTCTACTGTGTCCCCTCAGGTGACCCATGCCTGGGGATGGTAGCTCCTGTGTGTGGTTTTAATACCACCTTAGTTGCTTTAGGGACTCACCAAGCTCTACCTCTGTCTCCCCTTCTGCTAGGGCCTTACTCTGTCTAGGGGAAGCCTCGGCTTTAGGATCTGTCTCCCTGGCCAAGCCCGAGATGCCTATCACCCTGTGGGGCTATGGGATAGCTGTGAACCAGGCCACTGAAGCTGAACTCACCACGCACAGTGGGAAGCTGTACTGTGCAGTGTGGCATGGTCCCAGTCTTTAGGATACCTAAGACAGTGCTTGCTTTGGGCCCCCAGGGAGTAGAAAACCCAACCCAACTTGGCCATTTTTGCCCTCTTAAGACACAGCTGAATGGTACCAATATTACATCTTGCTTTCAAAAAAATATTTATTAAAATTATCTCATCAAATTCAAGCTGCCAAGACATGGGAGGCCTCAGGGCATCAAGATGGTATGAAAGGTAACCTGGGCCGGAAACTGTGGCTAGGGGTGGGAACAATGTCTGGTGGCACTTAGGAAGAAGGAACCATTCTCCCAGCACAGCTCCGGCCCTGGAAAGACATGAGCCCACCAAGGCATTCCAATGGGATACCTTGTCCAGCTGGACGGAAGCCTCCCATACTGGCTTGGGGCCACAGACACCTCTCAAGTGAGCAGCAATGAAAGCAGCATGGAGGTTGCTTACTTTGGGCAGAGGCAGTCGACGTTTCCAAGCCTGGCACGAGGAGCCTCTCTTAAGCACGGCCCATGAAAAATGGATTTGGTGTGTTCAGTGCTGAGGCAGCTCAACTGCTTCCAGCAAAAACAGAAATTAAGCTGTGGGGGGCGGGAGACTGTTTCCAGAGGAATGGGGGCAGGTATTGGCTAGACCAGCCACCCTGAGGAACCAAAGCTAGTGAGGAGGCATACCTAGAGCCTGAAGGTTAAACTGAGGGACCCTCACACGACAGCAGGCCCTTCTCCCTGAACTTCCTCAGGTTTCTGTCATGTACAAGCTTCATGGGAAACCCAGGGCACAGGCTGAGGCACAAGACCTCACTTGCAGGCAAGGGCACAGAGGCCTTGGTGCCAAGGGTCACCAACACAGAGACAGTGACCTGGCCCCAAAGCCTTTTCTTGACTGCACCATGGCTACTCCTTGGTCCTCAATTCCTTTCCTTCCACGGCTAGGGCAGCTCCATATTCCATCTGCCTAAGGGAACAACTTTGCATGGGCATCCCTCCAGCACACTGCTGTGCCCTCTGACACCTCCATTCAACAAGTAGCCCTGGTTCTACTCGCTCAGAATGCCTGTACTTCATGTAGAAAGCATTTTCCCATTGGAGCTCAAGAGTCTTCACTGATCTAGAAGCGATTCAACTGCTCCAGCTTCCATTTCTAGATGGGGGTTAAAAAGGGATTTTCCAAGGTCAAGGCCACATGCAACCAGCAGTAAGCCCAGCAGGTACCCTAGGCTTCAAGCCTTCTCATTGCTCTCGGCAATGGTAGGAAACTGCCACACACCCTGCAGATGCCCTGTAGGTTTTTTCCCAGTTAAAAAAAAAAATAGAACTAGAGATGGGGCAGGGCAAATGACAGACAGCTATTCTAGGACCCTCTGTGCATGTCAACCCCTCTGCCTAACCAAGATGACTATACAGGCAGGCCCCAGCTCTCCTGGGCTGCCCCAGAATGGGAAGCAGCAGCTCTAGGACTAACGGGCTTCAGTGGGGCCATGACCACGCCTGTCTTCCATTAGTCTCAGTGTGGTCTCCTTTCCAGGGAACATCTGGTGCTGTCAGGGTCAGGATGCTTCTGGGGCTGGGCTTAAGACCCTCAGGATCTTCAAGGGAAAGTGCTGAGAAGGGGCATCTAACAGTAAGGACTTCAGGTCGGTTCCCCCCTCCAGCCAATTCTCCCTCCCTAGGCTCGCTACTCGAACCCCCAGAGCATTTCCTGACCCTCGTGGAGCAGGTATACTCCAAAAAGGACTTCCTTCTTTATACGCCCATACCAAGAAACTAAGCCTCGTGTACAATCTGTGAAGCAGGCCTAGCTGTTATGCATGACAAGTGAGGTGACTTAGGTACAAAGAGCCTCAGGACGAAGCCTGAGTCTCACAGCCGCTCAGATCCAAAGTCAGGCCAACTACTCCGAGAGCCAAGTCCTTTGCCCCTAGAATGTAAGACATCTCCTCCACATACCCGCATAGAGCCTTATCCCACTGGAGACTACAAAGCCCTAGGTTTTCCCCCGGCCGACCTGGCCATAGGCTATGAGCCAATCTCAGAACCAGCAGGGAAGTGCAACCTCCTTGAGCAAACCGGTACTACAGGGTCCTGCACAATTCAGCCCACCTCTCCAGGGCACTGGTGAGGTCCTGGGCCAAGCAGGGTCTTCTACAGCCGCACTGAGAGAGCTGCTTTCTTGTCACCTCCTAGCTTGCCCTAGAACTCTCTCTGTTGATCAGAGTCCAATCTTCCAAAGTGCTGCTTATTACTTCAGTAGAGGGAAAGCCCTAGAAAGCCAAGCCTCAACTTGGCTTCTAATCCCAGTTGAAGCCCAGTTGCTACAGCTCCCTAGGCCTTGTGATCCACTACCAGCCTTCAAGGATGGCATGGAAACTGTGTCTCCTGCCACACCCACAAGTCTCCAGCCTACATCAGCACATTCTGCTCAGTTTCTTTGCCAACCCCATGGTGGAGATGACCAGAGCCCTACTCCACCTAACGCCTTCTTCATAAAGAAATTGGGACGTTTAGCAATGTTCATGTCACCAAAGAAATGGCTAGTCATACCTGATGAACGCTCTGCTGGAGAAAAGTCACCAGGTCCTCAGAGCTGGTCAAACTATACAGTGTGAGCTGTGAAGAAACATACACAGAGTGAGCTATATGTCCCCAGGGACTATGCCCCATGCCGGGTCAGCCTCTGGCTTTACTACAAAAAAAAAAAAAAGTGCATGGAATTTTCTGAGTGATTCTGGACTGTCCAGCACTGCTGGGTGAGTTATGGGTTAGTCCTCCTGCAAAGTCCCCATACTGCTCCAACATGGTGCTCAGGGATCAAGCTTCCTGTGTGGAGGCTGGAACAAGGAATAGGAGAGGCAGGGAAGAATCACTTCTCCATGTCACCACGGCCAAGCCAGGTCAAAACCCAACAAGCTGTTCTCAAGCAAGTCAGGAAAAAACACATTTCCAGAAAACATTTAATCAAGCAAGGTCCTAAATGAGGGTTCCAGGGTCACATGTGCCTATGGCTGGGGAAACAAACTGTCTAAAACAAATAGTGAAGGCGGATCAGGTTTTGAATATCTTTACTGTGTCCGCGTTTTCAATAATACAAGGTATTTCTTCCCTGACTTGCGCTTACGCTGGGCCTATGGCTGATGCTCCATACTATCAACTCCCCCTCCCCCACTTTCTACATTCCAGTGCCTCTCCCATCCACATGAATGCGAGAACAGACACTAAAGATTTGGGAGGGGCAGAAGATCAGCGCAGCAAGGAACACTGCACACAGGGTACCGAGGGCACCTCAATACCTATGCACACAGTGGGTGATGAGGGGACACACTGGGCCTCTCAGCCACTGAGCCAGCTCTGACAAGCCAAACTGCAAAGCCACTCAGCTCTCCCCCACCCCCAAAGGGCAGGACTCTGGGGGCCTGGGCTGCAGGGATGGCCAGCCAGCCCCAGCTGGGGGAGGATTTACTTATATGAAAGGAGATAGTCCCCAAACAAAGCCAAAGGTGGCGCGATAGTTTTCCAGAAAGCCGTACTGTTTCTAAGACTCCGTCTGCTTTGTATTTCCCTGTTGGACTGAAGTGCGGTGTTCCTGAAGCCCTAAAAAGGAAAAGAAGGTGCATAAGTCCTCTACCAGAGGAAAAGTCTCGCCCTCCAGCCAGCAAGACCACATGTGCCATGAAATAAATAGGACAGGACTGACAGCTCCAGAGAAGTCAGAGTGCCAAGGGCTTCTCATTTTTCCTGCTATGAACTCACCCAGAAGTCCAGGGCATGGAAAAAGAGAGTGGTGGGTGAGCTTAGAACAACCACGCCTATGTCTGGCAGGAGGAGGCCTGACTCTCCCTTACAGTTGGCAAACACTTCTGCAGAGGAAGGACTGCTGGCCCGCCACTGTCTTCATCCAGGGCCATCCTCTTAGAAACCTCCCCACCCACGGAGACTCCCCAGCAACAAAAATGGGGGAATAGCCCAGGGCGGCCCTGACTAACAGTAGAATTTGGGTGTGGACCCACTTGCCACCAGCTTCTATGTGGCCTGGGACACATCATCTTTTTTCTCTGGGCTTCTGTCCCATGAGCCTTTGTCCCCTCTGCCCTTAGAGCTACCACACAGACAGGAGCCACGGTTAATTAGTTACCTGGCAGAGGGTACCAGAGGCAGGCAACAGTAACCGACAACCCAACCCACAACTGATGTGATACCCAGATACTGCCGGAAGCACATCACATCTATCATCCACCGTCTATTTACATTGATAAATGATTCATACTGATAATGTTATTATATCTAATACGTATCATTTATTTATACTACTCATTTAGTTCTCACAACCACTAAGTCATCATTATTATGACCCCATTTTCTAACCAAAGTCAACAAATGAGGCATAGGGAGGTGAGGTCAGGTCCCAAGGCTACACATCTAACAAGCAACGGCTTTGAGAGCCTGCCGGACAGAGCCCCTTTTCTTAAGCACTATGCTAAAGGCACCAAACTGATCCCAAACCACTTCCTTCACCAAAGCTTAGCCAGAGAGCTAGGCAGCTATGATCCCACCCTAGAAGTGAGGCTGAAGGTCCAGAAGACCACCTGTAGAACTGCAGGGTAGGATGGAGGTGTCTGGAATGAGCTGATGGTTCATGGTAACAGCCTGGGCCGCTCACCTCTCTATCTCATCCTCACCATAATGAGGTTCTGGTGACACAGGCAGAACTAGGCTTTGGGGTCTTGGATGGCTTTGGGGTCTTGGATGGTGGTACACATTGGTGAAGTCACTGCTGAATCAGCCTGCGGCCCCAGGATCAGGGAAACACTTAGGGGAACTGAGTCGCAGGCTTTCTCCAAATCCTGCATGGCAGGCAGGTAGAAGCACATGAGCCTGGAGTTTGGACCTTAGCAGAGCCCAGCTGCCCAGCATACAGACCAAGGGCAGCCTCAGCTAGGCCAGGACAAGTTGGGGATTAAATGGGACATGGCCCCCAGAACCACTTACAGTGCAACCACGGCTTGCTCTTTGCCTCCAGCTCGCCACAGGATGTCTGCAATGGCCAGGGCAAGGCAGCGAGTCCTCTGGGCATCTGAGGGCTGCAGCTGGCTGATGAGAAAGGGAACGTGTTTAGGTTTATGAAGACACAGTGCAACACAGGCCAACCCCTATGGGACATGCTAGCTGGCTCGTCCACAGATGGCTCCTCTTTCCTTGTAGGCTGGGACTCCCTAGCTAAGTTTCGGATCTGAAGGCTCTACAGATGAGGCATAGAAGGAACCTTGAGGAGGGCGTTGAGGTTGGGGACAGGAGTATTGCTCACTGGAGCAAAGGGGTCCTCAGAGGTTTGTTTACATTTGAGCATTTAACTATAAGATTTCTCATTCTGACAGAGCCAAGAATATTCTGGTAGCACTGCCGCAACAGGCAGGTGTGAGGCATTATCCTGCTCTCGCCTTGGTCAGTCCCATCAGCTGCAGACAGAGAGAACACAAGCGACCAGGAGTCAGGTCCCTGGGGGGGCCGTAGGAGAACTACCATGCTGCCAACTGAAACAACGGTGTGATGGGCAACAGTGGCCTTTCTGTGATGGGGACTGCACCTCCTCAGACCTCTGAGCTCCAGGTGCATGTGAACCCTGTGAAAAGCTGTGAGCTTCATGGAAAGCATAGGACAAGGTGGGGCGGGCAGAGACTTCCTAGAGAAAAGACCACTAGGATGGACCTCTGGGATGGCGAGGAGAGGCACAGGTGAAGAAGGTCAGAGAGCATAGCAGGACACAGAGCAGCAACATGTAGGCACAGGGTAGCTCTGGGAAGCTCAGCCCGGTACCACATCTGAAGCTGTTGAGCCATTCTGCAATAAAAATGGTGACTAAGAGGTTCCTGGGGCAGGCAAGAATAAGAGGGAGGAAGGCCGTGGCCAAATATAGCCGCTTCTTTCCACTCGACACTTCCAGGGCCCATTTGGGTTGTGCTCCTTGGCTTTCCTCTGTGCTCTGTGGATCTCCCCTACATTCTTGCAGAGGCTGACTTGAGTCTCTCCCTAACTAACAAGAGGAAGACCTGCTGGGGGTAGGGCAAAGTAATGCATACAGGAGAACTCCAGGCTTTCGCTCACCCAAAAAATGCCTGCCCTGCACACTGAGATGTGTGCCGGAGAGGATGCCGGGATCTTCCCCCTCCACACTGCTACAGCAAGAGGAGAGCAACCAGGACACCCGTGACTAGCTATCATGGCAGAACACAGAACCATGCATCCACAGCCAGGCTGTAACTTAAAATTAGAACACACTTTAAAATAAAACGTTAACAAGACACAGTGATGCCTCCATTTCCCCATTGAGAAATGAAAATGACTCTGAACTTCCCTGAGTGTTGGGAGTCTGAACCAGACACTTCACATGAGCCTGGTCCCTGACGCCTGGCGAGTTTTCAGTCACTGAATCCAACACAACTGTCACCACATGGACCACATCCACAGACAGGTTCACCTGACACCTACTCACGTGAAGCTGCTGGCATTGGTAAGGCTGCAGAGGCAGCGAGACGAGCAATGAAGCTTAGCCTGGAATAAGCCAGTGACCGCCTGATGCCTCCCCAGACTCAGGAAGCCTGCCATAGTCCTCACAGGAAATAGGGATCAAATCATCGCCAAACCGGATGGCCTAAGCTGTTAGGAGCACCAACCCAGGTCGGTCAGCACTTGCTAGGAAAATAACATTGAAATTTTTTTTTCTGAGTTTCAGGAGAGGCCACGCTAGGGACAAAGAAACCTGGGTGGCCGAGATGGGTTGGACATTTACTCATTGGATTCAGAAACTGCAAACAGGTGTCATGGCTCTCCAGGCAACAGCTATGGTTTCCATGTTGTAGCCCTGCATCTCATGGCTGCCTATCTTACCTGTGCTCCACTGAATAGTTACAGCAGCTCCCCTCCCACCGTGGGTCTTATTCTCTCCTAGATCACCTCTGGTCCCAGAGTACACATTCACCAGGATGTCTGAGGTGGGGCCTCTTCCCAGAGGAAACTCTCAATTGATAGGGGGTGTGTAAGGCTGGCTTGAACACAGCACACTGCCTGGTACACCTATGGCTGAGAAAGCTACAGGCCAGGAGCCAAAGGGACCCCATCTGAACACTCCAAGGGAAGGACAGAAGCAAGCAATCCTGTTTGGAACCGGTGACATTTGAGGGTTGTTTTTTTCACGTGCATTGGTGTTTCGCCTGCATTTATGTATACATGAGGGTGTCAGATCCCCTGGTTATAGACAGTTGTAACCTGTCATGTGGGTGCTGGGGATTGAATCTGGGTCCTCTGGTACTCTTAACCACTGAGCGATCTCTCCAGCCTCCATCATGCCAGGCACTGATGATAAGCGCTCCATATGTGAAACTATTCAACAGCCAATGAGTTCAGCACTATAGCAACCTCTTTGAAATGAAGGACTAAGTCACGGGGAGGCAAGAGGAAAGGCGAGATGGGATGGTGGGGCTAACTAACCATGGCTTTAGGACCTGCCTCCTGGGCAAGTCCTTCCCTGGTCCCGCTGGCACTGCCTGCAGCATTGCCTCTCTGAGCTGGCCTGTTTCTACAGTCCTCGCTCTGTCAGCTTTCAGTTAGCAGCATCTGCAGCTCCCCACCTTGGCCTGGCCTTCTCCATTTTCTGAGGCATGGCTTCTTGAGCTCTCATTTTCCAGATAAAACAGAGGATCATGGAGAATGCAGTGACCAGCCATCAAGAGGTCTGGGGTCAGTGTCTGACCCCCAGATGACAGGGCCTCACCCCTCCCCAGTCTTGCTGTTCTGTTGCTTAGTTTACCCAGAGCTGTCAGGACTCTCTGTGTTGCACCCACCTACACACGCATGCATGCTTGCAGACATGCACTCATCCTAAAGGTGACAACAAAAAGATGGGTCACCTGCCTACATATCCAGGACTTGAGCATCACCATTATCTGAGCAGCAGCTTAGCGGGGTACCCCTTGGTGACAGAGAAGAACCTGTGGCCTAGACAGCAGACACACGAGTCACGTCCCCACCAGGAATCTGGCCCCCAGCCAGGCTTTTACACCAGAAGTTTTCTTCAAGGGGCTAATTCCTCCAGAAGTGTAGGCTGAAGTGCTTATGGGAGGCTGGGTGGGAAGCTGCCTACTCTGTGCCTGTCTGGGCGTTTCAGAGAAGAGTCGCTTCTGCCTTAATTATCTATAGAGGATTTGCACGTTTCTCTGCAGATGTACCCGTGTGAACCAAGCCTATACAAAGTTCTGGATAAAGCCAGCAGTGTGCGCAGGTCGTGGTTCCCTCATTTCTGCTCCTCTGAGGGAGGGCAGAAGGTGGATGGATGGGGTGCCACAGGGACCCTGTATCTGGAGATCCAGAGTCAAGTGTTCCTTCTCTGTACCTCAAGTCTCACGACTTCAGAAAGGAAGTACCGTGCAAGGCCAACATTCCGGATCCAGGCTCCTCATTCCTGCCAGCCTCTAAAGGCCTTTCCAGCCCCAGGGCTCTCTTGGGGCCTATGGAGGGGATGAGCCAAGCAGCACAGCTCCTCCTGTCCAGTGGAAAAACACCATATCCTGCTGCCTGGCTTTGTCGAACTGACTGAGGCAAGGCAGCTGCCAGTCTGATGGGCTGAGTCGTAATGAGGCCAGACAGCCATACAGAAAACACACGGCCTTGCCAAGAGGCATTTATTCTGCCTGGATTCCCTGAAAGGGCTACCCACCCTCAGCTCTGCTCTCTTAGAACTTTGTTCCTTTCTCTGGATCCTTTAGCCCCACAGTGCACACGTAGAACATCCTTGGGCTGCCAGAGTACGCTGAGATGCATCACCATCCCAAGGTCAAAGGTCAAAGGAGGAGCTTGTCTTTGTCCCCACCCTAACTTACTCTTTCAAGCTGGGCAATATTAGAATGAAAAGGGACCTAGCATGCACAGCCCAGGACCATCTAAAACAGACTTAGCTGCACCACGTATATGCATGCAAACACACACACACACACACACACACACACACACACACACACACACACACACACACACACTAAATGCAGCGTGGTACTAGTCTTACTAAAGCAGGGCAATGGAAGCTCTGTTGAGAGTGCATTGTAAACAGAGAGCCTAGCAGGTACTGGAGCATCCATCAGCTCTTTCAAACTCCAACAGCCTCAGCTCCTCCTGCCATCTCTGGTCCCCACAGCTTCTAGAGTGCAACAACATGTTATGACAGGCAAGATGTCACAGTCCGGTCTTGGCTTAGCAATGCTACTAACTGTGACCATGAGCTAGCATCTATCCATCTGTGGGTCTCAGTTTCCCCATCTGTACTGGAATGGGCTGAGTTCAATGGGCCTATTCACTCACATGGTCCTGGAGGGTTTTTAAAAAGTCTCTGCATTTTCTCAAGAAGTGCAACCAGAGAAGGAGTTTACTAACTTTGCTAACTCAGAGATGTGAAGCTCTCTCCTCCACCAGGAACACAGGTCCTGGCCAGCTGCTGTGTTCTCTGCAGCATCAGCCCTAGCGCAGGCTCTCCCCTCCCGAGGGGAAACTGCACCCACTGGACAAGGATACCTACTGTAGCCTTCAACCCACAGAACACTAGCAAGGCAGAGGCACAAGCTACAAATGGTGCTCCTCCTTTCCTCCTGTCCCAGAACAGCCACTTGCTTGCCTGTGCTTGTATCAGCATTGGCCTAAGCTGTGTCCCCATGGTTCTCCTTCCCTTCCCCAACTGTCTGCCTAAGGCAGCAGGCACCACTTCTTTGGTGGGAGACTGCAGAGTGCATTGGTTGCCTTACCTATAGCCCTCTGACCAGGAACAGCCCATGCTGGTCATCTGGGAGGGTCTTAGGGACTCTTACAGCTCACCCCTCCTCCATTTCTCTCTATGTTTCCTTGGACTTCACAGAGCTGAACCAAATGTTCCTGCTACCCTCTCACTGAGTAGGAAGGAACATCCCCTGCACTTAGCCTGTGGACCATGGGGATGTGGGATACAGAGGGATAATGAGCACCAGCCAGAGCTACCAGGCCCAGAGAAAGCTCTATCATCTTCCATAGACAGATCCTACTACATATGCAGTATCACACACTCACACAATACAAACTATATACAGCATAACCTACTCTGAGAACACAACATAACCCACATACGTAACATCACCTACCCCAAACAGAATATAACCCACGGACATAACACAACCTCCTAAAAACATGGCCCGCTCAAATAACGCAACCTATCAAATACCACCAACACCACACTTCAGCACATAATGAACGCTACACGCAATTCAACCCTCACACCACACAACCCATACACAGCACAAGCCTCACAATACAACCCTCAAATAACCCACAACACAGCTCACAGATAGCACAACCCTCACATCCAACACAACCACATACATAACATGTCCTCCAAACAGCACAACTATCCCATAAAACAAAATTCATGCATATACAATCCTAGATACAATGCAACTTTTCTACGTTATACGACTCCCATACAACTGTAATCTCCACCCAGCACAATGCCCTCAGTGTAATACAACATGTACATCATACAACTCACATGTATACACAACACAGCTTCTCTTATGAAATGCAACCCACAGGCAGGATTGCAAAAATATAAACTGCCCCACATACAACACAACCTTCCCCCATACAACAGAAGCCCCCAATACTACAGCTCCTACATAGGACACAATCATCACGTCACATGAACTCTGATAGCGACTTCCATCCTCTTCCCCAATGTGTGCCCTCAGCCCCCGCAGCCAGCACGACCCAGGCCCCACATACAAATACAGCAGGCCTGCCCTCTGGGTTGTTGTTTCTCTCTCTGGGTCCCAGCACACAGGAGCTCTAGGCTGAGGCCACATTTCTTTCTGCTCCTCCACAGCAGGGCAGGTAAGTGCATAGAGTAGGCCTAGACAACGCTCGATGCACGCTAAGCAATGACAAGCCACAATTGGGGGTAGAAGAGAGTTCACTTTCCACCATATGGTAGGGTTTCCTTTGACCCAGAGTCACCCTGAGCTCCAACCTGGTGGACCCCCTGCCTTCAAACCTCTGGCTTCCTTCTCCTGTGGACTATAAGAAACTAAGATGGTTATGTCCCAGGCAGCATCTCATTCTGCAAGCAACTTCAACACTGCATCCTGACAACTGGGAAACTATCTGTGTGTGAGTCTAGGGATCCAAAGAGGCCCTGAAGGAGCTTTGGGCTGACATGAGTCATGAGACATCACTCACGAGGGCCATGGTCATGGCTTACTCAAAGCTGCCAGTACTCCCAAGAGTCCAGAGGCCCGTCTGGAGGCCTGGCCTTACTCCATCCCTGGCTGCCTCAGGCAACCTCTGTTCTTCTCCCTGCCCTAGGGCCTTTGCACATCTTGTTCTCTTTACAGGAATACCATTCTGCTTCCCCTCCCTGTTTGTCTGAACAACTCATTCATTGTTCATGCACTCATTCAACAAAAATCCTAAGGGCCTCTCAGCCTGTGGACCAAGCACTGTGCGGGATCCCAGGAGCCAGCCTGTGGACCAGGCAGCTCAGGAAAGTCCCTGTTCTCATGGGGTGTGTGTTCTAGGAAGGAGGCAGATATAGACACCTAACTGCACCACTGAATGAGAGAACACAGTGAGTGGTAGAGTAATTAAAGGCAGGGCATGGGGTCAGGGAAGGCCTTCACTCACAGAGTGTTGAGAGGGACCAGTAGATAAACCGCTTGGGCACACAGGAAAAGAATTTGAGGGTATACAAAGAGAGGCAGGAAAACTTAAAGGAACAAAAGTTATGATATGGATATGTGTGGAGGGGAATGAGGAGCTTCCTTCCTTCTGCAGATGTCAGTAAGACTCAAATGTCCTTGCAGGAAGCCTGCTCTCCCACCCTTGGCAACGTACATGACCCCATCACCACCTGTCTCTTTGTCTGGCTCTCCTGTTCAGTTCCAGCAGCCATGAAGGGAAGGGTACCACTGTCACAGCCTTATGATTTATGCTCCAAGCTAAGAAGGGAAACAGGCCAGGGCCCTGCTAAGACTTGCTGGGGTCCCTAATTCTGCAGGTAATATCACATCAGGAGTGTCAAGTGCTTCTGGACAGCAGAGAAAGTGCTGGCCTCACCAGAAATCAATTGCAAATCTCAACCTTCCTTGGTTGGTACCTCTGCTGGGAGGAAGGAAAGCAAGCACTGGCTTCTCTCATTGCACGGAGATGTCCTAAGAGTGTTGACTATGTGTAGATGAACAGGAGTGTCTAGGTACAAACACTTTGTGTGTGAAACAGAAAGTATATGGTCACAGCTTGGAGAAAAGTCACGCACAGTGGAGTTGGCTGGAACGTGCAGTTTTGGCTGTTGACAGAGAAAAGATAAGCAGGGAGGGAGGAAGCCTTGGCCTAGCCAGAGGGTCAGCAGGTGCATGTGGGTGTGCAAGGGGTCTGAGGAGGCAGTACATTTGCAAAGCTGTCTTTGGTCACTTGCCATGTGGAGCAAAATGTGACTCATCATCCTTGCCTGCTCCTAGAGCCAAAAGTACCATGTCCATTTAACCAGGCCAGCAGGAGCCCTGCTCCTAGCTGCCTTCACCCTTGCCCTTCTTAACATTCTGGGGATGATAGGAAATATCAGGGAACAGCCAGGCTTTCTTATTTATTCTGGACCCTCTAAAGAAGCTTTGGGAAGGGAAGATGAACACTGACTTACAGATTAGAGTTGATTCTGTTATCTCCTTCAAACAGGAGTTTCTGAAGCACACAGCCTTGAACTGCTGCCAGAACCCCACAGGGACCACCCTGCAGAGAAAGACACATGTCACTAGCAGTGAAAATGGCCCCAAGAAGTTGTCCTTTCCACCCAACAGCCTCCAGTCCCGTCATGAGGGCCTTCAGTAAGGCGACCTGTCTATGTGTAGACTCCTAGGCCTCACCCTGCTCCAAGGAAGAAGTGACTATTTACAAAGTCAGGTGTGACGCTAGAGACATGACCATGGGTTTTCTATCACTCAGACAACACCCACCATGTCCGAGGATGGCCAGTGCACCCTTGTAGTTGTGGAGAAGAGAAGCTCAGCCTGACTGCCTGGCCATACCACAGAGGAAGGCAGAATCTGATAGTATTGGCCCTTTCTCCAACAACAGAAGCAGGGAAGGTTCCATGCCCAAGGAATGTGTTGAACGGAGCTGTCCTGCAGCCTCTAGCCACAGAGTGGGACGTCTTCAGGCCTTCTTGAGACTATCCTGCTGAGATGGCCAGGACAGGTGCAAAGCTTCCTCACCCACTGTGGCTGTAATCACCACTGCACGCTCTGCCAACACCTGTTTTGCACACGACACCCTGGCATTTCTTGTAGCACTGAACTCCCTGCTCTTACTCTCTGGCCTCCATTTTTGAAAGCGACCCTCTCCAGCTCTACCTGAGAATTCCCCAGCTCCTCCCAAAGTTAGGACTATGAAGGTTTTCAAAGCATCCAAGCATGCTCAAGGCCACCTTCTGCTCCCTCCTGGTGACATCCCAGGGTCACAGGAAGTAAGCTTAACTAGAATGTCCCCAGCAAGGATCACGGCAGCTCTTCTCGCTCTAGGAGCCCCATCGTAATTGCCTGTTCTATGTGGTAGGCCAGATCATGCCACAGATGCTCTCAGAGGTCACCACGTGAATTAAGGTCCCCACTTTATGCAAGATAACCCAGAAGAAAGGTCCCTGGAGACCCCCAGACAACTTGCCTTGTTCTGCACAATGCCGTATTTTAACGAGGCAATGTCATTGAAGGAAAAGTTCTGGAGTTTCCATTCTTCACTGAAGCAGCAAAAGGTAGAGCCGAACAGAAGGGTCTTTATCTCCTGGGGGGAAAAGCATTTTATTGGCTGTTTATAAAATGAACAATAACAAGGTTTGCAGCACAGGCTCAGCAGGAGTTGGTCTTGGGTTCTAGAAGGAAGTGCATTTTCTGGCAGTGGTCTCTATTTTGCAAGCCCATTCTTCTCATATTTGAGGAAGATAAACCTGACCTTAAGGGTCTTACCTCTGGAACGTCTGTAAAGCACACCAGCCCATGCTAACATGGGCCAAGAGTTTCCTTACACAAGCCTTGAAATATAAAACTTTGGCTTCACCAGGGATCCTCGGATCCTCCATCGGAAAGACTAAGTTTCCAACCTGACCTCACATTAAAATTATCTCTGGGGACACTTAAAAATAATCCTGATGAGTAGGCCACAGGCCAGGTCAATCAATCAATCCACATTCCTGTGGATGAGAGCTGGGTATCCATAGGTTTGTTTGGTTTTTGTTATTGGTGTGTGTGTGTGTGTGTGTGTGTGTGTGTGTGTGTGTGTGTGTGTGCGTGTGCGTGTGTGTGTGTGTGTACGTTAAGAATAAAAGCCATGGCTTTCTGCCTTTTCAGATTTTAGTTCCATTATCAGATTTTTAAAGTGCCCCAAAGGATTCAACTTTGCAACAAGGTTTCAGAGCACAGAGTTTGCAAATTATAGTCCATAAACTAAATCTGGCACCTACTTGGTTTTGTGAATAAAGTTTTACTAGCACACACACAACAATGGGTGTTGTTTATATTTGTCTCTGGCTACTTCTACATCACAACAGATATGAGTAATTGCAACAGAGATCATAGCCCTGAGCAAAGTCAAAAGCATATTATCTAGCTTTTGTTAAAAAAAAAATTCTCTCTAGGAGGCTACGTATAAGTGATCTCAAGTCTTATGGAAAACCCCACCACCCACAGGGCTTCTTACCATCTCCCAATCACGTCTCCATCCCTCCGGTTCTTCAACATCTCTAGGTTTTAGAGGACATTCAGTTTGTAGTCCATGTCTACTAACCTGAGTACCTTTGTCCAGAGTGGTACCAAAGCTACACACTGACAGGCCCTAACCTGAATACCTCTGTGCAGAGCTTTGCGATACCAATTCCACTCTGACACCCCATGAGAGTCTGCGGTTTTCAGTTGCAGTTTTACACTGGGTTGGGGGGAGGGGTACTCTGAGGCCTCAGGAAGGCACTAGGACCAGAGAGTCATCTTCAGCCCCTTCCCGGAGGCTCTTCTCAAGGTCAGCGTCCTCCCTGTGGACCTGGATCATTGTCCACTACAATCAGCTCTTTCACCTCTTCCTTTAGTACAAGGAATCTCTATGAAAGAAACACTAGTCTGCATGCTGCCATCAAATGTGGCTCACAACACACTGGATAAATGAATTCATCCATCAGGGCTCGGTTCCTCTTTTGTGTCACATACGACCATGAATGTGCTTGGGGTACATTTCCAAAGGCCTGAAAACTACAGACGTGTGTCTTCTGGGTAGACTCTGATACTACCCTCTGAGCCATAGGGACAGTTTTGGGACACCGGTGTGTTTAACACCAACCCAAAAGCTGGAGCCCTGTCCTCTCCCATCTGTGAAACCCACTCCCTTTGATTGATTTGGGACATCTTGCTGGGCAGTCTCTGGCTGCCTCCAAGGGCCCAGCACCAAGTGGAAGTGCCTTGTGCAGAGGACAGCAGCCATGGATGGACAGACATGGGTGGCCGGCTTTGGGTTCTCTTCCATGTGGCTCTGTAGCTTCAAGAGCTGGACAGAGAGCATAGGGGAACAAAAAATGGAAAGGGAAATAAACTCTAGAAAAATCTTTACATCATGATCTATGTGCTAAGTAGACACAGGAAAATGGAACAAGAAGTTGACTGCTAGGAGCTTCTAGATTTTCTTCTGCATCCTGGCTGAAATGCTGGCGTGGGATAGCAGGAACAACACTCCATCCTGCAGGAGCCTCCAGCCAAAGGAGGGGTAAGCCACCCTAGCAACTGAGGGTCCTGAGGAACAACAAAAGATCTCTGCCAAGGAGGCCATAAGGCAGGGAACCTACATCCTGCCGCCATAGGTCAATCCAGGAGACCACACGTTCATACCTGGGTATGCTGAAGAACTGCCAGCCCTCCCTGTCCTTCCAGCTCTGCAGCTGCCCAGAGCCTAGTGCATGAAGTTAGTGCAGGCACACAGCCAGTCTCAAAGGATAACTACCTCACTAATGCCACACTGCTGCAGGTAAGCAGCTCTGGACCATCAGAGAGCAGGGTCCTACAGCATCTAGAAGAAGAAAACACAGCCCCATCCCCACCCCTTTGTCTCAAGGAGGCAGGGGAGCAGCCAGGACTAACACTTTTGACTGTTTTCTTCCTGACACTAGGATCAGGTTCCTTACACATCACAGCAAAGTTCTCACTTCCACAGTGACCAGAACCACTGAGTCAAAAGCGTCAAAGTTGTGCCATCGGCATCAGGTATGTTCAATGTAGACTCCCTGAGCCTTCAAATCAACACCTACCTTAGCCAGAGAGAGGTCAATTGGCTTGGACACAGTTAGAAGCTTGAGCATTGACGGAGGTGGGAACAGGACAATGTCTTCCTTTATCAGTTCATCTTCAACATCCTCTGAAAGAAAACAAGGCCATGGCGTGTCTCAAGGGAAACAGAACAGGGAGTCACTCAGAGCACTACCACACAGAGGAGTTTGGAGAACCTTGGCTAAGTGCCTCAGCCTGGAAACCAACCTCTGTGTCAGGCCCCGGGGCTCCCCAACCAGGAAAGAAAGCAAGGAGGGGCCCACTCCTGGACACCATCCCACCTTCACTGTGCCACAGGTGGACAGAGTGAATCAAGCAAACACCTTAGGGCCTACAGCCAGTGGTCCAGGCCCAAACAGGCCCAGCGCTGACACAATCTTTAAAAAGGTGGGCAGGAGACACAAGTCTGTCACCACAGGGACACATAACAAGAGGTCAGCATTAGAGGAGTCATGGTAGTGTAAAAACAATAGTAAATTCTTACGATCATCACTATTATTTATTAAACATTTGAGTTGAGCAACCCAACCCCAATTTGGCCTTTTGAGAGCTGATTACTATTGTTCCCACTTACTAAAATGGCGTAAGGCCTAAGCAGTAATGTACCTGCCCCACGTTGGTCAGGGAGAAAGTGGCAGGACACCAGCCAAGCTGAGTGTAAACCAACTGGTACCCTGCCTCCCCTGGACCCCCACCCAGAAGGGACTCCATATCTTGGGTATATCCTCGCACATCTGGGGTGATCGAGGCTGAAAGCAATCCTGGCAGAGTGTGCAGCAGTGTCAGCAGCAACCTGTGACGTCTCAGCCAGCAAGACCCTCCATCCTGCCCCTCTCTGTACAGCATACACCAGAGTGCTAAAGGACCCCAGGAGAAGGCACCCTGGGGTAGGCATGCTGGCAAGGCTGAGCGCGAACTTCCCAGACAAACTGCCAGGGTGGGCCTAGCACTGGGGGGGTGGGCACAGAGGGTAACCTCAGGGCCCAGGACAGCTGCCCACTCAACCTCCTCACCCCATGGGGAGGGCCAGCCACCACACAGGGAAACTCATCCACTGAATAAAAAGACAAGACAAAACAGTGGGGGTATGGGCTGTTAGAAAGGGCTTCAGCAGGGCTGGGGGATGAGAGATGGAAGGCAAGTGGGATAAAAATGACTAAAATTCATTCTGTACATGTATGAAACTGTCAAAGAATATTTTACTAAGGCTGAACTTTAAGTAAGAAGCCAGATTTAAATGAGACCTTTCTTAGTTTGAATAGCCTTACAAAAATAACCAGAAATGGAAACCAGATGTTCAGGCAGCAATGTGAATGTATTTTAGAGACGTGGTGCTGGGTAGGAAAAGGAAGAAATCAAACGAGACGGCAAATAGACACATGCATACCAAGCAATGCACCACACTGTGCGGAACAGATGCAGCTCATGCCTAGATAGTGAGGGCTCAAGGGAAATCAGGGCAGAGAGGAAGAGAACACGCTGACAGGCAGACTTTGTAAAAATACATGGTGAGAGCAGAGATGTGTGGCTAATCCCACCACAGGCATCAGAGGCCCCAGCCTACCGGGCACAGCAACCTAAGTCGCCCTACCAGCCCTAAAGGGCTCCTTGCACTGTTTGGGTCAGCCGGGGGTGGGGGTGGGGGATTAAAAGGACAGTATTCAAGCTCATTTGGAGAACTCTGGTTGGTATATTGGGTGAGAGTGGGGAAGGGTCCGAGTCTGGGATGGAGGTCAGGTGTCTAGGAAGCAGGACCCCATAATGCATATGGGATGCGGGTGAGCTGAGGAGCAAGCAACCTCCTTTGGCTTCTGCAGGGAGGACCAGACCTAGCACAGGGAGCTGGTTCAGGACCACAGAGCAAGCCTCAGGGCCAGATGTGGTGAGACCGCCATGCAAGGGAAAACAAAGCAAGGAGGAACGACATGCTGGCCAAGACAGCAAACTGTGCAAATGCCAGTGGTTTAAGAACACTATTTTTAAGGCCATGATATGTGTGGTTGAACAGAAGCTAGGGGTTTGTTTTCCCATTTCATATACCCTTTGGAGGGGAAAAGAAATAATGAGGGGGCAGAAGGCATGTGGGTGGAGAGAGACAGAGAGAGCGAGAGAGACCGAGCAAGAGAGAGAGAGAGAGAGAGAGAGAGAGAGAGAGAGAGAGCGCCACATTTCCCTTCAAGTGGGATCCAAAGAGACCAAGAGGCACAGTGCTGATGCTATGAGATAGGGTCACTCTGACTTTGAACACACTTTGTAACCCAGGCTGGCCTTGAACCTAAGGTAATCCTCTTGCCTAAACTTCCAAGAAGCTGGAATTACAGGTCTGCATCACGAGCCCTGGTATTATGAAGTGCTCTATTAAACATCCATAGCTAATATACAAAGATGGGATGGGATGGGACAGTATGGGACAGAGAGGCCCAGAACTGATGGAGGTACCATTTGGTTCTCCAAGAAATCCCAGCCCAGATAAAGAGAGGGAGCACTTCAAACACAATGGAGTAGGAAGCTGGGCAAAGGATCAGGGGCAGAGAGGGGTGAGGGAAGCAGCCTGTTAGGGTGGCATGTGAGTAGGCTGTGAAATACTCCAATGGCTGACTAGGGACAAAGGAGCCTCACCCACTCTGCCCTGCCTCTTTCAAGAGTTCATCAGCTCCTTTCTGGGGTTCCTACATTGAAACCCATCCTGTACTAAGTCTATAGCCCAATGCATAGACCCAATCTTCAGCAACTCTTGGTACCCGGTGATTTGGTCCAAATCTTAGAACAACACTCAGAATTCTCTCTGCCTGCCTGTTCCAACCCCATTCTGATGCCCACTTCCCTTGGGCCCTGCTCCTCTCAGTGAAGCCTCTCTCACTCTCATAATTGCCTCTCCTTGTGCAGTTCCTTCATATCTTCCTTGAGTGAGACCAGGCCCATCCTTCAAAGTCCAGCCTAAATGCCACTGTTACAGACCTTCTAGGGCCCATCACAGAACTCTCTCCTGTATCTCTTGAAGTTCACACATTTCTATGGGAGAACACCTGTCTCTTTTGTCCCATCCAATTCTGCCCTCCAAGAAAAGATGTCCTCCACTCAGGACGGTCTACCTTCAGCAAAGTCTCACTTATGCCTGCAGGGGACCTCAAAGGCTCCTAACCCAGATACAGAAAGGATACAGAAAGGACGGCTAGTCCTCTCCCAGAATGCGCTGCCTCTTCCGTACCCCACATCTCCTGCCCCTCAAACTCTATCTGCGCTTCTCTTCCCTAACTCTGTTCTCATCTTTCCTTTTCCTTGTCCAAACCATCATCCAGGCCAGCAGCAGAGAGGGCCCCTCCTTCCAGAAAGCATGTGCATGTACTTCAAATGCTCTGGGAACTGCCAAAAGCCTTCCTTCCTAGAGGGGCTTCTGAAGGCCAAGCACCATGTTGCTTTGTGTCCAAACACGAGTCACTTTCATCAGAAAAGCTTCAAGAGCTGCACAGGCAGAGGCTTTGGATGCCAGGGCTTCTTGGCTCCATACTTCACTCTGCACAGCCATGGACAGGAGCCTGCCCTTCCTGGGCCGGGCCACATCATCCCCACCAGCGGTTCCTGGTGATTTCTGAGGCTCTGGTACCTCTGAAGTGTGTTGTGCAGCATAAACAAGCCTGCCTCCACGATCAGAGCCTGCCCTGTACTTTCAGCTAGATCAAAGCTGCACGCCCAACACGGGCACTTCTGAGAGTATGGCTCTCCTCCTACAGCTTAAAAAGAAATGCTTTAAAGGGAGAAAGAAGTGAACTAAGTGAATAGCTTTAATGTGCCAAACAAAGGCAAACAGGTAAAGGGGCTGGCATCCAGGAGGAGAGCAGACTCAAGAGTGCTCAGGTCCACCCTCTCATGCTAACTTGAGAGACTACCAGACTCTACCTACAAGGATTGCAGACAGAAAGAAATTGTTTCAAAGCTAGAGTGAAAATAAATGTTCTGTCTTGCTCTCAGAGTGCAGTGGTACAGGTACAGCCACTGTGTAAGAGGCACAGGTCTGAGTGAGGAAGCTGAGCCCCTCACCCTTCTTTATGCATTCTGTGTCTCAATCATGCTTATAAACCTTTGATGTGGACATGCCACCCCAGGCAGAGCTACCTCATATTTTGACCTGGGACTATTGTCCAAAAACATTCCAAATGGCCCCAAAGAGCTCCTGTGCCTGCAGCTGTGCAGTGAAGATCCAGTTCTGCAGAACCTAGTTTCTGTTGGCTGGTCTGGTTTGGTTTGGGCAAACAATCCATTCTTTGTTTATTCGGTTGGATGATTTGACTTGCTGTGGGAGACGTGGTCGAGCCATATGGTCCAGGCTGCCCTCTAACTTTGGATCCTCCTGCCGTACACCTCCTGGATGTTGGGGTGGCAAGCACGTGTGACTCCATCCACCTATATTACCAAACCCTCTTCTCTGTATGTTTGTTTGCTTGTTGTGTTTTTGTTTTATTTT
The DNA here is from genome assembly GCF_021556685.1 of Rattus norvegicus. Taxonomy (NCBI): domain Eukaryota; kingdom Metazoa; phylum Chordata; class Mammalia; order Rodentia; family Muridae; genus Rattus; species Rattus norvegicus. The sequence goes on along the minus strand of NC_141537.1, from coordinate 85,402,056 downwards.
TGAGGACAGGGTTTTTCTCTGTGTAGTAGCCCTGGCTATTCTAGAATTCACTCTATAGACCAGGATGGCCTCAAACTCACAGAGATCTGTGTGCCTGTGCCCCAGGATTAAAGGCATATGCCACAACCATCCAGCTTCCAATCCCTCTTTTAAGGACTATTTAGAAAAGAAAGGCAGGCGGTAGATGGAGATGCTAAGGAATAGAGGGCCTGAGGTTCGTGGAGAGGAGTCTCCCACCTGGAGAGAGCCACATATGCAGACGCAGCCCAGCCGGATGAGCCTCACCTACCCAGCTGCAGGGCGTCTGGCTTATCACCCGTCCTGTCAGACACCAACTGACTTTTCCTGAAAGAAAAAGAAAAATGTCAGTGTAGAAGAAGAGACTGCCAGAGGACTGCAATCCATACAGATGACCACAAGGACCACTGGCTGTGATACCCAGAGAGAGCCTTAAGCAGGCTGCGTGCCAGCAGAGCTCACAGACATGGCTGCGACACACTGTGGGGACAGCCAAGGTCAAGCCTTATCATCAGTGTCTGCCTCATCTCTCATGGATTCAAAGTCAGCTAGCCTTCTTCCTTCCTTTCTTCTCTCCCAGCTTTCATGTAAAGTACCATGTGTGGCCATTTAAACGAGACCTCTGGGATGTACCAATGTATGTGAAGGAAAGCGGCCCTGTGGTTCTGACTCGTTATTCATGTGTGTGCATTCAGAGCCTTCCAGAAAGACTCCGCCCATGTAGTAGCTGTGCTCAGATTTGTTTTCCTCCATCATGCATCAATCTGAACCAAAGGACACAGAACGCATTGAAAGTAACACTCTTACATCATCCTCCAAAACCTCACTCACTATGTTGAAAATGACAGTTCTTTTGAATATGGCATTGAAATATATTTTCCTCCACCGCCTTTGCACAGTAAGATATGACTGCAGTAACAATCATAGTCTCGCCTCGGGACCCTCCATTGAACTGGCTTCCTCCTGAAGATGTATGAAGGGTGTGTGTGAAGACTGTGTGGGACACACAGTTCTCAGACCCTGTGCCTGTGCTTCATGAGACTCTCATTTTCTCTGAGGCTCCAGAGTTCTGTCACACTCCCTCCCAGGCAGGCTGCTCCCCCTGTGCCCATTCCACTCAGCAAAGCCACTTTATTTTATTCAAACCCAAAGAATCTCAGAGCCCTGTGCCATCAGGATTTCACAGGGGTTTGTGAGGTATGGTGGTAGGATGCTCTGGGAAGCTGGGAAGAGGGGTCCGCAGATGCAGAGCTCCCCGCCTCAACCATGAGGCAAAAGTAAGTTGCACCATCAAAAGCCTCTTTCCTCAGACTCTCCCCAGTTCATGCACTATCATCAAGAGCCTCTTCCCTCAGACTTTCCCCAGTTCATCTGTTCCACAGCAAAGACTGAGGACTGGGCATTTTGATTGAAGAGATAGGGAACCCAGAAAGAGACAAAGAACATGAAGCCCAGGCACTTGCCCAAGATGGATTCTGTGAAGTATTTCAGAAAGGTACAGCAAGGACATCCCTGAAGCACTCCAAAGCCACTAGGGCCCTCTTAAACCTACTTGTCGTTGCTTCTTCCTCTCTTATTTACGAAATCTTAGCAGCCTCTTAATGCTGTCCTGACACCTGGAGTGGCCAGTCCTCAGTCCTCACATCTTCCCATGATATGTGTACAGACTGACAAGATACTGCACCCACTACACTTACTTAAAGGTCCCTGCTACCCCCTCATCACCATCACCTACGGCAACTCCATGTTTACCAAAAGAAGAAAAAAAAAAAGAAAAAGAAAAAGAAACCTACAGCATTAACAACAAAGCCCTCTCTGGCTCTTTGGATTATGTCAGGCACTAGACTATGTGCTTTGAAAACCTCAAAGGCTGTCTGTCTCTCAAAACTGTCTTTTGAAGTAGTTATTTCCCTCGGTGTCAAGAGAGGCACCACAGAAATTGAACTCAAACTGGACTCCAATGCTAACAGCCATCTCACCTAACTTCCTTGTAAAATATAAGCCCGGCCTCCAAACACTGCTCTGCAAGGCTCTACATGGCCTGCCACCTTCCCAGAGGCATCTGCAGCTGAGCCATCACACTCCGGCTGCGTTGCCCTGTGCTGAGAACGTCGGGATGAGCCACTGCGCCTTCTCACACATGCTGCCCTTTACCCTGAATACTCTGACAGATTCCCATTGCCCTAAAGCCCAGCTGCAGGGCCCTCCACCTAAAGCATGTTTCCACATCCCAGCATAAATCAGGCCTGTCTCCTAGGCAACAAGAGGGCAAGATGGTGTGGCAGGTAGCCCACAAAAATGTCCACATTCTAACTGCCAAAATTACCTTACAGCAAAAATCAGAATATGAAGGATCTGCAACAGGAGGGTGACCCTGGGTCTGGAGGTAGAAACTGCACGTGTCACAAGTCAAGGAGACCTAATCCAGGAGAGATACGGTGGTGAAAGCTGACGGTGGGCTGACACACTTTGCAGGTAGGAGAGTGCAGTGGGAGATCTAAGCATGCCAGCTCCTTGGCAGTAGTCCAGTGAAACTGATTTCAGATCTCAGCCTTCAGAATGTACTGTGAGACAATACATTCATGATGTTCAGCCACAGAGTGGAAGATTTACTGGGGCACCAAGGAGGGAAACTGGACCACAGCATTCTCTTGTCTCACTGAGTGCTGGATGTCCAGTCCTAGCCAGTGTTCCATGGAGGCTGTTAAATGATGCAATAACCCGCAGAAAAACTAGGTGATTTGCACAAGCCTACATGATCTAGAACTGCCAATCCAGGGACTCGAACCCAGGCCACTGGTTTCAAACACTCCACTCCGTTCACTCCTTTAATTTGCACATGCTGCTCTTGCCAGAAATTTCTATGGCATCCTAGAAATGGTATGACAGAGTCTCAAATGTTCCTGGTAGCTCCTGAGAGGGTGGGGACAGTATGTCCACTGGGCCAGAAGCAGCAGGGCCTCTCCCCAGTCATGGGACTTCCACCCAGAGAGCCATCCATCAGCCGAAGGAGAAGCAGAGAGCCTTTGTGCCCATGTCCCATAGATCTCCTCACCAAAGGAGACCTCGAGTGTGCCCACTCCCTCACACGTGGAGAATGTGCTATTGTTCCTTTCATGTGCCCCTCTGCGGCATGAGCACTGTGGAGTTTAAAAGGTCAGTTTAAAAGACTGTTCTTGCCTTTGAGTGAAAACTGTTAGAAACAACAAAGACAAAAAGATAAATCAAGGCTTTAAAATGCTTTCTCCAAGTGCCACTGTAGAGATAACCCAGAGACGTGCATCAAGGGCCAATGACAGACACGCATTTTGTCATACCAAGATGACCTGCACTCCACTTCTGTGCCTTATCACATCCCACAAGGGGAGCAAAGAGCCAGGGTCCTGTGTTCAGGAGTACAGGACCAGGGCTTAGGCCCTGAGTAACTGAATCCTTGTGCAGATAGAAAGAGCCACTGAGAGGGTGGCCAAAGGTGCCCTGTTGAAATCCCCAAACAAGCCAGGCTGCTGCCAAGACTGAAGATTCCTTACACAAACTGACAGCAGGCGCCCATTGCTGAAGACAACAGCCACACGACTCGCTGAACAGAGAGGTCAGGATGGAGCCTACACTGAACCTTCACCCCTAGGTCCTAGTGTCTTTGGTATGGGAAGGTACTCTGCAGGCTACCAAAAGAGAAACATAAACACTAACCCAGCCAAAAAACCTTCGACCCACAATCTGTCCTGTCTGCAAAATACACAAGGGCAATTGGTGGCACAAAGCAGGGGGAGCAGCCAACCAGTGTCTGATTTGGCTTAAGACCCACCCACTCCATGAGATGGAACCCATACCTGAAACACTGCTGGGGTAACCAAGATCTCTGGATAGCCCAGAGACCTAGGGGAAATCAAATACAGTACTATTGCTCTAAAAAACAAACACACAAACAAAACATTAACAATAAGTGACTCCTAATGCCATTCTTCTGCTGCTGTTCTCACAGCCTTATCAGTGCCTTATTCAGCCATCATCAGAGACAGTTACTCCGTCAGCGGATGGGAACAAGTACACAGCCAGACATTGTGCAGAGTCCTCGAAACACAGCTCTAAATGGGATGTCTCCACCAAGCCCCTCTCCTCAGAGCTCAGGGAGCCCAGTGGAAGAGGAGGAAGAGGATTGTAGGAGCCAGAGGGGAGGGAGGACACCAGGAGAACTTGGCCCTTTAAGGATGAAAGCTCCTATGAGCTCGCAGGGACCGAGACAGCGCAGGGCTGACACAGGTCCTCTGTGTACTGCAGACTCAGCCTTCAGTGAGTTTTGATGGGACTCCTGAGCATGGGACTGAGTCTGATCCGTATGCCCACTCTTGCGGCTCTCTTCCTTCTGTTGGTTTGTCTTCTCCAACTTCAATATTATAGTTTTGCCATATCTTACTACAGTTTATTTATTATGTTTCTGTTGTTAATCTCTTAGGACCCTGCTCTTTTCTAATGAGAGACAGAAAAGAAATGGATCTGGATGGGAGGGAAGGTGGGGAGGAACAGGGAGGGGCAGAGGGAAGGGAAACTGTAGTCAGGATGAACTGTATGAGAAAAGAGTCTATTTTTAATAAAAAAGATGGAAAAAAGAAAGAGATATCTCAGTCTCCTGTGCCCACCAATGAGTTAGTTACAGGTTCCAAAAAAGGCTACAGATAATATTATTGGTTTAATGTCAACTTCCCTGAGGGTCCTGTGATGGGAAGAAAACGTTCTTGTGCTTAAAAAAATTGAGCTGAATTTCATGATATCGACTTTTATTCTCAGTAAAACTGAGGATCAGTAAAGCAGCATGTAAACACAAATATGTACATTATAAGAAAAAAGACACACAGAGCTTAGCAACTTCTGGATTTAGGTGACTGATGGGGACACAGGTGGTCATTTACTATACTTTTGGTTTTACTGCAAGTTTGAACTTTTTTATGTTATGGGGAAAAAAACCTTAGTAAGCTTGACCAGCACATGGGAGCCAATGAGGAGACTATCAGGAGCTATTAGTGGACAGTGCCAGAGAGAGAAGATGAGAGGTCGCTGGGAAGAAAAGCACTGGAGTTCAATGTCCCCTGAAAAGGAGTCACCAAAGGGAAGAGAGAATAGAATGCAAGAAAATACTAAAAAAGGAGATTGCTAAAACATTGTAAACATAAACACGCATCTGGATGCATTGTGCTGAGAAGGTCAGAATGCCAGAGAACAAGAAAGATATTCGAGAAAAGCTACATTGCTTAGAGACAACTTGAACAAAAGACTTCTTCTCAATGGTAGCAATAAAGATAGGCAGACACCTTTCAGAGTGATTAGAAAAAACAACCACTGAATGGGAAAATCTGGCTAAAATTATCATTAAAGAAAAGCCAAAGACAGCCCCAGGCAAAAGCCCCAAGTTCATCCTCACAGACCTTCACTGAGCAATTACTGAAGGGCCTGTTTCAGGAAGAAGACAGAGCTATGGTAAGAGACTGGAAAGCATTTAAGGAAAACTAAATGATAACGGCGATAAAAAGCACTAAAAGTAGTAACGACCACACCTACTGGGAACTGTAAAAACAAAGGAGACACAGCGGCAAACAGAGACGGGGACAGGGAAAGTGGTCACCGAGCTAAAACTTCTCCCGCCTGAGGGGTAGATCAGTCTTGAGCTGCCAGACCAATCATGGTAAAGATGTACAAGTAGCTATGGAGAGTGAACTGCTATGTAATCTTCAAACCAAAGGGGAAGCACTGGGGAACTCCAACAAACATGCCACCAGAAAGCAGCCAGGCAGTTCCTTGATACGTTTAGGTTAAGCATCTGACTCTACAGCGGTAATCCTAGGCCAAAGAACTGAAGACAGGGGCTGGACAAACCACGCACAAGAATGTCCACAGCATTACTTACGGTAGCGCAAGGACAGATACTCGGAAAAGCAACAGAATACTAATCAACCACATAAAGGAATAGATACTGAATGTGCTACAGTGCCACTGAACCTAAAAGGGATCAGACAGGCATCCGCACAAACCTATTTGCGTGAAATATCACTTTGTCAGATGTCTTGAGCTAAGAGGCTGGGGGGACTGAGAAGTACAGCCTATGGAATGAAAAAAGGATCTTAGTTGAGGGAGGAAAGTGTTTTAGAACTACATAGATGGTGGCTACATGGCTGTGTTAAAGGTTTATAATGACAAAAGAAAAAGAAGAAAAAATAAAGAAAATGTAGTGTAACAAAAGTACAATGTAACAAGACAGAGAAAAGCTATTATGTCAGTGACCAGGGAAGGCAAGCTGATTAAACCTGCAGTGAAAAGAAGGACACAGGCTGGAGAGATGGCTCCGAATGGGAGCACCAGAATAAGAGCACTGGCTGCTCTTGAAGAGGGTTCAAGTCCCAGCACCCACATGGTGGCCCACAACCATCCATAACTCCAGTTCCAGGGGATCCAACGCCCTCTGCTGGCCTCTGCGATCACTGAATGCATGTGGTACACATACATAATACATGTGAGCAAAACACCCCATACACAGAAAAGGGAAATAAATTAATCCTTAAAAAGACACAGTCTGATTGCACCATCACCTGTGAGTTCTTTCAAGAGAAATTCAAAAGCTTAACAGCAGAACGGGGGAAACACGCCTCTTACATACTGTTCTAAAGCTCATGGGACAAAATGTTATTCTGGACGTTGGAATTAAACAGTATTAGTGATAAACCTACTTATTACAGAATGAAAAAGGGAAAATGTACCCACCATGAATCTCTGTACTCCTAACAGACCTCTCAAAAATATAGGAGCAAAACTCTGACAGAACAAAGGGCAAAGGCATAGTAGGGAGATTTAGAACAACTCTCAGCAAATAATACCTCAAACGGGGAAAAAGACAACTAAGAAATATTTGAAGGTCAAAATAATGTGTGATTTAACACAGCCAGCTATTAAACAATACATAATCCTGACATGTCCATATAGCTTTAATTACAAAAGCCGAACACAAGGAAGCTGGAATTTTCAAAATATTCCAAGCTATATTTCTGACTGCAAAGAATTTTTTTTTAGAAATCCAATAATAAAGACAGCCCCTCTACAGGCCTCCAAAAAAAGACATTAGTAATGCTAAAGAAATGAAAGTAGCCGTTAAAAACATTTCAAACTGGTTACACAGAAAACTCAACTCTAGGAAGCCGTTGCATGGTTAACAGCGGGGAGTGAGTGTCATAAGGAACCTGTTATTGTGGAAAGTTTACAGCAAAGAGCCAAGCCCTGAAGCAGCAGGGTTCAGTACAAGAGAAACGCAGGGGGAGTAAAAGTACTGGACTTGCAGTGAGTGGCACAGCAACCCCTAAAGCTGGTTCCCTGAGGAGACTAACAGAGGCACTCCTTTGGGGCTCCTCGTTCTGCTAGCCTGGTTCACCATAATGGACAAGGAGGAAGGATGGTGTAACCAACAATACTAAGAGGGCCAGGGAAGGGTTAAAACATTTTAAACAGAATGTCTTCCGTAAGAAGCAGATAACCAAGGTCAAAACAAAGCATTTGAAAACTAACAAGCCAAATTGGACAATTATTCTAGAAAGATCTCAAAACTAGGCCAGTCACATGGCACGTAGGTAAAGCCTGGTGATCAGAGCCTACTTAAAAGACGGAAGGAGAGAACCCATCGCACACAGCTGCCGCTGGAGCTTTGCATGCACACCACAGCACATGCACAAGCGCGCACACTTACTTACACACACAAAACAGTATTTAATTTTAAAAGAAAAAAATCACAAAATTGACTCAAGAATGAACAAAAACATCTGAAACTATAATCATACCAGGCAGCGTGGCTCGTGCCGTGGCCTGCATGCACACTCAGGAACTGGGAACAGAGAGGCACTCACTCCAGAACTCAAGAGCAGCCTGAGCAACATAGGTGCCCCGGTTCTTGCCGATTTGTGCTGCCGGATGGACAGAACGCTCCCAGGTTTCCTCCCTGAATGTAGCCTTTCTGATCCCAGACCCACTTGGGTACGGGTTTCAGGAGAGTACCCCCTGAAACTCTGCGGGAGAGACCAGTTAATCACTTCTTTGTGCAACAGTCTTCTTACTGATAAAAACCTCCCCTCAAAGAAGGCTGCACAAACTGAGTGAGTGGCTGTATCAAGTAAAGAGCACAGCCCACGCACGCGTGCACGCGCGCACGCACACAAGCAGCAGCTGCCATGCCCTAGCCGAGAAGATAACAAAGGAAGACGCAAGAACATCCTCCAGGGGTTGGGGATTTAGCTCAGTGGTAGAGCGCTTGCCTATCGAGCGCAAGGCCCTGGGTTCGGTCCCCAGCTCCGAAAAAAAAGAAAAAAAAAAAAAAAAAAGAACATCCTCCAGAAAACACACTGGCCTACGTAGGTGCGAATTGTGAAATGAAGCACGGGACAACTGCACTGGCCGTGAGCTTTAAGGAAAGGATGACCTCATAAGGATGCAAGACGTTAACGGTAGAAAATGCAATGATGTAATTCACACTGACATGTGAGAGATTTAAAATACAAATAACCGACACTGAAAAGGCACTTGATAAAAACAAATACCCACAGACACTCCTAAAGAAGGGAGCTCTGGACAAGCTCAAGGGATGACGAGATGACTTTCTGGATGCTGTGTAACGCTGCCTTGGGAGCATGTCCACATCCACAGGACATACACTAGAGGTATGCAGCAAGGGCAGGGACCCTGTCGGCGAGAACCACACAGGAATCTGGCAGAGCAGTCACAGACTGCACACACCAAACAAGACTGGCTCTACTGGCTGCACACTAATCGAGTCTTGCACCACCCCCACTTTACCTGAGGTGTCTCTGAGGTGCTCTAAGGATGCTAGCATATGGTGCTCCTGGGCTACAGCCCTGCAGACACATCCTACCTGCCCCAGGCCCCTCAGAGGTTCCCTCTGAGCAGCTGCGTGCTGCCCTTTTCCTGCATCCCCAGCAGAACCATGCTCTTAAAGACTGCTCTGTGGAGAAGCAGCTGCCTTTGTGCGTCCCATCCTCAGACCTGCTGATTCAAAAGGCTTTTAAAAACCTCTGGGTTCTCCATGGCAAAGATTCTTTTGCTTTTTCTTTTCACCTTGCTGTTCCCCATGTCTCTGGCTTCCTATGTAGTCACGGATGAAGTCCCTATGGGAAAATGGGGGTGCGGTGCTGAAGTTGGATGCAAACCAACTGGGAAGCCACCTGCTGGGGTTACTAACGAGCTCAGGAGAGGAAGGGAGTTCCTGAGCACCTCATCACTGGTGGCCAGGGTGACGGATGGGAGGCGTCCAAGCCTCTGGAGGGGCTTCCTCTGCCTCCTTCCACCACCAAGATGATCAGCAGATGTTTTTAAATTTAAGCCACAGAGAACATGAGGTCTCGGGAAGGACTTCAGGTTATCAAGAAGTCACTGTGTGCTTTAACCATCACAATGTGTAGCTTGGGGACTTCAAAGTCTCCGCTTCACACGCAACTTGCCAGTTCCCCAAATGTCAGCCTTCAGAAGAGCAGAAGGAAAAGCCTTCTCTCCTCCTCCTCCTCTTCTTCCTCTTCTTCCTCTTCCTCCTCTTCCTCCTCCTCTTCCTCTTCTTCCTCCTCCTCCTCCTTCTTTCCACTTTTACTCCTACTCCTCCTTCTCTTCCTCCTTCTCTTTTTCTCTCACCATCTTTTTCCTTTCCTCTTGAGGATGTGGAAAACCTGACTATAATTGGCTGGTCTGGTATTTCCTGTAAGAACGCTCTCTGCTTGGAACACTGTGAAAACAATCTGCCTTAACAATTCAACCCAAATAAATGATCTTCCTGCAAGTGGTGAAAATCCCTAATTGGGAATTGGGCCGCATACCCAGGTCTCTCTCATCCGGGTCCATGATGACGAAGGTTGGACAAAGATAGGCATCACCCGGTGATGACAGATTGGGGGTGGGGCTCTCATGGCCCTGCATCCTCCTGGAAAATGCATCGGCCCAGTATCTGGCTGGACGGAATGCACGTTGTACCCCGGCCTCCTGAACCATTGTTCTTGGGGTGATAATTGCTCAGCCTAACTCTCTTTCCGTATGTGTCCCTCCTGAGATGCTTTGGCACACGCCCTTGACAAGAAGTATGCAGAGCCCGGCAAAATCCAAGATCACGTCCAACAATTCTCCTTCCTGTATATCTATTCCATGAGTCAAGATGGATTCTGGAACATTCCAAGAACAAAGAAATTTACCCTAGTCTCACGTTCAGAGGGTTCTTTCAAGGGCACACAGTTTGCAAAACAAAACTGTACTAGCTTTGACCTTCCCTCATATTGTACTCCCTATTTTTCCATTTTGGCTCATGGTTTCTGCATAGTTAGTATTGAATGACTCTCCCTCTGGGAGCCCTGAAGCTCTCGGAGTTTACCATTTGACTAGAAAGTTAGAAAGCCATTCCAAACCTAGTCAAGCCTGGATACCTTAGAGCAGTGGTTCTCAAGCTTCCTAATGCTGTGTGACCCTTTAATAAGCTCCTCATCTTACCGTGACTCCCAACCACAAAATCATTTTTGTTGCCACTTTATAATTGTAATTTTGCTGTTATGAATCATAATGTAAATATCTGATATGTTAAACTCCCCCCAATGGGTTGTAATCCACAGGTTGAGAACCACTGCCTTAAGAAATGGATTGGGGGGGTTGGGGATTTAGCTCAGTGGTAGAGCGCTTGCCTAGCAAGCGCAAGGCCCTGGGTTCGGTCCCCAGCTCCGAAAAAAAAAATTTATAAAAAAAGAAATGGGGGCTGGGGATTTAGCTCAGTGGTAGAGCGCTTACCTAGGAAGCGCAAGGCCCTGGGTTCGGTCCCCAGCTCCGAAAAAAAAGAACCAAAAAAAAAAAAAAAAAAGAAATGGATTGGGTTAGGAGAGAATGCCGTTTTTTTCCCAAGATCCTGGGATGAGGCAAGGCCAGGCTCATAATCTTGGGCTGTAGACATTCTGGTCCATTCATTTTCAAGCATTCCATGCTAGAAGAAGAGGCCTTGGTTGCATTTTATTAATACTTAAAACACATAGGGCAGGTTGCCCTTCCTTCTGGGGACCATAACTCAGCAAAGCTTTGTGGTCCTTGTTCTGCTGACTCTTGTCCAGAACTGGAGTTTCTGAGTGTGTCTGAGTTCCGCTTCACTGGGTAACTGATGCTAGAAGGCAGAAGTGCAGTGCATAAGAAAAGGAGGCTGGTGTGACGGTGCATGACCTCAATCCCAGTACATGGGAGACAGAGACAGGCAGATCTCTGTGAGGTCAAAGCCAGCCTAGTCTACATAGCAAGTTTCAGGACAGCCAGAGGTACATAGAAAGAGTCTGTTTCCAAAAAAAAAAAAAAAAAAAAGTTTAAAAATGTGTAGAGGTAATGTCACTCCAAGAGAATAAGCATCTTCTTGGGAAAAAAGTCGTCTCTATGGGTTGCATCCCTGGACTATGGCCAAATTCATCAAGGCATCCAAACTTTTGACTCAGACGGACAGTAAACAAAACACGCTGATGCCAGTCCATGAACTACCTGCATCATGGTCTTGCCACTGCCCCTCTGCCCACTACTTGGGCTACCAGGTTCAGCCAAGCTTCACATGAACCTGGATGGAGAAGAACACTGAAGAAATGATGGGAAGTCTGGCCCATGCAGTCAGGGATAATCCAGAAGTGAGCAGGGCACTGCCAGGCAATGCAACCATTGATGTTACCTCTAGTGAGGACTCCACTCCTCCTTCTCCACCTCCCCAGGGGCATGAAGACTTGATGGAAATGGCACTTCTTAGCACAAAGCTTCCCAGACTTGCCTTCCAAGGATGGTATGAGAGTCTGGGACAGCAAGGATGTCTCCATAACCTTGAACCTGCCACAGGGAGACTAAAGTCATCCTCCGTGTTCTAAAAGGTTCTCACAAGCCACCAGGAAGGCATTGCATAAGTGGCCTGGGTTTCCACAGTGGCTGGAAAGCTATGTGGAGATGTTTGTTTAGCTGTGAGTAGAAGCCACACTGGGGCAGTCGTCCTACCCTTACTGTCACAGTCGTCCTACCCTTACTGTTGGCACAATGAAGGCCAACAAATACATCCAAGGAAGGGTTCCATGCCAAGGAGAAAGGTCAACTTTCCTTGGCCCCATCAAACATTCAGTCTACTTAGTTCTGTTTGGTTGAGTAAACCAAAGGACAGTGTAAAACAACTTCCAGGATGATGTATTTTCATTTTGAACACACCAACCATTCCCTGCTGATCAAATCATTAAAGATCTGGGAAGGGCAGGTATGAAACAGCACTGTCTGGGCCACAGAGATGGACCAACCATTCAGAAAGAGACAAATGAGAAAGCAACGTCATTCTTGTTAAATGACACTTGTGTCTCCAAGTGGCTTTCCGATGATTTGCCCTGGCCCGGATCTCCCTCCCTGACAGTCTAGGTGTTCTAAACACCAGCTTTGCCTTTGTGACAGCCACTGTCTGTTTTCCCAGGCACCTGCGAGCAACTCTCAAAACTAATTCTCACAAAGTCCTTATTTTCACAAATGGGGACACTGAGGCTCAGGCTTCAGCTGTCCCCTACAAACCAATCTCCCACACATAGGTCCATGGTGACACAGACGAAGGAGAAACCATACAGTAAAATGTTTCACAAATCCCTGTCACTTGAGATGTGGGCCCTTTACTTCAAGATGACCACTTATCTCAACAGTATGGAAGGTATTAATTTCATCCAAAAATTATAATAACTCAACTAAAGTCTCTTTTACCATTAAGTTCATGCAGCTCCAGGAGTCCTCCTTTACAAAGGGTCCTCAAATGTATCCAGGTCATTTGTTAATTTTAGAGAATGGGAAAAATGAAATTTTTTTTTATTCCTTCTCTTTAAAAAGTCCAACCAGCTAGGCGTAATGATGCAAATTTGTAATCTCAGCCACTCAGTAGGCTCAGGCAGGGGAGCACAAGTTCAGGTATGCCAAGACTACAGAGTGAGTTTAACTAAACAGTAAAAAGTAGAATTTAAAAAAGGGACTAAGGGATTTTCTCAGTCGGTAAAGCACTTGCTGTACAACCATGAGGAGCTGAGTTCAATCCCCAGCAGCCATGTACCAAGCTGGGCATAGAGCCCGTGCCTGTAATCCCAGCACTAGAGAAGCAGCCAGGCACATTCTGGGGGATCGCTGCCAGTCAGTCTAGGCAAATTGGCAAGTTCTAGACCAATGTGAGACCCTGTCTCAAGAAATAAGGTGGGGAGCAAAAGAGGAAGACATCCAATGTTGACCTTAGGCTTTTGTACACACAACCACACCCACGAAATGTTCAAAGTTGAAACAACGTGAAAGGGAAGCTCAGTGGTCAAGAACCTACCCAGCATGAATGAAGCTCAGTGGTAGAGACTTGCCCAGCATGTATAAAGCTGGTTTAACAATGAAGGAAGAAAAAAACAAAAACAAAAAACAACAACAAGGAAGAATTCTAGAGACCACCCGAACAGGGCACGTCTCTGGCCCAGGAATTCTGAATCTGTCTCTGAAAGTGACCTGGGTCCAGGATTTGTTTGTGGTAATAAGGATTGAAACCAGAGCCTTAGGCATGCTAAGCAAGAGCTTCGCCACTGGGTTACTTCTCCAAACCCCTTCCCACCCCACCTCTTACCCCTTTCTTGAGGTAGGGTCTAGTACATTGCTTTGACTGATCATTCTTTAGTCAAGTAAACCTTGAATGTGTCCCTCAAGTAGCTGGAATTGTAGAATTTCCCCACAAGGCCTGGCTCTGATATCTTTTCCTAATTTTTCTATTCCTTAAATCCCTAGGGTCCATGACCACTCATAGCTGGTGGATGACCAGAGGTCTCCTTAGGCACACAGGCCCAGGGGAGCCTCTATCTTGCCCCAGTTTGGGCAGAGAAACCAAAACTGGCCCCTTCAGTTACTCCCTTTTCCACCAACACTGCCCATCATGGAAAAAGAACCTCCAGGAAATTTTGACCTATTCTTAAAGCACAGAGGACAAACTGTTTTCTGAATATTTCTTAGAAGAAGGAAGGGAAGAGGTTGTCCCAAGCTCATTAACCTTGTAAGACTGAGCACCATACTACCTAATACACATAAACCAGAGAATTTTCATGAGTAAGCCAGCCCCGACTTAGAACCAGCTCACTCTGGGCTAAAATTAGATGTGTCACTGAGCCAGCTAGGCTGCCTCCTGTGCCTCTCCTGGCAGCCATTTTCACTAGAAATGAGGTGTGACTACTCCTGAGTCCAAACTGGGGATCCCCTCCCTCTCTGATCCCTGGTCTCTAAAGCAGGTCCCCAGCTATTAAACACAGGCAGTTCACATGTGGGGAGCCTGGCAGATGGAGTGCTTACTGAGAAATTAAGATGTGGCAGAGGAATCAGCTATTCAAGGTTGGTCTGGTAAGTGGTACTTACCACTGAACTGATACTTTCTCTGAGTCCCAAAGCTGGAGAGCACACAACTGCCTCAAGAAGTCAGTACATGGGGATTTCAGACTTTTACATTTCCCGTCTGGATCCCTTGGTGGTAACAGATTTCATGGGAGTTTGTGAGGAAGTGTGGGTGGGTGGACGGGGGAGATGACGTAAGAAACACAATCTCTTTTCACCTCAACAGTAAAACTTCTGCCAAGGCCTGGTGTGCTGGTGCAAACTTTTAATCCCAGCAGGTGGAAGGCAGAGGCAAGAGGATCTCTGAGTTCTACACAGTGAGTTCCAGGACAGCCAGAGCTACATAATGAGACCCTGTCTCAGAAAAAGAATTAAGCAAAAATAAAAACTTCTGTCATAGCAGAATGACACTCTTGAAAGACTCTGCATTTACTGGGTTGTAAGGATCTGAATCTAATGAAACAGACACCTATCTCTCAAACCCCCAAGTTCTCACTTCTCAGCCTTCACCCTCTGCCATCCGAAGCAGCCCACTGTGCAGAGACATAGACTAGACTACAGTCCCTGAATCATAAAGGCAAGAAATAGCCCCAATAACACAGTCAGCAGGAAGCGCTTTAACCAGTGGTATCTGGAGCTCTTTCCAGAATAAATATAATCCTTTTGAAGCAACTAGTACCACGCCACGCTGTCTGCTGTAGGAAATGTCACGTTGAACCTCATGAGGTAGGGCTAATCAAAGGGTCAGGGTTTGAAGAAAACATCCAGGGGGTCAGAAGAGGGTTCTGAGCCTTGCAAGGTCAATGGAGGTGACGTGCGTAGCGGGGGAAGGACAGAAGCCAGCTTTCCAGTGCTCAAAAGAGCAACCCAGAGGCAGGTGCTACCCACGCAGCTGCTACAAGCTACCAGTTCTGTGACAGCCACGGTTCCTAGCAGTCACCACCATATAGCAAAGGAGCTGCCCCACTCCTGATCCTCAGTCGTGTCAGCATGCACCCTCAATCTCTTGGCTAGCCCAATTTGAGCCATCACCATCCCTGATTCCAACATTTCACAGCACTATGACCTCGCCCATTTTCAGGGTCTTTCCTCAGTGGTAGAAGATACATGCTATCCACCACTCACTTTCCTTACCTGTTCCTCATGCTTCGAATCCTCCTCCACAGAAAAAACATAAGTCAAGTCACATATCTGTGTGTCCTTCACTTAGGGTGACAGGTCACATTCGATCTTTTCTATCAACACACACATGCAGACACACAAACACTCATTCCTTTTCAGGGGTAGGAGGTTGTTTTGTTGAAGCATTTGAAAGCAAGCTGTGAGGTCACGCCACACCACGGCTAAGTACTTCAGCCTGCCTCTCCTAAAACAGCATCACTCCCCTGAGAACTCTATGTGGCTTCATTTATATGATGACACTTTAAAGCCAGGATCCTTGTCTAAGTACTCCCAGACTCCCACATTTAGGACCCATTCCCTTTGGAGTCATTTTCTTCCAAAAGAGGAAGAAGAGAGCAGTTGTAATGACTCTGCTGAATATTAAATGAGCTAGCTATGCTTTTGTTTTTAACTAAAATGGGTTATGTTCAACTTTTCTCCATTCCCTCCTAGAGCTTTTAAGGGTGGCTAATTGCTCACATCTAGGATAGAAAGTGACTTGAGACCTATTGGGAAGCTTTGTTGGGGCGCAGGGGTGGCTGGGGCTGTAGAGGCCTATGGTGTGGGTAGATTTCCTTGGCAGCTTAGGGCTGGTTCCTGGACACCTGTCATGTGCCCTTTGCACAGCAGCTCTTTCGATGCTCTATGCAGGTGGGTGTGGAATACTGAACCTTGACTCTAGATCTCTTGTAGGGGCTGAATGCTTGGCCTGGTTCCCACCACTGATGCTCTTGGGGCCCTCGGTTGTCTGCTTTCTTTTCACTGAAAGGAAATTTTAAGTGGAGAGAGAGAGAGAGAGAGAGAGAGAGAGAGAGAGAGAGAGAGAGAGAGAATTTAAACAAAGTGATGCTGGGGCCACAGGGAGCCATATTGTAAGAATGCTCCTCCCGGGGTTGGGGATTTAGCTCAGTGGTAGAGCGCTTGTCTAGCAAGCCCAAGGCCCTGAAAGGAAAAAATAAAAAAGAACGCTCCTCCAATCAGCCTTCACACTTGCCTACAGAAGCACCAGAGAGGAGATGGAGGGCCACAATCACGTAGGCCCAGGTGGGGCAACTCAATGTGTCAGCCCTAAGAACTGCAGGAAAGAAGGAAACAGTAACACCCATCCCAACCTTCAGTCTTTTCAGGTGAAGGGGCTCCTTTCCCTTTGACCTTCATGGCAGAGGGAGGCAACGCTTCCCCATGAAACAAGTCCCTTGTCATGGGTGCTGTCCCTCCAGCCAAACTTCCACCATCTTGGGAAGTTCATCTCTGCCCTCTTGCAAAAGAACTTTGTTGCCATCAACAAAGATGAAAAAGGAGCTGGAGAACTGAAAACTGCTTTGACATCAGACACGGAGATACTGAGTTTGGAGTTTGCCCAGCTGGTTTCCTGTTTTGATTCGGGGATTACAGGTAAGTGATTGGATGGGTCTCAGAAGAGACTTTGAACTCCGGACTTTTAACATTGCTGAGACTGCTACAGACGACAGGGACTTTGGAAGTTGGACTAAATGAACGTTTTTAATTATGCTATACCCAGGTATGGCCCCCATAGACTCGTGTATTTGAACAAGCCTTTGGGGGCCAGGGAGTGAAATGGCAGGATTTGAATGCTTAGCCCAGGAGTGGCACTATTTGGGGGTGGGGGGGTAGCCTTGTAGGAATAGGTGCATCACTGTGGGCATGGGCTTGAGATCCTCATTCTAGCTGCCTGGAAGTCAGTCTTCCACTAGCAGCCTTCAGATGTAGAACTCTCAGCTCCTCCTGCACCATGCCTGCCTGGATGCTGCCATGTTCCTGCCTTGATGATAGTGGACTGAACCTCTGAACCTGTAAGCCAGCGCCAATTAAATGTTGTCCTTATAAGAGTTACCTTGGTTGAAAAGAAAAAAAAACAAACAAACAATCAAAAAGGGTTGGGGATTTAGCTCAGTGGTAGAGCGCTTGCCTAGCAAGTGCAAGGCCCTGGGTTCAGTCCTCAGCTCCGAAAAAAAGAAAAGAAAAGAAAAAAAAAACAAAAAACAAAGAGTTACCTTGGTTATGATGTCTGTTCACAGCAGTAAAACGCTAACTAGGACATTCCCCAAAGTAAAGTTTGGTAGAATTATGTCTCAAACTCTCATGGGGACCTTAGGAGGAGGGGAAGACATTGCTTATATCATCCCTTGGGAAGGAATTTGGCAATACCATTCACCCACAAATGCATCCCAGGTTTGTTGACTTTTACACTCTGTCATGGAGGGGTGTGTGGAGAGGGTACTCAGTTGCTGCCTACCACCTTCTGTATGCAGCTTTTGTATGTGGCCTGGAGGAGGGGCTAGAGGATACATAGGTTTCAAAGCCCAGAGCTTGGGTGCCCATCTTTGCATCTACAGAGAATCTTCCATCCCTGCTCCATTGAAATCAAGTAGCTCACAAGCTCTGCTGAGCAGAATCAGCCCTTTCACTGGGGACTTAAAAGGCACTTTGGGAACTTGCAATGCCTGGGGCCGTCATGACAGACATCAGTTTCCATCGTGGAACATGGCAGAAAATGAATTGGCTGTTGTTGGTACTGTCCCCCAACCCCCACTCCCAGCAGACCCAACCCTAGCACACACCCAGACTCCCCCAGGCTCTGAGAATGATGTATTTCTGCTCTCTGCAGCTGCAACACAGGCCTTGGTTTGCAAATATGCTCCCATCTTTCCTAATTTGAAAGCCAGCTCCCTACTCTTTAATTTGCCAAAACCTCCCACTGCCACCCCATACCATAGGCTTCTCTTCTAGATGAAGGCCCTTTGAGCAGGGATCCTGGATCACTGGGTGTCCTTACCCTCCTGTTCCTCAATGCCATGCAATCCACCTTCTACCCCCAGCCATCTTCTACCCAGAATGCTCTCTGAAGCCACTGATAAGTCCCTCCACTCCATCCTGCCACCAGATTCAGCAACATCCCACCTTCCCCAAACGACCAGCCTCTGCCTCCTAGAGACCATCTCTGCCCCAGCAGGGCTGGATCAGACGCCCCAGCCTTCCTTCTGTGCTCCTTTCTCTTGCTCCATGCCAGCCAAGCAGGCGGGTCTCCTGCTGCAAGATTCTGGCCTTGGCATCTTTATCAGTCACTCTTGGAAATGTGAACCCTCCAAGAACTTCACCAGCCAGAGCCATGCTGGTACCGCCTAATGACCCTCTCTCCCCAAGCTGGGCACAAGATCTGTGTTCTGCCTTCCCTGAAATATGGAAGCAAAGGTGCCCTGTCCAGAAACACCCATCTTCTTCTTCTTAATCCAAACCACAGTATATACTTGCAGCCTCCCTCCTCCAGCTCTCAACCTTTCTTGTTGTCCACATCCTGAGGTTTCTTCTTCCTGGAAACCCAGCTCCCAGCCCCTCTGTCACTTTGTTCAGTACTGCCCTAGACTAAGCTTCCTAAAGCATGCCTCTACCTGGTAAGAGGTTCAAGTTTCCACACACAAAGGATGAAGAGGTGAAAATGTTAGTTACCCCAATTTGTTCAGTACATGTATGCATCAAAATATCACACTGTACCCCAAAATATATACAATTATTATGCACTAATCAAAAGATGTTAAATGTTTAAGGAGACAAAAATACTAATTTGATTTAATCATTTTCACAATTTATACATGTGTCAGAACACCACATTGTACTCCACATTCCTATATAATTAACCATCATTGATTTAAGAAATCGCTAGGCCACCCAAACTACTTGAAATTCATTTCTTTTTATTGCCTAGAAAAGAAAGCCCGGCTTTCAAGTCATCTGTCCAGCCCACCAGTCCCCTCTCCTCCTGGTCCTAAACACCCAATACCCTAGTCAACCCCTCTGCCCCTTTCTTCTGTTCATGCCATCTCCTCAGCATGGAATCACCTACTCTCTGGGAACCCTTACAATGCCAGCTCCTCAGAAGCCTTCTTCCTTAGCCTGGGCAGGAGACAGTGAGGATGTATCAGCTGGTTTAATGTCAACTTGACACTGGCTAAAGTCATTGGAGAGAAGGGTGTGTTAACTGAAAAGAAATTGCCTCCATAAGACCAGAATTGGGGTATTTTCTTAATTGGTGGCTAATGGGTGTCAGGGGGCAAGTCCACTCTGGGTAGGGCCATCCCTGGGCTGTTGGTCCTGGATGCTATAAGAAAGCAGGCTGAACAAGCCACGGGGAGCAAGTCAGTAAGCAGCACCCCTCCATGGCCTCGGCAACAGCTCCTGCCTCCAGGTTCCTGTTTGAGTTCCTGTCCTGACTTCATTCAGTGATGAACTGTGATCTGGAAGCCTGAGCCCATAAACCTTTTACTCTCCAAGATGTTTTTGTTCATGGTGCCTTAGCACTAGTAACTAAGACAGGCTGCTTACCACAGATCCACACAGTTTGGTCATTCTGTACCTTGAATTTTTCCACCTGTAAAATTAGTCCAGTAGCTCTCCTAGTGTTGCCGCCAGGATTAAATACCACCAGGATTAAAATTCATCTAAAGCAATAGGGCCTGTTTAATAATGAGTACTCAGAAATGTCACAGCTTCATTAACCCTGACACGATCCAGACTTTGAATAGCCTTCTGTCATGCTCTTTTCACTTGTCTTTGTTGAACCCCCTCAGTCCTGTCAAACATCTGTGTATGGGGGTCTCAGCCTCTTGAAGGCAGGATCCCTCTTCAACACTGCTCTCCTCAAACCACTTTAACAGCAAGAGACACTCGGCAAATGCTCTGCTGCACTGAACAAAATTAACTACCATGGATTTATATTGAGATCAAAAACTGTTTACTCATCAGGAAAGACTCTGCTTCTAAGGGACCCATGGCTCCGAAACTGTCTTCAACAGGAAATGAAAGAAATCCCATGGCTTTAGTAACTTCTCATGGAATGAACAGAGAAAACAAAGTAGAATTTTCTGGAATGAGGTGCACACATGGAATCTGACTATACAGGAAGCTGCCCTGGCGGCCATCACTTTGATTTGATGAACTCAGCCTCAAAGGCCTTCTTTCCAGGGTGGGAGTGCCATCCCTAAAAAGGTGGCACAGCAGAATTTTGCCACTTGGCTGCTATCAGGGGAAATCAACCAAGGAGTCAGGAGGAAAGGGGTCCATTCCCACAGGACGAATGAGATTTGACTCAAGCTTTCTCCACCCCGGTCCCTAAGCATTCACTCCCTGGGGAGACTCAGAATAGGAAAAAAGAGGATGCTCTCTTATTTAAATCCCAGTCCTTAGAGGGGATAAGGACACAGGCCCAGCATAGCTCTACCAGCATCAGAAATGCCTCCAGACAGCACAGTTGGATACAGCCCCATCGCTCAACCCTGAGAGAGACTGTGTTATTAAATAACTATTCCTGTCTGGGATGACCCACTCTCCTATGAGAGAAAACCTCACACTACAAACACGGACATACCTGCATGCACACACAAAACAGACAGACAGACAGACAGACAGACAGACAGACACACACACACACACCCACACACACACACACACACACACACACACACACACTTGCAGCACCCCCCCCCAGTAAAGCTACTAATTAACCTCTACTGTTACTTATTGGAACAGGTAGAGCAGTACAGAATGAGGTGGGATTAAAGACAGATCACTCCTGAGCTCGGACAACAGGAGGAATGGCAGTCTATCAACCCTGCCTAGGGTGGTGTGCATGAAAGAGGAGATAGGCCCAAGCGTAGGAGCAGGAGCCAATCAGAAAAGGCGTGCTGAAGAAGGTAGCACTCGGGCGATGAACACCGAGAATACAGTTTGGCTTGGTTGTTCCAATTGGCCTGGTTAGCTAGATTGGATGGCTCAGTGTGTAGTTTGGTTGGTTTGGTAGGTTAGTCAGGTTAGTTGGGTTGGTTGGTTGGGCTAGTTAGTTGACTGGCTTGGTTAGATTGTATTTATTGGTTACATGAAAGTTTAGCAGTTAGGATGAATGTGTAAAAAAATAAATGTATGAATTAATGAAAGTCAATAAGAAAAGCACCTCTTCTCTTGATCCTTGCTCTTACCCTCTTCCCTTTTGTCCTTCTCTCCCCATTCCCCTCCCCACTTCCCTCCATGTGCTCATGGCCGGCCTTTACTCCTCTCCTCTTATACTCTTCTTCTCTCATTAAACCTTTTCACATGGAAAAAATTAATAAGAAAACAAAGAGCGTTTGAATTAGATGCGTTCTCCTCATGGTTTTCAGGGTTATTCACGGCACTCATCGGTATGGTTACCTCCTCCCTTCCACTTTTAAATTGCCGGCCTCAAAAACAGAAATGGGTAAGGACTAGGAAATAGGGGCCATCGCAGCCCCTAAGGAGTCCAAAGTAAGGATGAAGTATCACATTATTACTCCACCTGTACAAAAAGTTGCCGTAACATTGGGAGAGCCAAAGAGAAGTGTGCAGATTCTTCTAGGCAGGCCAGTGATGGCGAGAAACACAGAAAGGCTGAGTGTGAATGTCAAGGGCCAGGCCCTCTGGGTGCCACCCTGTTGTTATCCAGCAGCCTTGACGGTGACAGCTCCATAAGGTCTGCATCCTAGACACTTTCCTTGCCTTACCCTTACCCTCATCCCCAGAATGTGAAGCAGGCTTAGCCCCATCTCTATGTGGGCCTCTGCTGGGGTTCCGATACCCTGGGACCTGTGGGAAGCTATCTGGGAGCCCAGCAGACTGGATTCTCAGAATCAGAAAAGGCACCGAGGATGGAGGCTCTGGACAGCCACCCTTCCCATTCATTCCCACAAGAATCTCCAGATGATCTCTGAGCTCACGACCAGAGAGAACCCACCAGGCAGCAGCACCTCGTCTACAGGGGATACCCTCCTGCTTTGCACACTAGGACTCAAGACGACAACAGAGTTGACAAGGATCTCAGGACCCTGACCATGTCCACCGATGGACAGAAAGAGGAGACACGTGGGCAACAGCCCTTTGGACACACTTTCTTGGTCTCAAGAGAAATCTGCATCATGGGAAGCCTCTTTCCCCTGAAGGATACACTATACAGTGACATGAGATCCTTGATCCTGTGCCCGAGGGCTGCAGTGACACCATGCCCTTCCTGGAGACAGAGTGGGGCCTGTGATGTGCACCACAGCCACATGGCATTCGATCACCAGTGTCAGCCTTGGAAGGAGAAGGAAGAGTGGTGGGCTACATTTGGAGAACATACACAAGGTCAACCCTGACCCAGTCTGAGACCAGAGGAGGTAGTGGGCCACACAAGACAGCTCTGCAGGTCAGAATATGAAGCAAGGCTGAGCTCCAAGAGGCCACCTGGTCCTGTGGGCGGGCCAGAGGGCAGGGGGCCATCTGGGTGTTGTGTAGGTCTCAAAGAGCAGGCAAATTTGAGTCTCCAGGGTCTTACACAAAGACCAAACGATGCATAGACCTATTAAGACGAAAATTCTACCCACTACTAGTCCCATGTGGTGTACAGATTGTCAGAGTCAGGATGCTTGGGTGAGGGGAACAGTCAATAAACTGCAGATGCCACATGCTCTCCTAAGTGACAGCCAAGCCTCAGCTGGTAGAAGTCCCTCTAACTCGGTATGTGGACAGGCGTCTGTGGGTCTGAAGCCTCTGCTCCTGGTCTGGGGACTCCAGGAAGTGACTGGGGGTGGGGGTGGGGGGCTTGGAATTGAGAGACGAATGGTGAGAAAGAGATGGGGAGGGAGAGAGGGAGGGAGGGAGAGAGGGGGGAGAGAGAGAGAGAGAGAGAGAGAGGAGGGAGGAGGGAGGGGAAGAGGGAGAGGGAGAGGGAGAGGGAGAGGGAGAGGGAGAGGGATTTTAATGAGTACTGCTGAATGTACATAAGTGGACAACTACAAGTCCCAAAGATGGACAAAGTTACGCTGCCACCTAGTGTCCATTCTCTAGAACCTGAAAGATTCTACCAGAGTCAGGAGCAGTCTCCTCAACCAACCGCTGGCCTGGACGAAGGCTGGGCAAGGGCCCTGGGTGTCTGAAGGAGCTGTTCCAGCAGAAGAAGGCAGGTCAGCCTGGCCCAGGTCTGGGGGCCTAGTGTGGCTGTTCCCTGTGAAGCCAAAGTCCCCTGCACTGAACACACCACTCTAAACCAGGCCTCCTCCTCTTCTGTCCACTGCACAGCTCCTGCTCACTGTGCTTTGCTCTCCTACTTCTGAACATGGCTGTGCTTTAGTGTCCAGAATGGATTCTGGCTCACAAAGGAAGGCAGATGATTTACCTTTTGGTATCTCTAGTGCCTGGCAGGGCTGGAGTACCAAGAAGGATTCAAGAGACTTGTCTTATTGGTAGAAGAGAACATAGCCACAGGGGTGCTCTTGTAAAAAAAAGTCACTGGTGCCCTGCTGAGAGAAGCTAAGCTTGGACACGGCTTCTTCCAGTTTTGCCGGCTGGAGTTGTACTTCCTCTGAGAAAAAGCCCTGCTTGGCCACTCCCTCCAGGACACCTACCCTCAAACAGGGTCCGCAATGTGTTCACTGTATATTTAACACCCTGAGGATGAGCGTCTGGAACTTCTGAGAACTGTTAGCCCCAGTGCTCCCCAAAATGCCTCACTCTGGAGGCATCCATTCCATCTGCTGTCCCACCAGCCTCCGAGGGCTCACCGCTTCAGCACTTTGAGATAATTCACCAAGGAGGCAGCTCACGGCCCAGTCAGGCCCAGGACGGGTAGCCCACAGCCATGACTGACAAGGATTCCAAAGCAGACTCCACATCCCTCTACGGGATCAAGCTAAGACCCCATGTCCTTGCTGACTCTGTCCTCTGCCCTGGTCCCCCCTCACCGCAGCCACTCACAACAGCAATGACACCTGCAATGAGAGCCACAGGACAACTCTGCACACAGTTATGACTCCAAGAACATGGTCCTTGACCTGTGTATGGGAAGCCACCTGGGAGAAAGACACACGCTGAACCAGCTATTCAGATGGTGGTGATACCTTAACCAAAACCTGCTTCTTCCCATCTTCCTTGTTTCAGAAAAGACAACCCCTTCTGGAGCTGATGCCTCAAGTCATCTTTCCTCCCTCTTCTCTAACATAAAAGATGTAATCTGTGAAGAAATCCTAAACACAAATGCACACACACGTGCATCGCGCGCGCACGCGCACACACACCCAGAGAGACACAGAGAGAGAGAGAGAGAGAGAGAGAGAGAGAGAGAGAGAGAGAGAGAGAGAGAGAGAGATATGCACCTGCGCTGTCACCACTCTGATTTAGGAAAGTCACCATTCACTCTCTTCTAGACTATGGCAAACAGACATCCTAACCGCCTGCCCCTTGCCTTTCATGCTAACAACCTTAACAATTCTCAACCCCCGAGGCCCAGCCTTCGGGGGCTCAGTACGACCTTTAGGCATTTCTTTAAGAACAAGAATTTTCAGTGGCCACCATGGCCCTACAATAAGTCCTGGATGTCACTTTCTCCCCTCCTCCCAGTATAGCCTGTCCCGCAGGGCCCGATCTCCTATTTGCTCCCAGAGACTAACCCTGTCTTCCTTCTGGCTTTCCCTCAGGTTGTTCCCTGGCTTCTCCTGATTATAGCCATTCCCTAACCCTCTTCCCTGTTTCCTTGTGTCTCGGATCTGAAATCCAGTCCGTCTAAGATTGAGGGAGAGATCTTATAAAGAACAGGGCAGCACGCATGCGCCATGGAAGCTGTGGGAGGGGAGTAGAGCCACGCACCCACAGCACGCAGTGAGTATTGGAACTGTACAAGGGCTGAGCGCCACCTACACAGCCTGAGGAGTCCCTCCATTCACTTGGGCTGTTTCCCATCCCCACATAAAGATCTTAGTGGCTAAGGACCTCTGACCCTTACAGACAGTGAAGACAAGAGGATAAACGGGTTCCAAAGGAGCCTCTAGTATACTCTGCCTTTTTAAATACCCAATTTAAAACCTGGGGTGCGGTGGTCTATTAAATCAATTCCTCTTCTGTGGAGCCCTTAATACTTCCACATTGTATCAGAGAACATATCCACGTGAAATCCACTCATGTTGGTGACATTACCACCTTCCCTGAACCCATGAACCTGCCGTGGACCGCGGGGATCAATGGCTGTAGCTATGGGGTTTCCTGTGACCCTGCTCATACAAAGCCCAGGTTTGGTTTGGTTTTGGTTTTCTTAAAGGAAAGGATCAACACAGGAAAATGCCTTGAAAAAGTGAAAACACCAACTCCTGGGTGGTATAGACAGACAGACTGAGGACAGAAGACAATCATGAAAAACCGTAGTGAGACCAAACAGAATTCTGAGGTACTGCAAGAAGATGCTGCTGGTTATGAGCCCTTCCTCTACATCTGCTCCTGTACTAACCCCAGGCCTGCCACACTTATGTTAGACGGCGACGGCAAACTAAGGCTGTGGGTGGTGGCTGGCCACATGACCTCAAGCTGAGGAGAGCAGCCTGGTTCCCCAGGAGGCCCATATCATTGCAGAGTCTTGGCTGTGGAAGAACAAAGGAGGAGAAAGCATAGAGGTGGCAGCCTGACAGGGACTCAGCAAATGTGGCCTGCTTTGAAGATGGCAGAAGAGAGCAGCAGCTACAGACTGCCAGCAGCCCCTGGAATCGATGAGAGAAGCAAGCAGTCCGGCCCACAGTTCAGCATTAGTGTGACTCAGCTCAGATATCTGACCTCTGGGTGGTGAAACGCTGTTCTGTTTTCCACCCAAGATTCTTAAGCTTGCAATGAGAAATGGATGCAGCCTCACGTGTGCCTACACTGCCAGACCATCCCTCCCTCCTCCTAACCCAGGTCCAGTGTGCATCTAGAAAGGTCCATGCTATAGAGAAAGCTCAGTGCTCTCCTCCTCCTGGGCCTTCTCCTCTCCTCCATTCCTCCTGAGGAGGAGGAGGAAGTAGGACTTGTTTAATGGCTAATCTTTGTATAAATAAAGGGACATCCTAAGCTCAACCTTCTTCCTTCTGAGAGTGAGCAGTTCTTCCAGGGGTGGCCTCTACACCCAGCGACCACACAAGGAAACTTGCCCCAGCCTACAGTGAACTAAAGAAGGCTGTCTCCTCGGGACCACCAGCACTCAAGACTTCCGACTTCCTGCCTTTGGCCTTAACAGTCACACAGGTGCTGTACCTAGCTCTGGTCTGCTCAATGCCTTTTGTTCTACTAGTTGTTTGTAGGGGTGGGGGAGATATTATCAATGGAAACTTTCCGAATTAAAAACAGTATCAAAAAATAATACCTGCCTCAGTGGATCATTATGGAGAACAAGTGGGAAAATGTAATGCATTTAATATGGTGCCCAGAAAGAAGAGGGACAAGGACAGTGAGGGGGCAGAGGAGGAGGAAGACGGGGAAGAACACACACAGATGTATGTTGACTGACTGATGGACGTCCACATTATTAAATACATAACACCCCTGATTACACTCTGCCAAATACTGAAAGACAGGGAGCTGGGCCAAACATTCTAACCCACTTCCTCTTCCTAGAAGATGAAGTTCATGCCATCTCCCAAGACTTAGTAGGTGATTGTGAGGGCAGAGGTTACAGAAAGATGCAGCTGGTTTGCCAACCCACATCATCAGATTCCAGAGCCATACCTCCTAAGTGCCCTGCAAGCAGCAGATACCTGCTAATTCCCACAAGGGACACAATAAGGGGAAACAAGACTCCAGCCAGTAATATGTGTAAACAAGATGACTTTACAACCAGAACACTAGAGCTCAGGGGAAAAGTGAACAGAACTGAAGACACCAGGCCTCCCACTCTACACACCAGAGCCACTCTTCCAGACCACCACCCCAGCACGAGAGTGAGCACACGGACTGGTTTTGATATTTCCCTTCTTTAGAACAAAGCTGCTTTGGCAAAACAGGGAAACCCAAGGCAATGACTGTGGACTGAACTAGAGGTAAACTGACCAGCTCAGGATGAAGAAGACTCTGGCAGTCAGCAGTGTGCTAGAGGCTAGGGAGCCATCACCCAAAGGCTGTGATGGATCTGGACTCAGGGACTGATGTGACATAGTCATTCATGTGCTCTGCGCTCTCACTGGATGCATAAGTGTGGGCAAATGAATGCCTCTGAGTATGCTTCCTCATCTGTGACACGGGTTATCCCCTCAGATATTTTGATGATTACCCAGAATACTTAGAACAGTGCTTTACACAGTGTGGACCCACATGAGAGGACGGACTTCCGCACTGCCATTGAAGTCAGTTGCTAGTATGGTAAGTGATCATTCTCTGCAGACAGGGTGCTGTCAGAAACACAGGGAACAAAAAGGTCCCTGCCTTTGTGAAAATAACCTTCAGTGGAGAAGACAGACAATAGACAATAACCAAGACTCTCTGGTAATCATAAATGCTGGTAAAGAGGAAAGGCATGATCCAGGAGCCAGCCTAAGAAAATCATGGGACTAACAAGGGAGGGACCATGTGAGATGATGGGAAACAGGAACTGCCCCCTCCACAGGAGTGGGTGGACATGTTGTACCACAGAAACAACCAAATCCTGTGGAAAGAATGAAGACCTGACCAGCTCTGGAGGAGAAAGACTGACCCCAGCAAGAAACAGAGCTAGAAGCACAAGGCCACAGGAGTCATTAAGTGTGGCTTCAGGATAGAAGGAAGGCTACAGAAGGATGGGTAAGAGGGAGTGATAGGGGTAGGGGACAAAGGACAGAGGGATGGGGGAGGGAGGCAGTGGGAAGGAGGGAAAAAATCGACAAGAGGTTCTACCCTGCCGGAACAAGACCTCAGTGAGGAGCAAAGGTGACGCCACAAGCCAGGGTATAAGGAAACCACAGACAGGATGGCCCGGAAGAAACCTTCTCCCTTTACAAAGACAGAAGTGAAAAGAGCTCTTTCCACCCCAAGAAGAAGCAACCAAATACATAAACAGGAGAGTGAAGGCTGTGTGTACAGAAACAGCACCAAATATTACTGAAACATAAAATCAAGAAGGAATTGAGTAAGAATTTTTAAATGTAAAGCACATGCCAAACAAGACTTAGTACACAAAATCAAGGTAGAAGGAGACGGGGACTCCCCTGCAGGCCTGCATGGTGGCTCTCTCTCTCAGCCAGACCCAGTATATCCGCACACGATGACTAAGGTCCAGTCAAAATAACCAAAAATGAGCGGAAAGAGGACAAAAAAAGGACTAAAATTCAATGGAAAACTAGACAGTAGCAGCAGACCCAGGGGTGATTCACCCACTGGAGTCATGACGCGGTGACTTCAAAACCATGAGGAATCTCATCCCTGAAAATAAGGAGGAGAATCTGTTTTGTTAGTGAATAAAAATTCTAAAATATAAAAATAATGGAAATTAAGAAGCTACTACGTAAGTTTACATAGCATATTAGATGTGACAAAAGAGAAAAGAACATGAACTAAAGACAGGAGGCAGTGGTGCACTCCTCCTACAGTCCCAGCACTGGTAGCCCAGGCATTTGAAACTGTGAGATCTCATTGCAAAAGAAAAAGAAAAAATATCCATGTGGAAATACACATCGAGAATGACAGAGAAAATACATAAAGATATTTAAAAGCCATACTACACAACGCAGGGAACAGTCCATCCGGGTAAGCAGAGTCCCAGGCCAAAAAGGGAAACAAGGAAAAAGAAAAAAAGAAAAGGAAGAAAAGGAGTGAAACAAAAACAGCACTCCAAAGGTTAACAGATGATATTTTTCCAAAACTGATGAAAAGTATAAATCCTCTTTTTCAGAAAAGTTGATGTATCCCCAAAAGAATGAAAACTACCCTGGGGTGTGGCAAGCCCCAGTGTTGGAAGCCAAAGAGAAAAATACCCTAAAGGAGCCGGGAGGAAGTCAATGCGGCACCCTCAGAAGAGCACAAAGCAACCTGCAAACTGACTGACTTGCCGCCAACAGGAAGAAAGCCTAAGGTCATGGGAGGAGGCCACCAAACAACAGAGTCACAGACGAAGACAGCTGAGAAGCAAGCGTCAAAGAGCCACAAAAACAAACTAGAAAGCAGTCCCACATCAAACCAAAAGGGAGTACGATAAATGAAATAATTAAAAATGGCCCAAAGTACTGAAAAGACACACATAAAGCCAAAAGGGATTCCTAGAAAAAATATAAGACTAAATAAATAAGACGAATGGGCGTGAATGCACAGACACTCAAGTGCACTAGATGGTAAGAACAAATTACTAACACTTTGATGACAACTAATTAATAATTTCAGGAATGAAGCAGAGACATCACTGTGGATCTTACAACCTTGAAAGTGAAGAAAGCATTTTTTAACTGTGTAATTTATACTAATAATCTAAATACAGAGAAAACTGTCAAAGTCCTTGAAAAATATAAGCCCAACTGACATTAAAAGCATTTTGACTGAAGATATAACTTAAAACTCTTTAGTAGTCCTTCCGGCTAAACTCTACCATGTATTGACGGAGATTAGCATCACTATTTAGGATAGCACTCACTTTTTAGGAGAGGGGAAGGGGCCAGCATCCAACCAGGGAGTGGCAACAGGAAAACCCACCAGCCAATCTCCTCCATGAATCTATGCACTAAAGTCCTAAATGAGATGTTAATAAATTAAATCCTGTGCTATCATAGCCAAGAGGCTCGTTCCCAGGGTAGGACTGGATGAGCAGTCAAAAATTGATTACTGCAGCAATCCCCAGTGGCCTATTATGAAAGAATGGAAGTAAAAAGAGGGGTCAAAAATGGAGCGCCCACAAAGTCTTTGGGGTGATTCTCGAATGCAGGGAACTCCTCAAATTCACATCAGCCAAGTGTACCACTCCAGTTGTGCTTATGGACATCAACTAAAGTCTTCTACGCCCAGAGAAGAACAGAAGGGGTAAAGAAGGCTTCCCTCTGAACTTTGGAAGGTGTGACCTCTGGCTCCATTTTTTCCTGGTTGATTATAATCCTCTGGTCCTGCCTGCCTCACCGGCTTGCAGTGACAGCACAAGAGACCAAGAGAGCCCCATGAATGCCACAAGAGGCTGAACCATGTGTGCCAAGTGGTGCTTGGCTTGGAAAACCCCACCTTGGCTCTCCATGCTCACCTGAGAGACGGGGGCTGGCCGCCTTGCCGCTTGAATGCTCTTTCTAGCCGTTCCTGGGGCATCCTGGAATTCCCGTCAGGCAAGTCCAGCCTCAAAGGTGTCGTGATGATTTCTGTGTGGCTGTACCCCAGTGGGCTGTCCTCTGAAATACTTCTTAGCCTGGGCCTGTCCCTCTGGCACGGCCCTTGGCTGCTAGGAGTAGCATTTGGCTTCTCTATAGACAGTTCATTCAGCTGACCCAGAGGACTCCTGGAGAAGGAGTCACTGCTAGAAGCAGAGACCTCCTGTGGTCCTGGACAGACTGGGGTGTGAACAAATGGCTCGGACTGCTGCTGGCTCTCCTCTGGGGCTTGGAGCTTCCTGCTCAAAGTCGAGGACCGTCGCAGAGAGCGTTTGCGGAAAGAGTCCTGAAGCGGTAGGAAAGAGACAGAGAGCATCCTTAACTAGAAGAGTTGGAAAAAGTACTTCCTCTAATCCCCAGGAAGGTCTATCCCCACCCCAACCTTCTTTTTCTTTCTTTTATTGAAATGATTTTTTCATACAATATATTCTGATTAGTTTCCTCTCCCCCTACTTCTCCAGCTCTCCTACCTTCCCTCCCACCCAGATTCACACCCTTTCTGTCTCTCCTTGGAAATAAACAGGCATCTAAGGAATAATAATGAGATAAAATAAAACAAACAAACCAGAGTGGACAAAAAACAACCAAACAAGAGCCAAAGAAAAAGCATAGCAAGTGCATAGAGATAGAGACACACGGTGTCGTACACATAGGGATCCCAGGAAACAGAATAATATGCATGGAAGGGAGAAAGAAAGAAAGAAAGAGAGAGAGAGAGAGGGGGGGGGAAGGAGGGAGGGAGGGAGGGAGGGAGGAAGGAAGAAAGAAAGGAAGGGGAAACGAAGGAAGAAGGAAAGGGAAGGAAGGAAGGAAGGAAGGAAGGAAGGAAGGAAGGAAGGGGAAGAGAAGAGAGAAAAAGCACTAACTTGATATGAAATAAAGACCTCCCAAGGATGCCCTTGATTTTGTTCTGCTAACCATCTACTGCAGGGCATGCAGCCTACCCTTGAGAGTGGTTTGTTTCCCCAGTGAGACTGCCTTGGAGAAAAATACTTTTCACCAGAGTAACAGTTAGGAGATGGGAACTGTGTCCTCTTCTCCTTTTGGCTTTAGAAAGCCATCTGGGGCAGACCTGTGCAGGCCCTGTGCACGCTGCCTCAGTGTCCTTAAGTTCCTGTGTGCACCATATGGGTGTGTTTACAAGGCCTTGCTTCCTTGGTGTCCTCCATCCCCTTCAGGTTTTCCACTCTTCCTGCCTCCTTTTCTGTATAGCTCTCTGAGTCCTGAGGGGACTGACTCCTTCCCTTAATGTACTCCGGAAGGTGCCCCCCAAAGCTGGCACTGCAATGCACCTTCCTGAACAGATTCCTGAGCATCCTTGCGGTTTTCTCTCACTCTTTCCTTCCCCAGAGCACTTCAGGTGGCACCAGACGCATCATGAGTCTC
Organism: Rattus norvegicus; assembly: GCF_021556685.1. NCBI lineage: Eukaryota > Metazoa > Chordata > Mammalia > Rodentia > Muridae > Rattus > Rattus norvegicus. Next base: position 85,369,984 of record NC_141537.1, on the reverse strand, counting down.
TCCTTATTGTCTCCTCACCTACGGCTGAGTCATCTGTGGAAGCGATTTTACTTCTCTATCCGTCACATCCTCACCAGTAATGCAAGCTGTCCACAGCACCTTACCTGCCATTTTGAAAGCAATCCTGCGATGAGCTGTTCTCATCTGTTAGGGATGTGGCTATCAAGTTTTCAAAGGATTGATATCCTCATGTTTAGCTCTAAAGATGCTTGGTTTTGCTCATGAACTTACGTGCTATGTGACATATGCACTATGATAACCTTCTGAAATATAAATATTCTAAATCCAAAACACATTTGGTCCACATTTGGGATGAGAGAGGAGGGGCTTGCAGCCCGTCCTTCTCATTACCATGGATAGAGAAGATAGAGCCCAAATACAGAGCATGCACGTCACAGAACCATGACAGTCAGTAGGCCACTCTCACTCCTGGTAGTCGATCAGGAATGGCCAAAGTCATTCTTTATTCAACTGTGGTGGTTATGGAGACCCTAACTCAGCTGCCTGTATCTCCTTAACGATCAAGATTTGCCTACTGAAAAAGAAGGGACCAATAAAGTCAGGTAGACTATCCCCCTCCTATGTGCTGAAGAAATGGGGCTTCCTGCTACTACCCAAAGGGCAGTGGGCATGGGAGGGCTGCCAAGAGACAAAATCCACCTCTAAGTTTTCCTTCAGGATATCTAAGCATTTCCAAAACTCATTCAGGGGCAGGCAGTAGCCTGGGCTGCAATAGGGAGAACTAATTTGTTGTGTTCTGGCCTCATGGAAATGACTGCGCAGGGCATGCCTGCAAACAGGGAGGACAGCAGTGGTCACCTTTCCCAAAGAGACACATTTACCTCACCCATGACTTACTAGTAAAAACTGAGGGATACCCAGCAAGTGTTACCAAAATGCCAAACTCCCTCCAGGAAACAGGAAATTCTACAGTAATCAGTATTTGATGCACTTTACGGAACTCAGATATCACAAAAGCAAGAAAGCTCATTTCCCCAAACAATTCCAAAGAAGTCTTCAGCAACGCCCTTAAGGGAAAGTCACCTCCCTCTCACCAGAAGTCTCGCCTGTACACACTGAAGAACTGAGCCATCTTGGTGGGAGACAGAACCCTGGCACCCACTAAACTAGTGGTTCTCAAAGTGGGGTCCACTCATCCCTAGAAGCCCCCAGACCACTTAGGGAATTCAAAACAAACATAGTAGCTAGGTATGACTCGAGTGTGTCCTCCAGGGCCCACATGGTGTGAGCTTGGTGGCATTAAGGTGACATGGTAGACCCCAGAAGAGAACTGGAATCACAGAGGTGATCTTTGAGGGGATCAATGCTGATCTCATGGGACTGGATCAACTCCCACAGATGGTTTGTTGTGAAGGAACCTGCCAGCTCCCCTGAATCCCTGTTCCTTACACACAGCCTGCCCTCTCACAGGAACTCCCACAATAACAGCACCTGCCCTGCTGAACTATGAGGTAGAACGAAAGGATTTCATGAGAGTCTGAGCAGACAGGAGCCGTGAGACTCTCAGACCCACAACTATGACCTAAATAAACCTCTGTTCACTTATCCACCTTCGGTTACCTTGTTGGGGTGACAGGCAACTGACTGAGACAGTAAAAACATGGCCAATTTGCCTTTCTCGGTGTGATTTAGGGTCCACAGCAGCGGCAGGAACATGGCTGGCCATGTGCATAAATCTACGCTCGTTCTGGGTATTCCTCGCTGCCTTACACTTGCAATAAAAGTGAACAGACATGATGCCGACTTAAACAGTGCCGCTGAAGCTTTATTATGGAGTGTTATTAACCGCGTCCCGTCTAGACTGTCACACCTATCACCTCAGAATTCCAAACAACCAAACGGAGGTGCACACGCCTGCTCTGCTGCATAGGAAGAGCAGTGGCTGCGGTGTGTACAACCGTCTAACTGTGAGTGCCGGGAACTTGCTGTTTTCTTCAGGGGACCTCGGGCAGACAGACAATAGTGATTCAGACTAGAATTTGGCAGGCATTTCTTGAAAATAAACTGAGCCTGTCACAGCAAGGGAAACAAATGGTGCACTGTTTTCAGTGTTGAAACGCAAGCTGTGGGGTAAACATCACAACTTTTGGGAATCCTACATCAGTCACCAAAAGCTTGAGTGTTTCGGGGGATTTTAAATTTTTCCTGCAATCTTTGGTGGTTATGTCAACAAGTACGGCTGTGTGTGTGTGTGTGTGTGTGTGTGTGTGTGTGTGTGTGTGTGTGCATGTGTGTGTGTGTGTGTCTCCATTTAGAACATCTATATAATTCAGTAACTGATATATTCCAAAGGACTTGATGCATCACACTGCTTAATCATACAGGAATAAAAGATTCAACATACATGGCAGACATTTGGAAACGTATAAAGTGCAGGCAGCACACGTATGTAGTTTAAGGTTCCACGTTAAGGGGTGGGAGTGTCACTTTCTTTGATAGCATACTTGCCTAGACTAGTGAACCCCTGGGTTTTGAGTCCCAGTGCCACATATACCAGACATGGTGACACTCACTTAGAAGATCCTTAAATTCTTCCTTCCTAAATTCTGTCTAAGGCCAAATTTTGTCCACACAGTTTAATAAAAACTGTGTACTACAACAGACTACATTCAGAAGCAAAAAAAAGCTATCTATATCGTTTTGAATCAGCCAGATATTAAAGAGATTTACAAAAACCATGTACAAAGCAATTACTAATCTTACCAACTATTTGTTAGAAAAACAAAACTAATAGAGTTCTTCTGATATGGCACCATACCACTCTCCTGGCTGTAACCATTCAAGGTACCCAGAGGGATCTGTCAGGAGGAAAGAACACTAACGCTGACTAGACTAGTGATGTCAGTCACAGCAAGGCATTATGGGAGGGCACCAAAATCTGAAGTCATATATTTGCCACCCTAGGACTTGGCTATTCCTTCTTCTACATTTGAGAGACTGTTTCCTCTCAACTTCTCTGACCTTGCTAGCCACTTTCTTCTGGACAGGGTACAGTTTATGAATTTCCTTCTTTGACAACAAGGTGCCTAGGGTGGGACATGGCACCAAAGTGTGGCTTGGCAGGGAGAGAACCTCCCTCTTTGTCCTAACACAAGAGTGAAAAGATTAGTGCCAGCATCAAAACACTCATGCAGACACAGAAACTCAGCTAAATGAGAGGAAGGTGGTATTCCAAAACAACCAGGATAGGTCTGTCCAGTATACTCATGCTTCTGATATTCCCCATTTATTGTTTTGCAAACTTCTTTCACACTGTCCTCTCATTTGCTGTACCCTCCTACCTAAGGAGACCAAACCATGATCCCTCCTTAAAGGAGACCACCAAGCAATGAGTGAAAATTTTACAATTTTTCTGAAAGAAAAAAGAAACAATAAATGATAGCTTTAAAGACCAGGATTTCTACTCCCTTTTAACCACTGTGGTAAAGAATAATATTCTCTAGACTAGGAGAGGTCCCCTTCCCTAGAACTACCAAGACAGAGCCAAGTGAGTGTGCTTTCACTCCAAGCAAGGGGGGAGGAAATCAAAGCGTCCACTTCACTAACTCAGGTAGATAAACTGAGGGCGAGGAGGTAACAAAGCTCAGGATCCACAGGTCACTAAAAGTAGAGCCAAGGAGAAAACATGTGGGCATCCTTCCTGTCCCCACATGCACCCCCATTCTCAGCCCACCTCTCACTGCCCAGTCTACAGAAAACAGAAAGGGGCAGTCCCACCTGCGAGGAGCTGGCGACAGGCCCAGCCATCATGCCTCGGACAATCAGGCCAGACTTCGGCCTGGTCCTCTCCACTGTCCTCTTCATATCTATGCCAGGCTCTGATGAGTGAAGCTGGTCCACCTTCTCCCACGCAGGAACCAAAGGGAGGCTGTCACCCAGGACCATGTGCGCAGGCTTACTTTTGTATGGGTTTTTTTTTGAAGACATGAAATTACCAAATATGTCCCCATCCAGATTGTCATGCCTACAAAAACATAATATTTCCACTTTAAACAGAGCCTCCAAATAAAAGATAACAATAAAGCCCAAAGCTAACTTCCATTCATAAATACATAATTGGAAATGAGTCAAGTCAGGAGAGGTAAGGAACAGAAGCACTTCCTTGGTATCAGGACAAATGCAGCTGAGTTCAAGCAAAGTCAGAGGACAGACCACAGAGATCCCTAGTCCTAATGCTGAAGGCTAAAGGGCACCTTGAGTCTTGCATACTCGGATGATAAAGGAGGCACCTGCAGGGCAGTGCAGGGCATGCAGGACTTGCCTTGCTATACATGGAGAGCATGCCTGAGGCAGACGGCATGTCGAGTGCTCAGTAAAGGTGCATCAGTGTATGTGTGTGCGTGTGCATGCGCGAGTGTGTGTGTGCGTGTGCATGCGTGTGTGTGTGCGTGTGCATGCGCGCGCGCGCGTGTGTGTGTGTATGCATGCGTGTGTGCATGTGCACATGCAAGGGGGGAGGGAGGGAAAGAAAACAAAAGAAAAGAGAGGAATGGTAAAAAGGAGCAAGAAGTCTTCTTTTAAGGTAGAGCCTCCTAGGTGATCAGCCGTGTTACGATGGAGGTGAATCTCCCCTTCCAACCACTGGCTGTCAGAAACTCATTAAAGCTGACCATAAACACGAACTTCATACTTTCCAGAAGTACATGGCCACAGACATTGCTGCTGATGCTCTGGGTTATGTCATCCGAATCACTGGGAAGGACAAACAAGGTTTCCTATGAGGCAAGGTTTCCTGACCCACAGCAGACTATGTCAGGCCTACACAGTTGCAGCTGCAGCAGACTATGTCTGCTGTTAAAAAGGGCATTCCTGTTATAGATCAGTAAAAGGAGAGAGGAAGCGCACGTCTGTTTGGGGATGCATGTTGATGCCAACCTGAGTTCTCAACTTGGTTACTGGAGAGAGATGAAGACAGACAGACAGACAGAAAAGGAGAGGGAGAGAGAGATGGGAGAGGAGGGAGGCAGGGAGGGGGACAGAGAGAGAGAGAGAGAGAGAGAGAGAGAGAGAGAGAGAGAGAATATGAATATATTCCTGGACTGACTGACAGATACTACTATGCCTCCATGGTTGGGACCCCAAAGAGCTAGCAGAATCCTAAAGCGTTTCAGTCTCTCTAAAGAGAATGATGTCCAACAATATGTTGTCACAAAGCCCTTAAAATAAGAAGCCCAGGACCAAAGCACCCAGGAGTCAGCACTCAACTGGGCTGCACAGTTGCAGTTACTCCACACAGCCTGGAACAGATGCCAGTGCATGGCTCTGAAGAAACAATGCACTAAGAAACGAGGAGAGGCTGAAGAATAGGCTAAACATGTGGCCCAGAGAACGAAGGAGGCTAGAGGAAAAGGTCAGAAACAGATGGCGAAGAGACTCAGCTGTCGTCATCAAGGGCGTCTACTTTGAAGTCTGAGTAAGAGTACAAAGTCTTTAACAGTACCAAAGAAATGACCAGACCTGAATTTCAAAGAAAAAAAAAAAAAGCAAGAAAGAAGCAGGGCCTGTTTGTAAAGGGGACCTCGCCCGGGCAGCGAGTAGAGGAAGGGCAGGAGGCGGTACCTGGCTTTGCCTGTCTCTGACCATGATGTCCGTCTTCCTGTGTCTTCATCTGAAAGGTCATATATATTCACCAGTGTGGCCTCTGGGTATCGCAAAGGCAATTTGCTGTTTTTCTTTGGAATAGGGATTGCAGGGATCGGGGCTTCCTGACTTTCAGTACTGTCTGTATTTCCAAAATGATCCAGAAAGTATCTGGTAATGAGTTCCAGGTTTGTTTTCAGAGGCTTTTCTTTTGTCTATCAGTGGGAAGGAAAAAGATATCATTAATTGACTGCACAGCCCTCGGGGAAGGGTGGAAAGACCATCCCAACCCTTTGACATACTTTACCAACTTCTCACTCACGCTACACACTCCCAGCAAATACACACTTACTTATTCTGTGTGCCAGGCGCCATCCTGGGTAGGGGTTCAGAAAGAAAGACAAAAGTCTCCTCTCTGAAAGAACCATCGCTCTGTGCACTATGAGGCAGAAAGAGGGTTGTCCAAGCTAACCTCCTTTTGTATTCTTTCCCTCTGTAAACAACTGTAAGAGATAAATCCTTTCCTTTAAAAACCAGTTTTAATTTCGTTTTGTATTGTACTCCTTTACTGAGTGGGAGGAAGCTGAAAGCCACCTGTGTGTGGGGATCAAAAGAGAACTTGAAATGGCCAGTTCTCTCCTTCCGCCGTCTTCCGGGCCTCTATAGATCAAGATCCATTTGGGGCCTGAACATTTTACTAGGGACACTGTGGTTTGAATCCAGGATGTCCCTCTCGGGCTCATGTTCTAGGCACTTGGTCACCAGCTTACGGTACCATTCTGAAGTCTGTGGGCCTGGCTAGTGGACACAGAGTGTAAAGGGCAGAACTGTGAAGAGCACGTCTGCCCCTGGTTCCAGTCTCACGCTCTTCCGTTTCTGATCTGCATCATGTCAGCAAACAAACTCAACTCCAGCCACCAGAGTTTCTTCATCACGATGGACTGGAACACCTAAAACCATGAACACCTAAAACCATGATCCCAAATAAACTCTCACACTGCGGGCTGCTCCTGCAGGTATTTTGTCAGAGCAAAGACAAAGGAAATAACACAACAGATGATGTTTCTTTAACATCAACCACAGAGTCAGCTAGGACAGACCCAGACTAAACCCCAAGCATAAAAAAGAAAGGATAAGTATGCGAGGAAACTTCAGAATAAATAATATCGTGTTTTCCAGCCTTGCCTGTAGTAAGTATTTGGGTTTTTGGATTTCTTGTTTTTAAACACATGACCAGGTGAGACTTACTAAACCCAAACAGAAAGAATTGGAGCTTTGATTTCTCCTGAACTCTTCAGCCCAAATAATCTGAACAGATACCCAGTTGTCCAAGCAGTGACCCACAGGTTGGCCTCCAGAATCTTGGCCATGTGTCAGTTCCACCCCAAGAGCTGGGAGCTGGGAGCTGGGAGCTGGGAGCTGGGAGCTGGGAGCTGGGAGCTGGGAGCTGGGAGCTGGGAGCTGGGAGCTGGGAGCTGGGAGCTGGGAGCTGGGAGCTGGGAGCTGGGAGCTGGGAGCTGGGAGCTGGGAGCTGGGAGCTGGGAGCTGGGAGCTGGGAGCTGGGAGCTGGGAGCTGGGAGCTGGGAGCTGGGAGCTGGGAGCTGGGAGCTGGGAGCTGGGAGCTGGGAGCTGGGAGCTGGGAGCTGGGAGCTGGGAGCTGGGAGCTGGGAGCTGGGAGCTGGGAGCTGGGAGCTGGGAGCTGGGAGCTGGGAGCTGGGAGCTGGGAGCTGGGAGCTGGGAGCTGGGAGCTGGGAGCTGGGAGCTGGGAGCTGGGAGCTGGGAGCTGGGAGCTGGGAGCTGGGAGCTGGGAGCTGGGAGCTGGGAGCTGGGAGCTGGGAGCTGGGAGCTGGGAGCTGGGAACATCCGGCCTGTGAAACTGTGTCCAGACATGGGCTTGAGTGCAGTGTTTGCCAAGTCAGAGCAGCCAAGGGTCTGATGAAGGCCTGGTGTGGAGCCCTCAACACAAGCCAAGTCCTTCCCCTGCTAGTCCTCTCCAGCCAAGATCCATGGCCAGTGGACAACACTGACTTCAATGGCCTTATCAGATCATTAAAATCAGGAATAATGTGTTTATTTATTCAGTTTTTATAAGACCAAAAAACTTATGTATTTTATCTTGGTCTAAATTAGGATCACGATGAAGTGAGTTAAAGAAAACATATAAATTGACTTCTCTATCTTGCCTTTTCTCTCAGTGAGGTGCTCTGTGCCCTGTTGCCCACATTATACCTCTGTAAGTTTTCTCACTTGTATCACTAAGGCTCACAGTGAACACAGGCTTGAGGTGAAGCTAACACCATTTCCCCAAACCTCAGTCTTACATAGTAAGAGGTCTAAAAATCTTGGGAATAAAACTTTTCAATTCTCCGGGAAGCATACTGGACTCCTCAAAAGGATCCTCTGGCAATGGCCAGAGAGTTGAGAGCTGAGTGAGCTCCTGGGACAGCTGGCTGGAGGTGATGAAAAGGCCAGAACTGAGCTGTTATCCAAAATTCTACAAGGTCTCACCAAATATAGAACCAACATAGCAGCCAACCAAATTGTATTAATGTCACTGCTTTGCACTTACCAATCATATTTTAGGTTACCTAACCTTTCTGGAAAATTCCCCTAGATGTGCATAAAAGGGGCCTATGAGCCCCTCAGGTTGCTGCCATTTTGATGAATGGTTGGCCCTGGCCTGCTGATAATTTCTGCAAAATAAAGTCTTTGCATACTGTCCAAAACGCCTGGGGTCTTCCTTTAGTGATTCTTGGACCCTAACAGTAGGTATTCAGTCTATCACACAACTGTTAGGAAAACCAAGCCACTGGGATATTCACACTGAACTGCAGCGGTTCCTGGGGTCAGAAGAGCTCTGGGCTCAGTGCATCTTGAAAGTGCCTGCAACAGATGCTAATAAGCACACTTTGCTTTAAAAGATGGGCTCCAATGCACTCTGCCATGACTAATAACTGATGTTTACATCAAATAATTAGGGATTCATCCAGGACTGATGATACCTTAAGCTGTGAAGATAATTACTTTAGAGAGACTACTCTGTGGTAAAAAATAAATAAATAAATAAAAACAACTTAAAAGAGAAGATGCTTCTGGGAAATTAGGTGAAGGTGGATTTATATAAAATCCCAGGGGCAGTAATGGTTCTTTGGATTTTCCCGGCCAAGGTCCCAGAGTCTGTGAAGCACCTCCCTAACATGAACAGCCTGTGCCCTGCCTCCAAATGCACCAACGGAAGGACACAATGCTGCTGTCTCAGCACATCCTTGATGCAGGATTGCACACATGAGTGGATGGAGGGCAAGAAGACAAAGATGCTACGGGAAGCCTCAGCGCTGCTGTGACCTCCTCAAAGAGATCACAGAGGCTCCTGCAGGCAGGGATGAGTAAGCTGAGGGCCAGAGGCTGGAGCCTGCAGACCTCCCTGGAGCACTTGCGCTTACACTGGGTGCCGACCCAGGGTCCTCTCCGCCACACCATACGCAGTGGGCTAGAGGTCAAGGGGTCTGGAGGTTTCTCTGGGTATTTTAAATGGTATTGTTCTCATTCGTACATGTCCATTCAGTCAGTTAGGATCTCATTTTATCTCTTTTTATATGGGAGGTGATGGTGGTGGTGGTGGTGGTGGTTGTGTGTGTGTGTGTGTGTGTGTGTGTGTGTGTGTGTGTGTATACACCTGTTCACAGGCATGCAGAGGTCAAAGAGGGACACCAGATGGTTCCTTTATCATTCTCTGCCTTATTGCCTTGAGACAAGGTCTCTCACTGCACAGGAAGATGGTTGACCAGCAAATTCCTAGAATCCTCCTGTTTTTGCCCCCTAGTGCTGGTGTGACAGAAATGCAGTCAAGCCAGCTTTTGCTGTGGTTGCTCAAGATTCAAACACTAAGCCATCTCCTCAGTCCCAAGACTTCTTTTGAAAATCAATCTCTAGCCCCACCACGCTGGGCCTGGAAGCACACATACTTGTAATCTCAGTACTCAGAAGGCTGGAGCAGAACTGCCACACTTTGAGGCTAGCCTGAGCTATGTCGTGAGTTTTGGCCAACCTTGACTACAGAATAAGACTGTCTCAGGAAACAAAAAGGAAAGAAACCTCTACCCTGGCCCACATAATTTACCGTCGGAGGTCAAATAGCCTCTTTGGCTCAGAGATCTTTCCCAGGGGCAAACTCCCACCATCCCAGTGGGTCCAGAGCTTTCATACTGAGCCAGGAGAAGCTGGCCCAGAAGGCCAAGGCAGAACATACTTCACTTTACTCAGTATACAGCATGGCCTCCCTTATGCCTCACGTATAACAGACTTCTGCATGAGCTGCCATTTGTAACTTGTTAAAGTATGACAAACACAGAACTACTAAGACTAATCACCTGACTCCCCACCAAGGACCTCCATGCCTCAAGAAAACCTGTTCCCTTGGTTTCCTCAACCCCCACACCCCTGAGTATGCTAAATCCAGCTTCCATCTCTGCTGACCTACATTCAAAAGAGACAACCACAGAAGGGAAATCATACATGAGCAGGAGATGTTAGTATGATTTATATGTGTGTGTGCATGTGTGTGTGTGTGTGTGTGTGTGTGTATACGTGTATGATAATATATACATATATATTATATTACATGAGGTATCCTTAAGCAGTCTTACTAAAAATACCATCGTGTGGGAAAGGGGAGCATAGGGAGCAATTACCACAGAAAAGGCATGACAGGCCCAGATTGAGTGAGACATCGTGACCTCAAACCTGCCAGCGCACCGTCAGGCTGGTGGGCTGACTCTAGCTCACACTGAGGACTGTCATCTTGGCCAGTCCCCTGACCTCCTGCCGCACCTGCCAGGTCCTGTACCTTGTTCTCCTTGTAGAGAAACTCCAGATGTAGAACTCTGCGGAGGTCATTCCTGCTGTTGATGCTCAGCTCACAGCGGGGGCGCTCCTGATCCATGGTCATGAACGTCTTGTTCAAACCCTGAGGGCAGAAGCCTGAGTCACTGCTCACCATTTTAGATGAAAGCCTTCCCTTCTCTGACGCAGTATAAACAGAGGACTGCTGGGGCTCATTAGGACTGGGCTCCGAACCTCCCTCACATGGCCATGGCAGGAGCCCAAAGCTGACTTCAGACTTCATTTCCATACAACCTTGGGCTGGAGAGCATTGTCAGTTTGGTCTGGGGTCGGCTAAGGCTGGGCTTGTGGGCTCAGTTTATAGATAACAATGAAATTCAGGAACTAGCTTGCTGCAAGCTGGCTCAGGGGCTCAGTGTTTGGTCTGCACTTGGGGCTATGAAAGATGAGCCTTTCAAAATAAACGGACGCTTAAAAAAAATAAAAGCAAAACTACAGTCAAAAGGCCAACCATTGTTCCCTTAATTTTTCAGCAGAGGAAGCCAGGAAACATGTTTGAAGTCACATGGTGGAGATCGGCATCAGTCTAGCCAGGAAGTCTGTTTGGGGCACAATCCCTGACAGAACACCTCATGAATATCTGCAAGTCACTACCCATCACCCCTCCCTGAACACCGAAGACTGTAGTAAACAGGGGCCTCCTGCACCCGGCCAGAGCTTGGCACCCACATTTGAAAACAGACACAACAGCTGCTTCATCCCCATCACAGGACACTGTGACCACCGAATGCCTGCCACAGAGGTCTCAACCCCTTCCTTCTGGGCCATGGCTTGCCCTTGTTCCTGATGGATCCCAGACCCCAAGTGCCATCTAGGTAGGCCTCAACTTTTCCCTCCGCCTTTGTGCTCGGGACTTTATAGTGGCTCCAGCTGCTACAAAACAAGACCAAACTCATTGCCTGCCATGAGTTTTAATTTTTTTAAAAAGTGAATTTGGAAAAGACATAGTCATAGTGCTGAACCAGAGAGAGAGAATGCGGTCTTAAGGAAGCAAGTGTGTGTGTGTGTGTGTGTGTGTGTGTGTGTGTGTGTGTGTGTGTGTGTGTGTGTATGCATGTGTGTACACACTGGAAAAATAAAAAGGAAGGCCCCAGGAAGCAACTACCTGCACTCTACATCCTTAATTGTCCTGATTTTCACCAACCAACGTGACAGGGAGCGTCCAGAGATGATGATTCTTCTCTACCTGTCTCAGACTGACCAAGTCTCAGCACATCTAACACACACGTGCAGAGAGAGAGAGTGAGAGAGACAGAGAGACAGAGACAGAGAGACAGAGAGAGACAGAGACAGAGAGACAGAGAGACAGAGACAGAGAGAGAGACAGAGAGAGACAGAGACAGAGAGACAGAGACAGAGAGACAAGGAGAGACAGAGAGACAGAGAGAGAGACAGAAAGAGACAGATAGACAAAGACAGACAGACAGATGGAGGGGGGCATGCTCCTCATGCTGGCTCTGAGGCATATCATCACCCAGAATCCAGTGGGGTAGGTACAGGCACCCTGTGGAGGTGAACCCCATTCTTTTCACTTAGCTAAGGTTTGCCCTGCACCCATGGTGTGCAGGGCTCTGTTCTTGGTACAGGAGGTAAAGAAGGAAGGAGGGCTAGCATGCTAGGGAAGCAGGCCATGATGACAGAACAGCCTGTCCACTGCATGTGTGCCAGAGAAGAAAGCAAGGACACTCTGAAGACGCGGCCATGACTTTAATAGGCAGCTATTTGCTGAGCCTCAGCCACGCGTTCATTCTTGTCTCCTGGTTCATCTGTCCACTGGCCTAACACTGCAGCACAGGAGTTAACGGACTACACCCCAGCCTCCACACTGTGCAGGAGAGTCTAAAGCGTTCTATAAAGGGGGAGGGGACACACAGATAAAGGTAGTCAGGAAGCGATCCCTTGGACATCAGGGGAGTCAGAGACCAGGCCCTGGGGACACAGTGTGCCATACAAGGACAGCAAGTACAAAAACCCCTCTGGCAGTTTCAAGAGCAGAGTTCCAGAGCTTCAGGAGAAAGCCAGAAAGGAGGAGCAGCCAGAAAGGTCACCCAGGGGCTAAGGAGATGGCAAGTGAATAAGGTATGGGGGCTGCAGTTCTGATCCCCAGCACCCACATAAATCCTGGGTGGGTATGAGAGCCTCCTGTAATCCCAGCACTTGGAAGGCAGAGCTGGGAGTGGGGGGATTCCCAGGGCAGGGTAGATAATTAAACTAGCCAAGTTGGTAAGCTCTGTGTTCAAGTGAGAGACCCGCCTCAACATAAGGTGAACTGGAGGAAGGCATTTGATATCAACCTTGACCTTTCACACACCTGCTCACACAGGCTGGCAAACGAACACATACACCAACACGCACATGTGAACACAAAAACACGTGTGTGCACACTCATACACACGTACGTGCACGAGTAGAAACACACACACACACACACACACACACACACACACACACACCCCTATGTGGGAAAATAATCAGAAAGGGCTCCTGCAGCCTGAGGACTAAGATGAGGAATGTCTGACTGGAGGATGTGGCTGCTGAAGTGAAAGCAGATGTAGGACAAGGCATTAAGCAGTGACCACTTAGAAGGTTACCAGTGATTCACACAATCTACATGGAAGCAGGGGGAAGCCTGAAGCAGGGCATCAGACACAGAAGTCGTAAGAGACGATTCTGTTCTCTCTGTGCCCTGATGGTAAAGCTGACGAGGATAACAAAGAGGAAAGGAGCCCCTAACCTGTGGGGTCCGTGCTAACTCTGAGCAGCGGTGGAAGTGTGGGACACCCAGGCTGGCATTCAAGAGCTGGAAGCCTGGTTGGTAGAGAAGAAAAACGTGTATTTGGTGTTGGAAACAGAAACGCTAGCACAAACGTGCTGGATGCGAAAGAGAAGTTAGTGGAGATGTCACAGCAGATGATAAGGCAGGAGCTCAGGGAGAGCTCAGCCAGAGAAGACATTCTGGAACCGCCACGTTTTAGACAGCACTAGAAGCCATAAAGCAGTCTGAGATGCCTTAAAAAGGGATGGGAGAAAAGGAAGACCAGAGAGAATCTGTGAGCCCAGGAGCTACACAGCACTCGCTCTTGGGAAAAAGGGAAGCACTCAGCAAAGAGTGTGAGGAAACACCAGCAAGAGGAAGGAGAAATGGCTGGAACAGGTAATGGGAGCCAGATGAAGGATGGAATCCACAGTGCGGACACGTCAGAGCCAGAGGAACGAGGACGGCAAAGTAATGGTGATGGACTGGGATGTGTAAGACGTGAGGACAGACTGAGGGTTACAGCATCCATAGCTCTTTCACAGGGTTTGTTATAAAGGAGAGAAGACAGTGATGCGTAGACTGGGGGCCAAGCTGAGCTCCCTCGTGTGAAGATGCACTGAATGGATGCCCCAGCATACAGTGGGGATGCTGAGGGCCATGCCCTTGAGCATGACCACACAGACGGGCTCAGGCCTGGAGGGTTAGTGGGGGGGGGGGGGCGGTGTGAGGAAGAGCCTGACGGACACTCATTTTTCCTGTCTCTGTCCTCTGAGAGGAAATGTACGGGAAGCAGGAGATGTGTGGTGCCTCATGTGAGAGGGAAACAGGCTACAGAGGGGCAGCAAGTGGGCCTGCGCCTGGGAAGCACCATGTCATAAGTGGCCATGGGTTTAAAGTGAAGCCGTCAACGTAGACCATCTCTGTGCGATCCTGTTCAGCCCAGTGGTGTGGGCATGCAGCAGGACAAATTTAATCCTCCCCAGAGCAGGGCAGGTGTAACACAAGGTGAGAAGGTAAGAGAGCCAAGCCCACTGCAGAGCAAGGAATCACAATGAAGCAAGAGGACGAGGCAGGAAGGTGTTAGATTGGGGCCGGGACTGTGAGACATGGGCAGGGACAGTGGTTACAACTGTACACCGGTTTGGGACTGAGAAGGAACATAATCTGAGAAATAAGGACATGTGGAACACGGGAACTCAGAGGGTGGAAAGGGGAGAAAGGCCTGTGGCATGACCATGGTGAAGACAAGTAGCAGGTGAATGGAGTCCTTGTCACACTGCAGGAGAGAAGCCAAAGACACAGGTGCCAGGGGCATCAGAAAAAGTCACTTCCATGAACCCTGAAATAGCCAGGAGACATCATAAGTCTCCAGAGGGCAGACTACACGCTGGAGGGTAGAGTTTGGGAAATGCTAAAGGGGAGCTAGGTCTGAGGGCTAGCCAGGTTACACACAGCCTTCTGGAAGGATGCTAGGGAAGGGCTCAGGGCAAGGAGGTGCCATGGTCCAGCCAGCTCACCCAAGGCAAGTTTCTTTGCTTCTTTGTCTCATGACACTCTTACATGAAAAAGAATGATGTAAGTATACTAATCTCCCAGGATGGTTAGGAATATTTGAGAAAATCGACTGCCATCTAGGAAGGACACACAGGGTGGGGACTGGCTGAGCAAAGGCCTGTGGTGATCACAAGGTCTCTGTCCTAGAGCAGAAGCGATGAGAAAAGTAATTACAACTGCGCATGCTGGTTTGCACCCATACTTCTGAATACAGGAGTCAGAAGCAGGAGAATCCAGAGAGCCTGGGCTACACAGAGAGCTTAAAGAGAACCTGGGTAATATAAAGATAGCCCTGTCTCAGAACCACCCCAACCACCAACACCAATAACGTAAACAGTTGCCCTAGCCCATGGTTCTGGCTCTGAGACTTTGGTTAGGGTTTCTACTACTGTGCTGAAACACCATGACCAGAGCAGCTTGGGGGTGGGGAGTATTTGGCTTACACTTCCATTATCACTGAAGAAAAACAGGACAGGAGCTCAAACAGGGCAAGAGCACAGAGGCAGGAGTCTCCATGCAGAACATCCATGGAAGGATGCAACTTACTGGTTTGCTCTTCATGGCTTGCTCAGACTGTCTTCATATAGAATACAGGACCATCCATAATGGCTGGGCCCTTCCTGGTCAATCGGTAATTAAAATGCCCTAGAGGCTTGCCTATAGCCCGATCTTACAGTGACATTTTTATAAATTGGAAGGTTCCCTCCTCTCAGATGACTTTAGCTTATGTCAAACTGACCTAAAAGTAGCCAGCACAGGTAGTAAATATACTTTTAGATATAAACCATAGGAGGAAGAGGAGGCCAAGCAGGTTGATGGTTTCTGAGGTGTTACCCAGTTGGGAGGTCAGTTTGGTGTCTCTGTCTTGGAGCTGAAACAAGCAGGGGTGACCTCTGTAATACAAGTACCAGTGAGTAAACAGTCAAGGTGAGTCCAAGGACAATTCTGATCAAACTCTGATCATGGGAATGATAGGAAGTGCTTGGGAAGAAACAGGCCTTGTCACGAGGCAGAAGAGATCAAGGGAAACATGAAAGAGAAGCCAGAAACAAACGTAGAGACGTAAGCTTGGGCCAAGCTGTGAGGCCTCAGGATGTCAGTGAGGGCTCTGGATTGCACTCAAGAACTGAAGGCCTCTCTGACACTTCTAAATCTAGTACTCAGACTTAACGCGATCAGCCTCCGAGCACAGAACACGGACCACCCAACTCGCATGGAGGACTCAGTGACAGCAGAGTCTAAGCAGGGGCAATGAAGCCAGATGCCTTACAGTTTTTCCAAATAAAAATAAATTATAAAAAGCACACAGGCATTTCAAAACAGGTACAGTCAGAGCTGCTAGGCAGAGGCAAAGCAAGTGTGAAGTTGAATTACCGATGTGTATGTTGTATGTAAGGGTCAGGAATAACGAACGGGGGCACTGCCTGTATATCACTAATCCTCACTACACATCAGGCACGAGTGGATCTTAAAAGTTCCTGTTTTAGAGAGAAGATGAGGTAGTAATGTCAAACTTACATTTCAAACTGATAACACACTCCTAAACTCCCACCATCTGACTTCAAATCCTTTCCCTTTGGTCCATGCAAACACACACGCGTGTGCATGTTTCCATTTCAAATTAGTGCCCCTTGGGCCAGCTCAATTAGACGTCGTGTGGAAGCACAGACCCTTAGTGCATTGTCCTCAGACTCTCCGTGTCAAATACAAGCTAATGCCAGACTCCTGGAGCCTATGAAGATCCTTCCTCTCCTAGACCCCCGGGGGACTCAAGAACCTCCTAATTGTAAACACTTTGAAAACTTCGGGGACCAGGCAGTAAGAGAATTTACATAATTCTCCCACAAAAGCTCAAGCAGCAGCTGGAATTTCCATCCTTGATTAAAATGATCAAAAGGACCGACTATCCAGAACTTTCCTTTGGAAAAGTTCGTCCTGTGTCCCTGGCTCGGAGAACTTGCTCCGCCCTGCACACCCTTTGCCAATCTGGCACTGCCGGGAGAGAGGGGACGGGGCGGGGGATTGGAGGCAGCTAAGCAAGCGCCGGCCTGGCTTTGTGTAAGTGCCCTCGCATTAGGATGGTCTAGCTTCTGGGAAATGTAGTTTCCCAGTGCCGGGAAAGGGGCGCTCTCGGGGTAATCTCTGAGGTGAACAGAAGATGTGGAATGCTCCCCCCACCCTCGAAGGTGCAAAGATGCGGATGGAAACCACTGATTGCCCCCCAACATTAGAGGATACGCGTGGGCTTCGGAGTGTCCAGACATTACCTTTCTGCTAAGAAACTCCCTGACCAGGGAGGCGGCCACCTCCTCCACGTACAGACTGTCCATGCTGCTAGCGCTGCCCACGAGGCCACGCGGCTGCCTGCACCCCCAGGCCGCGTAATCCGTTGGGCCCAGTAAAGCGGCGTTGCCCTAGCGACGGTGGCATCCGCGCCAGGAAGAACTCCTCCCCTTCCTGGGAAACCAGCGATCTAGGGGGGGAGGGAGAGAAGGGCGGAGCGTTGTCCAAGCCGCTTCTCTTTGCCAGAGGTTGTGCAGCAGCTGAAGGCGGGGCTTAGCCTATGAGTTCTGGGCGCCGAATTGACTGACTCTGGCTTCTTGTGGTGGATGTCACTGACCCAGTCAAAGGTTCCATTTCTCCATACATAAAATGGGAAACACGCCCTACCCCATGGTTCTTAAAGGTCTGATCCGGCGGGGAAGCATCCGGGACAGTCCACCCTCAGGACTGCAGTTGCCTCCCAGGTTCACTTTGAGACACAGACTTTAGTGTTCTGGCCTCTGTTATGACAAGGGCACCAAGACTCCAATTCTTGGCGTCTAGAAACTGGAAGGATGAGAGACTGGTGAAGCCCAGGTCTTTACCAGTCACTTGGATAGTACCTCAACTTTCTCCACGTCTGTACTTTGCCTGTTGTGTTGGTTTGTTGAGGCTGCCATGGTAAAATGCTGCAGACTGTGGCTTCAACAACAAAATTACTAGTCTCAATCCTGTAGCAAGTTCGTGATAAACGTGACACCAGGGCTTTGATTACTTGAGGCCCCTCCCGCTGACATCTTCTTTCTGTCTTTACAGAACCTCCTCTAAATGTATCTGTGTGCTATTCCTCTCTTCTTAGAAGAACACTGACCACAAATAGTTAAGTGTCCACCATAATGACCTCCTTTTAACATTACCTTACCTCCAGATAAGCCACCTACTAGATGATACAAGGTATTAAGACTTCGATCTAGGAACTTTAAGCTCTCAACTCAGCACATATCCCAACATATCTCAACATATATAATATATTACTTATATATTAATTTCTCTAAACCGATATTTCATTTTTTTTATTTAAAGTGTTTCCAGGCAGATGCTCACGAAATCTTAGATGTATATGATTATTCAATTCTGATAAACGTTTAAAAAGTTTACAAAATTAGAAAGATGTTTTATGTAGGATTGTTTCATAGCCAATGGTACGTGCACTGTCTGGAGGCATCATGCTCTAGTTTGTGTCCTGAGGACATCATTGTATCCCTGTATTAGGACCATTTGGATTGTAATTTCCAGGCATCCTCTCTTCTAACCCACCAGGGTTTTCTGCAAAGGCACTCTTGAGCTGCATGTGGAGACAGTGAAGATGGCAGTCAGGAACCTTGCCAGGGGCCCTGCTATTTCAGACATAAATAAGGGCACACTAATAAATGCAGACTTACTTACAAAGACATAAGTAAGGCAAGAGTTTGCATATCTAAAGTGTTAATTGCTTGTTTTCTGTTACTGTGATAAAATACTGGGATCCACAGTTCTAGGTTTCAGATCCACAGCTCACAAAAGTCACAGCAACAGGAGCTTGAGAAAATCGGTCGAATCACAGCCATAAACAAGGAGAGAGCACAATAAATATATGCATGCTCAGCTGCCCTTATTCTTTTAAGATTTATTTATTTCATTCTCTGCGTGGGTAAATTTGCTTGCATTTATGTGTGTGTACCACCATGTGTGTGGGTAATGTCCAGGGACTCGGAAAAGAATGTTGAGTCCCACGTAACTGGAGTTACAGGTGGTTGGGGGCCACCATGTAGGTGCTGGGAACAGAGCCTGGATCCTCTGCAAAAGCAGCAAGCACTCTTAACCACTAAGTAATACCTCCAGCCCCACTTCTTCACTCTTACACAGTTTAGCATCCCCTGCCTAGGGAAAGGAGCCATCCACAGCGGGCCGGGTCTTGCTGTGTCAGTTACCATATTCAAAATTACCCCACTCAGCCAACCCACTCTACATGATCCCAGAGGCTTTCTTCCCAGAAGACTCTAAATGGTGTCAGGTTGACAATTTAAACTATCACAGTGCTTTATAAAAAAAGAAATCAAAAGATACTTTAATCCTAGCATTCAAGAGGCACAAGCAGTGGATCTTGGTGAGCTCCAGTCCAAGCAGGTCTGCATAGTGAGACCCTGTCTCAAAAAAAAAAAAAATGGAAGTCAAGATCAAGATCAAATCCAGGCGTGAAGTTAATAACTCGACTGGAATAAACTAGAAAGGCAAACCACTGGCACTCCACTCCAGTGAGGGATTTTCTTAATATTGTTTGAAGCGAGAAAACCTTACTGTGGGAGACACCTTAAGTGGCTGCCCAGATAAAAGGGGAATGGAAGAAGGAAACTTTGCTTTTTGTCCACTTGCTCCTTTTCCTTGCTGGCAAGTTCCTCTATCCTGTGGCTGCTATGACTGACTCCTTTGCTGACATTAGCATCAGTTTCTTTCAGCTTCCAGCATAGACTGATAGCCAGCTGCTCCCAGGAATCCCTGAGGCCTTCAGCACTGTGTGGGGCAACTGTGACAATCAGCCTCCCAGGACTGGGCAAGCACTGAACCCTCAGCCTCCCCAGTGTGAAGTAGTCATGTTGGACTGCCTGCACGATATTGTATAAGCCTGTTTAGTGAACCACCCTTTAATGTATACTCACTCCTGTCCTAGAGAACCTTGACTAGTAATGGGGCAAAGACAAGCACTGCACCTTTACTCATTCACAGAGCCATGCCACAGGCAGAGTATGCAGACAGCACTAACTCAACACCATAAAATAAGTCAGAGAAAAGAGGAATGGGGGGAGTGGCAGAGACAGACTAAGTGGGGAAAGGAGCATAGAAGATATTTCCACATCATAGATTTAAAGAAGAGAAAACACGGAAGTGTAAGAGGGCTTTTAATAGGCAGAGATTAAACCACTTTAAAAGTTCATCACAGGGTTGAGGAGACAGCTCAGAAAGTAAAGTGTTTAACATGCAAGGATGAAACCCGGGTTTGATCCAGAGCAAAATGTTAAAATAGGTAGGTAAGTAGGCAGGCAGGCAGGCAGACAGACAGACAGGCAGACAGACATGGGGCCCACATCTGCTTCAGCCACTGGGCTCGGCTGCTCCAGAGGCAGGATATGGAAAGTCTACCATGCCTATCCCACCCCTGATGGGTATCAGGCCATAGGGAAGCCCGGGGACACTGCTCTGAGGGGTGAAGAAGCACAGTCTGAGGTACCAGACACCCAGAGCTGGCTCAGGGGTACCCAGGCCTGGATGAGGCAGAGGCTGTCCGGTTCTCAGGCTCTCAGGCACCCAGGTGCAATGGATGCCACGGAAGAGCTGAGAAGAGACTGGGGACCCACAGGCCAGATCTAACCCAGGGCTGGGGGAAAAGGGGGGCACTCTGGTCGGTCTCATGGGAAAGAGAGTCCTTGGCTTGACAATGTTGTAGGGTTTGGCCTTGGCTTGGTGGTGGCCATGGCTGGGAGAGTAGAGAGGCCTTCTGTGGGAGATTAGACAGTGGCTTTATAGGCAAAGGCCTTCTTTATGGCTCCCCATGCCGGGATCCTGATGAAAAGAGACAGTCTATGGTTTTAAGGCATTTATTGTCACAGTAGAAAGTGGATGTGTAGAACCATACCCTACTTCTCAGGGTGGGTATGAGATAAAATACCTTAGTATGAGCTAAGCCTCCAGGCTTTTAGGTACCTCATTAAAATGGAGATTTGTCTTGAGCCTACATGTCCTCTACATGTGGAGCATCTTGGAGTGTAGCCTATACATGACTGACAAATGGCCACAAATCTATGGAGGTCTGCAACTAGTGACAGGCAGGGGAATCAGGAATCAGGTGAAGCACCTACTGTCCCTTTAGGGTCTCTAGGGTTTCCAGCCTTGGTTCCAGGAACCAAGATACCTTTTATGATTCCATAGATAGATAGATAGATAGATAGATAGATAGATAGATAGATAGACAGACAGACAGAATAAAAGATTAAAATAAACTTCTGGTTGTGCCCTCACAGAGAGCTGAAAGCCAGCCCCGAGGAGCGACTTCAGGCCTGAGACCAGAGGTTAAGACCAACTTTTCTGCCCCAAGTGACCTGCCTGGTGGACTCAGGACACACAAAGGCAAAATTCCTCTGGGACCAGACACTTCCGGTTTCTAGCTGGTGCCCGAACTTTGCTGATCCTGGCCAACAGCTCCCTGCTCTCAAACCCCATGGGAGAGAGAGCTGATCGCCCAGAGGTGTGGGCAAACTTGAGACTGCAGGGCAGGAGAGACCACCACTTCTGCCCACACTTGCCCACATCCTTGGCCCAAGAGGAAACTGTATAGTACCTCTGTGCATGGAAAGATTGGAGCAGTCAAGCTGCAGGAGCCCTGTGGTCCAGACTACGACCAGATCTGAAAGGACCCGGTCAAACAGCTTCCTGCACCCAAATCCCGTGGAAGGGAGAGCTAGACCTTCAGAGGGCAGACACGCCTGGGAAACCAGAGGAGACTATGCTCTGCCCACATTTCTCACTCTAGAGAAAAACACCTAACACTATCTGGGCCTCCTGCACACTGGGACCTAGGAAAAGTAGGGGCAGGCCCTTCTGGTTCCCGCCCAGAGAAACAGCTGAAAGTCAGTGGACAAGAATGACTACACACCTGAGAGCAGAACACTCTGTTCCCACAACTGCCTGAAAGAAAACACGAAAACAGGTCTACAGGACTCCTGACACATAGGCCTATAAGAAGGTCAAACCACTGTCAGAAATAACAAAACAAGGTAATACCAGAGACAACCTGATGGAGATAGGCAAACCCAGGAACCCAAGAAACAGAAACCAAGACTAAATGGCATCATCAGAGACCAATTCTCCCACCAAAGCAAACACTGAATATCCAAACACACCAGAAAAGCAAGATCTAGATTGAAAATCACATTTGATCATGATGATGGAGGACTTCAAGAAAGACATGAAGAACTCCCTTAGAGAAACACAGGAAAACATTAATAAACAAGTAGAAGCCCTTGGAGAGGAAACAAAAAAAATCCCTGAAAGAATTATAGGAAAACACAATCAAACAGGTAAAGGAATTGAAAATGGAAATAGAAACAATAAAGAAAGCACAAAGGGAGACAACCCTGGATATAGAAAACCAAAGGAAGAGACAAGGAGACGTAGATACAAGTATCACCAACAGAATATAAGAGATAGAAGAGAGAATCTCAGGAGCAGAAGATTCCATAGAAATCATCGACACAACTGTGAAAGATAATGTAAAACAGAAAAAGCTACTGGTCCAAAACATACAGGAAATCCAGGACACAATGAGAAGATCAAACCTAAGGATAATAGTTATAGAAGAGAGTAAAGACTCCCAACTTAAAGGGCCAGTAAATATCTTCAACAAAATCATAGAAGAAAACTTCCCTAACCTAAAGAAAGAGATGCCCATAAATATACAATAAGCCTACAGAACTCCAAATAGATTGGACCAGAAAAGAAACTCCTCCCATCACATAATAGTCAAAACAGCAACTGCACAAAACAAAGAAAGAATATTAAAAGCAGTAAGGGGAAAAAGGTCAAGTAACATATAAAGGCAGACCCATCAGAATTACACCAGACTTCTCACCAGAGACTATGAAAGTCAGAAGATCCTGGACAGATGTCATACAGACCCTAAGAGACCATAAATGCCAGCCCAGGTTACTGTATCCAGCAAAATTCTCAATTAACATAGATGGAGAAATGAAGATATTCCATGACAAAACCAAATTTACACAATATCTTCCTATAAATCCAACCTACAAAGGATAATAAATGGTAAAGCCCAACACAAGGAAGCAAGCTACATCCTAGAAAAAGCAAGAAACTAATATTTTTGCACCAAAACAAAGAGAAGAGAAGCACACAAACATAATGACACCTGAAAATACGAAGATAACAGGTAGCAACAATCAATATTCCTTAATATCTCTCAACATCAATGGACTCAATTCCCCAATAAAAAGACACAGATTAACAAACTGGATATGTAATGAGGACCCAGCATTTTGCTGCCTACAGAAAACAGATCTTAGAGACAAAGACAGACACTACCTCAGAGTAAAAGGCTGGAAAACCTCGTTCAAGCAAATGGTCGGAAGAAGCAAGCTGGAGTAGCCATTCTAATATCAAATAAAATCGATTTTCAACCAAAAGTCATCAAAAAAGATAAGGAAGGACACTTCATATTCATCAAAGGAAAAATCCACCAAGATTAACTCTCAATCCTAAATATGCTCCAAATACAAGGGAACCTACATATATAAAAGAAACCTTACTAAAGCTCAAAGCACACATTACACCTCACACAATAATAGTAGGAGATTTCAACACCCCACTCTCATCAATGGACAGATCATGGAAACAGAAATTAAACAGAGACATAGATAGACTAACAGAAGTTACGAAACAAATGGACTTAACAGATATTTATAGAACATTCTATCCTAAAACAAAAGGATATACCTTCTTCTCACCACCTCATGGTCCTTTCTCCAAAATTGACCCATATAATCGGTCATAAAACAGGCCTCAACAGATACAGAAAGATAGAAATAATCCCATGCGTCCTATCAAACCAACATGGGCTAAAGCTGGTCTTCAATAGCACTAAGGAAAGAACACCCACATATACATGGAAGTTGAACAATGCTCTACTCAATGATAACCTGGTCAAGGAAGAAATAAAGGAAGAAATTAAAGACTTCTTAGAATTTAATGAAAATTAGGGTACAACATACCCAAATTTATGGAACACAATGAAAGCTGTGCTAAGAGGAAAACTCATAGCTCTGAGTGCCTGCAGAAAGAAACAGGAGAGAGCATATATCAGCAGCTTGACAGCACACCTTAAAGCTCTAGAAAAAAAAAGAAGTAAATACACCCAGGAGGAGTAGAAGACAGGAAATAATCAAACTCAGAGCTGAAATCAACCAAATAGAAACCAAAAGGACCATACAAAGAATCAACAGAACCAAAAGCTGGTTCTTTGAGAAAATCAAGAAGACAGATAAACCCTTAGCCATTCTAACCACAGGACCCAGAGAGTGTGTCCAAATTAACAAAATCAGAAATGAAAAGGGAGACATAATGACAGAATCAGAGGAAATTCAAAGAAATCATCAAATCCTACTACAAAAGCCTATATTCAACAAAACTTGAAAATCTGGAGGAAATAGACAATTTCCTAGACAGATACCAGGTACCAAAGTTAAATCAGGAACAGATAAACCATTTAAACAACCCCATAACTCCTAATGAAATAGAAGCAGTCATTAAAAGTCTCCCAACCAAAAAGAGCCCAGGTCCAGATGGGTTCAGTGCAGAATTCTATTATAACTTCATTGAAGACCTCATACCAATGCTGTCCAAACTATTCCACAAAACTGAAACAGACGGAGCGCTACCGAATTCCTTCTATGAAGCCACAATTACTCTTATACCTAAACCACACAAAGACCCAACAAAGAAAGAGAACTTTAGACCAATTTCCCTTATGAATATCGACGCAAAAATACTCAATAAAATTCTTGCAAACTGAATCCAAGAGCACATCAAAATAATCATCCATCATGATCAAGTAGGCTTCATTCCAGGGAGGCAGGGATGGTTTAATATACAGAAAACCATCAACATAATCCACTATATAAACAAACTGAAAGACAAAAACCACATGATCTTTTCATTAGATGCTGAGAAAGCATTTGACAAAATTCAACACCCCTTCATGATAAAAGTCCTGGAAAGAATAGGAATTCAAGGCCCATACCTAAACATAGTAAAAGCTATATACAGCAAACCAGTAGCTAACATTGAACTAAATGGAGAGAAACTTGAAGCAATCCCACTAAAATCAGGGACTAGACAAGGCTGCCCACTCTCTCCCTACTTATTCAATATAGTTCTCAAAGTCCTAGCTAGAGCAATCAGACAACAAAGGGAGATCAAAGGGGTACAGATTGGAAAGGAAGAAGTCAAAATATCACTATTTGCAGATGATATGATTGTATATTTAAGTGACCCCAAAAGATCCACCAGAGAACTACTAAACCTGATACACACCTTCAGCAAAGTGGCTGGGTATAAATTAACTTTAACAAATCAGTAGCCTTCCTCTACACAAAAGAGAAACAAGCTGAGAAAAAAATTAGAGAAACGACACCCTTCATAATAGTCCCAAATAAAATAAAATTCCTCAGTGTGACTTTAACCAAGCAAGTGAAAGATCTGTATGATAAGAACTTCAAGCCTCTGAAGAAAGAAATTGAAGATTTCAGAAGATGGAAATATCGCCCATGCTCATGGATTGGCAGGATTAATATAGTAAAAATGGCCATTTTACCAAAAGCAATCTACAGATTCAATGCAATCCCCATCAAAATTCCAATCCAATTCTTCATAGAGCTAGACAGAACAATTTGCAAATTCATCTAGAATAACAAAAAACCCACGGTAGCTAAAACTTTCCTCAACAATAAAAGGTCTTCTAGGGGGATCACTATCACTGAACTCAAGTAGTATTACAGAGCAATAGTGATAAAAACAGTATAGTATTGGTACAGAGACAGGCAGCTATATCAGTGGAATAGAATTGAAGACCCAGAAATGAACCCACACACCTAAGGTCACTTGATTTTTGACAAAGGAGCCAAAACCATCCAATGGAAAAAAGATAGCATTTTCAGCAAATGGTGCTGGTTCAATTGGAGGTCAGCATGTAGAAGATTGCAGATCGATCCATTCTTATCACCCTGTACAAAGCTTAAGTCCAAGTAGATTAAGGACCTCCACATCAAACCAGATACACTCAAACTAATAGAAGAAAAGTGGGGAAGAATATCAAACACATGGGCACTGGGGAAAATTTCCTGAACAAAACATCAATGGCTTATGCTCTAAGATCAAGAATTGACAAATGGGATCTTATAAAGCTACAAAGCTTCTGTAAGGCAAAGGACACTGTCGTTAGGACAAAACAGCAACCAACAGATTGGGAAAAGATCTTTACCAATCCTACAACTGATAGAGAGCTTATATCCAAAATATACAAGGAACTCAAGAAGTTAGACCGCAGGGAGACAAATAACCCTATTAAAAAATGAGGTTCAGAGCTAGACAAAGAATTCACAGCTGGAGAATGCCAAATGGCTGAGAAGCACCTAAAGAAATGTTCAACATCTTTAGTCATAAGGGAAATGCAAATCAAAACAACCCTGAGATTCCACCTCACACCAGTCAGAATGGCTAAGATCAAAAACTCCGGCGACAGCAGATGCTGGTGACGATGGGGAGAAAAAGGAACACTCCTCCGTTGTTGGTGGGATTGCAGACTGGTACAACCATTCTGGAAATCAGTCTGGAGGTTCCTCAGAAAATTGGACATTGAACTGCCTGAGGATCCAGCTATATCTCTCTTGGGCATATACCCAAAAGATGCCACAACATATAACAAACACACATGCTCCAATATGTTCATAGCAGCCTTATTTATAGTAGCCAGAAGCTGGAATGAACCCAGATGCCCTTCAACAGAGGAATGGATACAGAAAATGTGGTACATCTACACAATGGAGTACTACTCAGCTGTCAAAACAATGACTTCATGGAATTCATAGGCAAATGGATGGAACTAGAAAATATCCTGAGTGAGGTAACTCAATCACAGAAAAACATACATAGTATGCACTCATTGATAAGTTGATATTAGCCCAAATGCTCAAATTACCCAAGATGCACAGAACACATACAACTCAAGAAGGTTGACGGAAATGCGGATGCTTCACTCCTTTTTCAAAAAAGGAACAAGAATACCCTTGGCAGGGAAGAGAGAGAGGCAAAGTTTAGAACAGAGGCTGAAGGAACGCCCATTCAGAGCCTGCCCCACATGTGGCCCATACATATACAGCCACCAAAGTAGATATGATGGATGAAGCAAAGAAGTGCAGGCTGACAGGAACCAGATGTAGATCTCTCCTGAGAGACACAGCCAGAATATGGCAAATAAACAGGCGAATGCCAGCAACAAACCACTGAACTGAGAAAGGGAACCCTGTTGAAGGAATCAGAGAAAGGACTGAAAAAGCTGAAGGGCCTTGAGACCCCATATGAACAACAATGCCAACCAACCAGGGCTTCCAGGGACTAAACCACTACCCAAAGACTATACATGGACTGACCCTGGGCTCCAAATTCATAGGTAGCAATGAATAGCCTAGTAGGGCCACCAGTGGAAGGGGAAGCCCTTGGCCTGCCAAGACTGAACCCCCAGTGAATGGAATTGTTGGGGGGAGGGCAGTAATTGGGGGAGGATGGGGAGGGGAACACCCACATAGAAGGGGAGGGAGAGGGGTTAGGGGAATGTAGTTCTAGAAACCGGGAACGGGAATAACATTTGAAATGTAAATAAGAAATACCCAATTTAATAAAGATGGAGAAAAAAAAGATTAAAACAAGAACCAGCATGTTCATGCACACTTGTATTCCTGGAATGGGAGGATGGAGACAAAATCTCTGGGGCTTGGTAGCCAAGCAGCCTAGGCTCATCAGTGAGCTCCAGATCCTGTCACATAACATAAGGTGAACAGGTTCTCTTTTGTTGACAATGAACGACAAAGGAACAGGTCTGGAAGCAGGAAAACTAGGAAAGAGTTACAACAGAAATTTGGGAAACGTTTAGAATGAATATGGCAAGACAAGGGAGACAAAGTGTGTGTGTGTGTGTGTGTGTGTGTGTGTGTGTGTGTGTGTGAGAGAGAGAGAGAGAGAGAGAGAGAGAGAGAGAGAGAGATGGGGAGGGAGAGGGAGAGAGAGAGAGATAGTAAGTGTATATATAAAGCATTAATGTCAATGTGTCTTTAGTGGAGGGATGTGAGGAACCCTGTCTGGTATCCTGTTTGGTTCTGACTATAGGAAGAATCAGGTGTGTTAGGACTTGAAACAAGATTGTGAGTGAGGCTTGCTGTACCAGGACGGGGGTTTTGTGAGAGCATTGTCTCCTTCATAATGCTTTAGGAGGGACACCGATTAAAAAGACCCTTCCAGTTCAAGTCCTTTGAGGACCGTGTAGAGCTGGCTGTCTATCCAAGTCAGAGTTTTCAGAAGCAAGCAAACAAATTCCGTCATCACTATACCATGCCCAGAGCCAGGAGATGGGAACAGGGACCTAACTATGTCAACAAGCTGGCCCAGCCAAGTTAGCAGAACATTGTGAAAATCCTTCTGAAGACTTGACTTTCAGAATTTCCCAGATGTCTGGTCACTCCCTCCAGAGGTCAGTGGTTCCTTCCAAGCAACCATCCAGGCAGCATGGGAAACAACTCATCCACACACTCCCTCAAGGCCCTATCTGGCAGCCGTCCCCCAATCTCCATCCTTGAGCTGTATCCCTTGGCCATCGACATGTGCCTTTGAGATACTCACAAGCCCTAAAGGCAGTAAAAGATGAGCTACAGTCTTGCATTTTACCCAGAGAAACCCACTTAAACACTCAGAGGAGTCATGGGGACTAGCTGTCTAGGGTCTGTGTGGGGCAGGATAGAAAGCCATGGAAGTTTATGGAGACATGAGAAGGAAAAGAAGACTCTTCTCCTAAGAGTCTGGTTGGAGCCTTTAGCCAGGTGAAAATCAAGGATCACAACATGATTAACGTTTGATTAAGGCCTTTTCCCTTTCTAAGCTTTAAATCTATACTTTTCTAGTAATTTTACCAGAGATCCCATTGACATCTTATGATTGATGGCTTCCTAGTACCTGTCCAGGTTCCTTAACATAACATTCTTCTTGAAGTACTATGCAGACCCTGACTTTGTTGGCTGCTAGTAAATCTGGGGCCTGTCTATTTTAAAATATCATCCCTGTCATATAGTTGCCTTTATATGACCTGTACCAAGGGAGTGAGTGCCCTTAACTGATGTCTCATGCAGTGGGGAGCTTCTCTTTTTCCAACCAAGATGACCTTCAGGGCCACGTCCCAAGCTTCTGAGATGAAGGGGCAGTAAAACTAGCTCAATTCATTTGGTTCTCATTTGGGGCTAAATATTAGTTTTTCTTCAAATGTTTGTGAAAGGGAGAGTTGGATGGGGGTGCTGTGAAAGGGTAAATGAGGTAGGAGATACACTAATGTGTAGAATCCTTACCCAGCAGGGAGATACAAAAATGTCTCAGTTCTGCAGAAATCGTACATCACAGAGGGTGGATCAAAACAAAGAGAGGGACCAGCATGGTGACTGAGAAGACAGCTAGATGATCAGAATACTCTGTCTCCTTCTCTCCCTCCCTCTCTGTCTCCCTTTCTCCCTCTCTCTCTCTCCCCCTCTCTCCCTCTCTAACTCTCCCCCTCCCTCCCTCCCTCCCTCTCTCTGCCTCTCCCCCCCCCACCTCTCATTCTTGTGCTCTTATATCTTATTTATTGTTATGTGGTGTGCATGCACACATGCATGTGTGTGACTGTGCTTTTCATGATTCATCTATGGAGGTCAGAAGAGAGTTTTATTTTTATTTTATCTTATTTTTACATCCCAACCACAGTTTCCCTCCCTCCTCTCCTCACAGTCCCCCCCCCCCACTAGGCAGTTTTCAGTAGCTAGTTCTCTCCTTCCACATGTATCCCAAGGATACACCTCAGGTCGTGAGGCTTGGCAATGCCTTCCTCCCAGCCACCCTGCTGCCTCCTCTCCTTGTGTTGATTCTCCCTCTCTCACACAGAGTGTTGTGCTGGGCCTGAGAGTCTACATGAGCTATAAAACTTCTGGTAAGAATCCATAAATTGCTCAATGGCTGCTTTTCCAGAGGTACTGAGTTCAATTCCCAGCAACCACATGGTGGCTCACAACCATCTATAATGTGATCTGATGCCCTCTTCTGGCATGCAGGTGTACATGCAGATAGAGTATATATATATATACATATATATATATATTAAATAAATAACTCTTTTTTTAAAAGAATGTACT
This sequence comes from Rattus norvegicus, assembly GCF_021556685.1. Taxonomy (NCBI): domain Eukaryota; kingdom Metazoa; phylum Chordata; class Mammalia; order Rodentia; family Muridae; genus Rattus; species Rattus norvegicus. The sequence goes on along the minus strand of NC_141537.1, from coordinate 85,339,882 downwards.
TTCCAGGACTACCCTTTTCTATAGTATTTCTTTTTAGTAATTAAGTCTATTTCTTGATGATTTCATACACATATATAATTCGCTTTGATTAATGTTCACCCTCACTCTTTCTTATTGCCCTCCCATTCTTGCTAAACTCCCTCACTTCCTGGCAGGGCCTTGTCTACAAAACTATATCATGTGGGAATTTCTAAAACACTACCAAGTTCAGGTTGATTTCTTTGTTTTGCAACCAAAATGGATGGAGTCTTACCATCTAGTTTGTCCGGGTGGTGAGGGAGTAATTCTGGGTCTGCTTAAGATGGAGTCCTCTGGTCACTTAGCTGGTGGGGGTTTGAATTGGTTCATTGTGATGGATCCTGCCATGGTTGCCCTGAACTTCCTGAAGAGACTTTTGAAACAGAATTGTTAGACGGTTAGACTGTTTGGTTACAGGGTAGAGCTGAGAGGTTTTTCTGGGAAGGTTGTGGGCCGGGGAGCAGCAGAGGTAGGAGAGTCAGAGTGGCCCAGTGAGAAAAAGTGAGGACGCAGAGGACTCCTGTGCCAAAATGAGCCAACAGAAGTATGAGGGAGCTACAGAGTGCCAAAAGACTGGAACAGGAGAAAATATAGGATTAATGTAAAGAAATGTATCTGACCTGGGGTAAAAGGGATGCCAGGTCCTCCACAGCATTTTAAGGTCTTGTGTCAGGAACAAACAGAGCTGTTGTAGGGTGAGAGCCATTGGGAGAACTTACGTGCAGCATTTTGTTTGGGTACAGAGTGAATTTCTGTAAGCAAAACACTTAAAAGACATGGGAAAAAAACGTAAGCATGAGGATAGTAAGGAGGGATGAGGTGGTCAGAGGGAGGAGTCAAGGTGGAAGGGAACCAGAAGCCCATCAATAGAAGGAAGCTTGTGATTGAATTTTTGCCTGGCCCTTGTCTCTAAGCAACATGGGAAACTGGTTAGGATTTGTTGGCCTGGTAGCCCTGGCTGTCCTGGAACTCTTCCCATACCCACCCACCCCAAGCCAGCCTTGAGCTCAGAGTTCTGTCTGCCTCTGTCTTTAATCCTCTGGGATTAAAGGTGCGTACCACTACACCTAACTTTGGAATCCTTTGTAATTTTGGAGTACTGTAGCAGTCAAGGAGTCAAGAGGATCCTGAAGGGCGTTAAACTGATCTGAGATTTCTCTAAGGAGAGGGCTGCTCAGACAGGTTAATTGCTGTAAGGTTACTTCTCTCCAGCTGTTATAGTTCCGAGTCCCTGAAATAATGCCTAGAAGAGGGATAAGTTGGATGGCCTCTTGAGAGGCTAGCCAAACTGCTTTTAGGTATGTGGTGGTTTGCATATGCTTGGCCCAGGGAGTGGCACTATTAGGCCTTGCTGGAGTAGGTGTGGCCTTAGAGAAAGTGTGTCACTATGGGGGGGTGGGCTTTGAGACCCTCCTCTTGGCTACCTTTGAGACAGATTTCTCCTGTTTGCCTTCGGAACAAGATGTAGAACTCTCAGCTCCTCCCGTGCCATGCCTGCCTGGAAGCTGTTCCCACCTTAATGAAACCTCTGAACCTGTAAGCCAGCCCTAATTAAATGTTATCATTTACAAGAGTTGCCTTGTCATGGTATCTCTTCACAGCAGTGGAAACCCTAACTAAGACAAGGGGCTGGGGCATTAATCTCTAGATGACTCCTTGAGCTACAACAGACCGATGAAGGGAGCACTAGTTAGAGTGCCTCAGAAGAGCACCCATCAAACAGCCCTGAAAAAAAATCTAGCAGTTGGCAGAGATCCAGAACGGTAAGTCAGGAGGTACTAACTGTACAGTGTGGTGAGGAACAGTAAGATACAAAGTAAACAAGGAAAAATTTTACACCGAAATTAGCATGAGTTAACTTAAGATTAAATATGGCATTAGCATAAGGTTAAATACACGTGTCCGATTGACTGGAGCACAAACTGGACTTCTGTGGAAAGTGATTGCAATGAGATGCTTGCTTGATCCTGCACAAGGAACAGGTAGCGGGTAGCTCTGTTAAAAAAAAAAAAAAGTGGGTTAAACTCAGCATCTAAGGGAAGACTCTGAGCAGCGAGCACGATTCCCTGCTTCAAACTCCCTAAGTGATATTCCGATTCCAAGAGTGATGAGCTTTGTATTTTTGTTTCAAATATTAATAACACCAGTCATTATTTAACTAAGAAAAACATAATACCTCAAGTAAAACAAAATTGGGACGAATACCTTAACATCGTCTAGTATTTTAAAAGCATAACTTAATACATATTTTTGTAAACGTCAAATTGTTATTCCTATATCTCAACACTCCTGTAGGCTGTGAGGAGGTCTGTACTGCAGCCCCCAGCATAGCTGCAGCCATTTTATTCCATGCCTGCCAGCTATCTCATATTGTTGCTGTAATGTGCCTGCCAGTCATTGACACACACACACAAAAAATAAGTTGACTCAAGGCAAGGTCATGCTGATCACATATCCTGCTCTGTTCTGTATGAGGTTTGTTAATCTTAAGAAATTCCACAAAACTTTATGTAGGATGCATCAAACTGAAGGTCGGTATGAACTGTTATGTATGTCTAAGATGGCTTGAGTCAAAGCCAACCACTGGGTGGCAGCTTCTGCCCCTGCGTATCAGCTCACTGTGTTTTTTGCGGTGTTAGCTTGTGCAAGCTGACAATGAAAGATGTTCAGCGTCTTGGCTGAGCTCCCAAATTCTGAGCTGCGGCCCTGATCGATGATCAGTCTTAATGTGTATGTTCAATAAGCCATCCATCCCCGTGTGACTGAGATCAGTGCTTGTCTGGTTTGTGGGGCAACTCTTGAACCCCAAGAGGCTTCAAGGTGAAAAGAGAGTTTTGAAGCTTTCTATCTGGGTAGAGATGATTATATTCTCAAAGCATCGCAGAGGAGCCCAGGTAGGAGAGAATCTCCTTCATCTACGTCACCTCCTTCTGAAGGACCTGAGGGCTTGGGTTATCACTTAATAGAATCATTTGTGGACTCTGCAGACACAGAAGCAGACAGTGCTTGAATAGTCTGAATGCCTTTGCAAAGCTGGGTGTTTGATGGCAGAAAATCTAGCATCCTCCTTTAGTAGGGGAAGGTGAGTGGTTAGCATGTGGACCCTGGAATAGGATTTATTAAGAGGAAGAATTGAATGCTAGGGTAAGGGGCATGACCAACTGAACTAGCATGCAGGACCCATCCCAGTTGAGTGGGCTCAGGGACAAGGTTCCCCTGTTCACAGCATCTCCACATGTCAGTTTGAGAGACCTTGGCGGAGTAATTGCCTCTGCTGTTTGAGACATTTAGGATGTGGGCGTGTATTCTAAGAGCCTCTAGTGAGCAAGAGAATCAATCCACTTGTCATGTGAAACATGAGAAGTCATCCATTTTTGTATAAGGAGGAGGCATATTTCTCCTCAGGCCCACACATCCAGAGCTGGCCATGTCTACGCAGCTGGAGGCAGAAGCAGCAGACTCTGCCAGGTCTTGCTTCCCATGCATCCCTGTGCTAGCATACAACTTATGCTGGTGGATGTGCTCCACCCAAGGGAATCTGTGCTCTATACGAGGAAACTCCTTGAGACTGGGGACTGCCTGCCATGCAAGTGTATTATAAGTTCAACTCATTTTATTTAAGCATTCAATCTTATAGTCCATTTTAATATACCTGATTTTAAATAGTATTTTGCATTGAACAAATGTTAAACTTACTTTAAACTTGTTTGGCTTTGCTTCAGGCTTCATATTGCTAACACAGACACAGGACTATCTGATAGGAAGTAAAATCTGGTGCTGCAACAGGGCAAGACAAAATTCCCTGCTCCATCTTGTTTTCTTGCTGAGGCCATTTCAAGTTTAACTAGAAGTGGATATCCTTTGGTAGAGAATCCCATAGAAAATTACTCAACTCTGTTCTAGGAACCAAAGTCCAGGAAGTACGGGCTAGCTTCTCTTAGCTTTTGTTAAGTGGTCTGTTGGTACAGACGCCCTCCAGCTAACTACTTAGCTTCTGTTCAAACTGCGTACTTCTGCAAAGTGCTCCCTACAACTGCTGAGTGAGATACCAGACCACGGTCTCTGCCTTTGAAAACCCCATGTTTTAGACACTGGGGAGTACACCTAGGTCCCCAGATACCTGGGTGTGGTTCTAGCTGATGGAACAAAGACTTTCGGTTGCTTCTAAACTGTCCAACTGGTCATTTCTGGTAGACTACCCACAGTGGTCCCTCCATCCAAGCTTGTCTCCACAAATGAATTACATTTGTATTTAGCATGACCAACTGTCAACTTATAGATTTGAATCATCTTTAAGAGTTTAAAATAAGTAACTTTTATAAGATTAAGAATTATTTAAAAATTTTATCCCTTGAGGGGCTGGAGAGATGGCTCAGTGGTTAAGAGCACTGACTGCTCTTCTAGAGGTCATGAGTTCAATTCCCAGCAACCACAGCGTGACTCACAACCATCTGTAATGAGATCTGGTGCCCTCTGCTGGTCTGCAGCCACATATGCAGGCAGAATGCTGTACATAAAATAAATAAAAAAATTTTATCCCTTGTAAGTTTGAGCCTAAAAACTATGATTTTTTTAAAATAAATATCTTTTGGTATCAAAATAAATTTTAATTCATAAATACAGTCCACGGAGAGACCAGCAACCTCGTTTTATGAGGTGCGATGGCTATTTCTATGACTCAGTTGCTTCAACAAAGTTAGCAAAGACATAAGTAATTAGACATCTTGAAATCAGTTTCCGTTAGCCTAAGTGGACCGCTATAAACTTAGGAATTTATAAATCTTAATCGTGAAGCATATGTCATCCTCAGGACCTATTTTCTGGAAACTGTGTTTGTGGTTTTGTCTTATCTGTTACATTTCACTCAGAACAGAAATCATCACACAAACATCCATCCTTATTCAGAGCATCTTGGAGACATGCTGCCGCCCTGATATAAACAGAGAGAAGGAGAGAGAGAGAGAGAGAGAGAGAGAGAGAGAGAGAGAGAGAGAGACTGGTTGTTTTATTGGTGCTTTGATAGTTAATTTGTTCCAACTATGCACGATGGTGCTGAAGTCACATGGTGAAGATGATGACCGACCACAGAGTTGATTTTATCAAGGCTGCTCCAGCCTTGTTACAAGTCTTGAGCTGTCTTTTCTATTATAGATTTTACAGGTCTTTTAAAAACCACATCCAATAAGCTTCCAATTCCTAAATACAGAAAGTTAAAGTTTACACTTTAAGGGCGGTAAATAAAACTTGGGAAAGGGGGATCTTCCGAGAGCTGAACATCCGTGGTTATACTTTGTCATCGGTAACCTCCGTTGGAAATAGCTTGCCTCTTAGCTACTTTCATCCACACTGTGCTTTTCCCTACATTGTTGGGCTTTGCCTATCACAGAGCCAGGTAACCAGCCTGACCCAGGATGGAGATTTTGGAGAAAACTTTGTGTTAAACAAACAAACTTGGGTCGGGAGTAACCAGACAAGCCAAATCCACTCTCCAAAGACAACTTTTTAATAGAGTGAAACAACATGAAACTATTTTTTAATATTAATCGCACCCAAAAGATATTTGTAAGACTGATCCACATACCCATAGCCAGTCTGTGTGTGTCTGAAGACGGCAGAAAACCTCAAATGATTAGCACGTTTTTTAGGAATGGTAGAGATACAAGCAGAATGTTTCCAGGCTTAGAGAGGCAGAAACAGAAGCATAAGGTAAAAAAAAAAAGGAATAAAGTAAAAGAGTTTTATGCTATCTCAGCTAGGAATTGTAAAAATATAGGTTTGGGGACCTTTACTCAGAAACTAGTATTTCAGGTCTGGGCATGGTTGTAAACCAGAACCCTGAGAAAGAGTAAAGTAACCCGGGAGTTTTATGGGGGGATGGGTCTCAGACCACACTACTATTACATCTTAAAGAGTTATTTAAATCAGTGTAGATATTAAAAATTGAAAGTTCTGAATTCGGGCCAGCAGTGTCCATTTGTCTGTAGGCACAGTCCAAGAGAGAGGGGATATGTGCTACAGGCAGTAGAACCTTCGTGCAGGGTGTGTGTGGGGGTTACCCAGGCTCTTTGGAACCCAGATGATTTCATCATGAGTTCGAGATGTGAAACTACAAGACTTGGTGTTTGCCTTGCTTCTTTCGGTCTTCCCCTGTTCCAATCTTTCCTTGTCTCCATTCTTCCCCTTTGGAGAAGGAATGTTCACACTGTGTCATTGTAAGTTGGACATAATCAAGTTTTAAAGTTTTATTTTTAGAAACTCACTGTTAAGAGATTGCATTAAGTCTCAGAAGACACTTTGGACTTCTGAATAGTATTGGGGCCGTGAAAGATTATGTGAACATTGGAAGTGGGAGTAAATGTGATTTAAATTATGAACTGGTTATGAGGCTATGGGGCCCAGGGTGAAATTTTGCTGTATGAGTGTGAAAGGTGCTGGTTAACTTTTGTCAACTTGACACAAGCTAGAGTCACTTAAAAAGAGGGAACCTCAGTTGAGGAATTGCCTCTATTGTTCTGTGAGCAAACTTGTGGGGCATTTTTTGATTAATGATTGGCAATGGGAAGGCTCGGTTCATGTTGAGTCTCCATTGTACAAGAAAAAAAATAGCTGAGCAAGCCAGTAAGCAGCATTCCTCTGTGGTCTCTGCTTCAATCCCTGCTTCCAGGTGTCTCTCTTGTCACTCTTGTCCTCGTATCTTGAGTTCCTGACGTTCTTTGACAATGAACTGTAACCTGTAAGAAAATAAACTCTTGAGACCCGGTGAGAGAGAGACCCAACCGCCTGGTCAGGTGGGCACTCCTGAGGCTGCAGAGCGGAAGAGACCACCAACTCTGCTCACCCCTGCCCACATCCCTGGCCCAAGAGGAAACTGTATAAGGCCTCTGGGCTCCCGTGGGGAAGGGCCCAGGAGCGGCAGGACCCCTGTGCCTGAGACACCGCCGGAACCTGAAAGAAACAGACTGGATAAACAGTTCTCTGCACCCAAATCCCGTGGGAGGGAGAGCTAAACCTTCAGAGAGGCAGACAAGCCTGGGAAACCAGAAGTGACTGCTCCCTGCACACACATCTCGGACGCCAGAGGAAAAAGCCAAAGACCATCTGGAACCCTGGTGCACTGAAGCTCCCGGAAGGGGCGGCACAGGTCTTCCTGGTTGCTGCCGCTGCAGAGAGCCCGTGGGCAGCACCCCACGAGCGAACCTGAGCCTCGGGACCACAGGTAAGACCAAATTTTCTGCTGCAAGAAAGCTGCCTGGTGAACTCAAGACACAGGCCCACAGGAACAGCTGAAGACCTGTAGAGAGGAAAAACTACACGCCAGAAAGCAGAACACTCTGTCCCCATAACTGACTGAAAGAGAGGAAAACAGGTCTACAGCACTCCTGTCACACAGGCTTATAGGACAGTCTAGCCACTGTCAGAAATAGCAGAACAAAGTAACACTAGAGATAATCTGATGGCGAGAGGCAAGCGCAGGAACCCAAGCAACAGAAACCAAGACTACATGCCATCATCGGAGCCCAATTCTCCCACCAAAACAAACATGGAATATCCAAACACACCAGAAAAGCAAGATCTAGTTACAAAATCATATTTGATCATGATGCTGGAGGACTTCAAGAAAGACATGAACACACTTAGGGAAGCACAGGAAAACATTAATAAACAAGTAAAAGCCTACAGAGAGGAATTGCAAAAATCCCTGAAAGAATTCCAGGAAAACACAATCAAACAGTTGAAGGAATTAAAAATGGAAATAGAAGCAATCAAGAAAGAACACATGGAAACAACCCTGGATATAGAAAACCAAAAGAAGAGACAAGGAGCTGTAGATACAAGCCTCACCAACAGAATTCAAGAGATGGAAGAGAGAATCTCAGGAGCAGAAGATTCCATAGAAATCATTGACTCAACTGTCAAAGATAATGTAAAGCGGAAAAAGCTACTGGTCCAAAACATACAGGAAATCCAGGACTCAATGAGAAGATCAAACCTAAGGATAATAGGTATAGAAGAGAGTGAAGACTCCCAGCTCAAAGGACCAGTAAATATCTTCAACAAAATCATAGAAGAAAACTTCCCTAACCTAAAAAAAGAGATACCCATAGACATACAAGAAGCCTACAGAACTCCAAATAGATTGGACCAGAAAAGAAACACCTCCCGTCACATAATTGTCAAAACACCAAACGCACAAAATAAAGAAAGAATATTAAAAGCAGTAAGGGAAAAAGGTCAAGTAACATATAAAGGGAGACCTATCAGAATCACACCAGACTTCTCGCCAGAAACTATGAAGGCCAGAAGATCCTGGACTGATGTCATACAGACCCTAAGAGAACACAAATGCCAGCCCAGGTTACTGTATCCAGCAAAACTCTCAATTAACATTGATGGAGAAACCAAGATATTCCATGACAAAACCAAATTTACACAATATCTTTCTACAAATCCAGCACTACAAAGGATAATAAATGGTAAAGCCCAACATAAGGAGGCAAGCTATACCCTAGAAGAAGCAAGAAACTAATCGTCTTGGCAACAAAACAAAGAGAATGAAAGCACACAAACATAACCTCACATCCAAATATGAATATAAAGGGAAGCAATAATCACTATTCCTTAATATCTCTCAATATCAATGGCCTCAACTCCCCAATAAAAAGACATAGATTAACAAACTGGATACGCAATGAGGACCCTGCATTCTGCTGCCTACAGGAAACACACCTCAGAGACAAAGACAGACACTACCTCAGAGTGAAAGGCTGGAAAACAACTTTCCAAGCAAATGGTCAGAAGAAGCAAGCTGGAGTAGCCATTCTAATATCAAATAAAATCAATTTCCAACTAAAAGTCATCAAAAAAGATAAGGAAGGACACTTCATATTCATCAAAGGAAAAATCCACCAAGATGAACTCTCAATCCTAAATATCTATGCCCCAAATACAAGGGCACCTACATACGTAAAAGAAACCTTACTAAAGCTCAAAACACACATTGCACCTCACACAATAATAGTGGGAGATTTCAACACCCCACTCTCATCAATGGACAGATCATGGAAACAGAAATTAAACAGTGATGTCGACAGACTAAGAGAAGTCATGAGCCAAATGGACTTAACGGATATTTATAGAACATTCTATCCTAAAGCAAAAGGATATACCTTCTTCTCAGCTCCTCATGGTACTTTCTCCAAAATTGACCATATAATTGGTCAAAAAACGGGCCTCAACAGGTACAGAAAGATAGAGATAATCCCATGCATGCTATCGGACCACCACGGCCTAAAACTGGTCTTCAATAACAATAAGGGAAGAATGCCCACATATACGTGGAAATTGAACAATGCTCTACTCAATGATAACCTGGTCAAGGAAGAAATAAAGAAAGAAATTAAAAACTTTTTAGAATTTAATGAAAATGAAGATACAACATACCCAAACTTATGGGACACAATGAAAGCTGTGCTAAGAGGAAAACTCATAGCGCTGAGTGCCTGCAGAAAGAAACAGGAAAGAGCATATGTCAGCAGCTTGACAGCACACCTAAAAGCTCTAGAACAAAAAGAAGCAAATACACCCAGGAGGAGTAGAAGGCAGGAAATAATCAAACTCAGAGCTGAAATCAACCAAGTAGAAACAAAAAGGACCATAGAAAGAATCAACAGAACCAAAAGTTGGTTCTTTGAGAAAATCAGCAAGATAGATAAACCCTTAGCCAGACTAACGAGAGGACACAGAGAGTGCGTCCAAATTAACAAAATTAGAAATGAAAAGGGAGACATAACTACAGATTCAGAGGAAATTCAAAAAATCATCAGATCTTACTATAAAAACCTATATTCAACAAAATTTGAAAATCTTCAGGAAATGGACAATTTCCTAGACAGATACCAGGTACCGAAGTTAAATCAGGAACAGATAAACCAGTTAAACAACCCCATAACTCCTAAGGAAATAGAAGCAGTCATTAAAGGTCTTCCAACCAAAAAGAGCCCAGGTCCAGACGGGTTTAGTGCAGAATTCTATCAAACCTTCATAGAAGACCTCATACCAATATTATCCAAACTATTCCACAAAATTGAAACAGATGGAGCACTACCGAATTCCTTCTACGAAGCCACAATTACTCTTATACCTAAACCACACAAAGACACAACAAAGAAAGAGAACTTCAGACCAATTTCCCTTATGAATATCGACGCAAAAATACTCAATAAAATTCTGGCAAACCGAATTCAAGAGCACATCAAAACAATCATCCACCATGATCAAGTAGGCTTCATCCCAGGCATGCAGGGATGGTTTAATATACGGAAAACCATCAACGTGATCCATCATATAAACAAACTGAAAGAACAAAACCACATGATCATTTCATTAGATGCTGAGAAAGCATTTGACAAAATTCAACACCCCTTCATGATAAAAGTCCTGGAAAGAATAGGAATTCAAGGCCCATACCTAAACATAGTAAAAGCCATATACAGCAAACCAGTTGCTAACATTAAACTAAATGGAGAGAAACTCGAAGCAATCCCACTAAAATCAGGGACTAGACAAGGCTGCCCACTCTCTCCCTACTTATTCAATATAGTTCTTGAAGTTCTAGCCAGAGCAATCAGACAACAAAAGGAGATCAAGTGGATACAGATCGGAAAAGAAGAAGTCAAAATATCACTATTTGCAGATGACATGATAGTATATTTAAGTGATCCCAAAAGTTCCACCAGAGAACTACTAAAGCTGATAAACAACTTCAGCAAAGTGGCTGGGTATAAAATTAACTCAAATAAATCAGTTGCCTTCCTCTATACAAAAGAGAAATAAGCCGAGAAAGAAATTAGGGAAACGACACCCTTCATAATAGACCCAAATAATATAAAGTACCTCGGTGTGACTTTAACCAAGCAAGTAAAAGATCTGTACAATAAGAACTTCAAGACACTGAGGAAAGAAATTGAAGAAGACCTCAGAAGATGGAAAGATCTCCCATGCTCATGGATTGGCAGGATTAATATAGTAAAAATGGCCATTTTACCAAAAGCAATCTACAGATTCAATGCAATCCCCATCAAAATACCAATCCAATTCTTCAAAGAGTTAGACAGAACAATTTGCAAATTCATCTGGAATAACAAAAAACCCAGGATAGCTAAAGCTATCCTCAACAATAAAAGGACTTCAGGGGGAATCACTATCCCTGAACTCAAGCAGTATTACAGAGCAATAGTGATAAAAACTGCATGGTATTGGTACAGAGACAGACAGATAGACCAATGGAATAGAATTGAAGACCCAGAAATGAACCCACACACCTATGGTCACTTGATTTTTGACAAAGGAGCCAAAACCATCCAATGGAAAAAAGATAGCATTTTCAGCAAATGGTGCTGGTTCAACTGGAGGGCAACATGTAGAAGAATGCAGATCGATCCATGCTTATCACCCTGTACAAAGCTTAAGTCCAAGTGGATCAAGGACCTCCACATCAAACCAGACACACTCAAACTAATAGAAGAAAAACTAGGGAAGCATCTGGAACACATGGGCACTGGAAAAAATTTCCTGAACAAAACACCAATGGCTTATGCTCTAAGATCAAGAATCGACAAATGGGATCTCATAAAACTGCAAAGCTTCTGTAAGGCAAAGGACACGGTGGTTAGGACAAAACGGCAACCAACAGATTGGGAAAAGATCTTTACCAATCCTACAACAGATAGAGGCCTTATATCCAAAATATACAAAGAACTCAAGAAGTTAGACCGCAGGGAAACAAATAACCCTATTAAAAAATGGGGTTCAGAGCTAAACAAAGAATTCACAGCTGAGGAATGCCGAATGGCTGAGAAACACCTAAAGAAATGTTCAACATCTTTAGTCATAAGGGAAATGCAAATCAAAACAACCCTGAGATTTCACCTCACACCAGTGAGAATGGCTAAGATCAAAAACTCAGGTGACAGCAGATGCTGGCGAGGATGTGGAGAAAGAGGAACACTCCTCCATTGTTGGTGGGATTGCAGACTGGTAAAACCATTCTGGAAATCAGTCTGGAGGTTCCTCAGAAAATTGGACATTGAACTGCCTGAGGATCCAGCTATACCTCTGTTGGGCATATACCCAAAAGATGCCTCAACATATAAAAGAGACACGTGCTCCACTATGTTCATCGCAGCCTTATTTATAATAGCCAGAAAATGGAAAGAACCTAGATGCCCTTCAACAGAGGAATGGATACAGAAAATGTGGTACATCTACACAATGGAATATTACTCAGCTATCAAAAACAACGAGTCTATGAAATTCGTAGGCAAATGGTTGGAACTGGAAAATATCATCCTGAGTGAGCTAACCCAATCACAGAAAGACATACATGGTATGCACTCATTGATAAGTGGCTATTAGCCCAAATGCTTGAATTACCCTAGATCCCTAGAACAAACGAAACTCAAGACGGATGATCAAAATGTGAATGCTTCACTCCTTCTTTAAATGAGGAAAAAGAATACCCTTGGCTGGGAAGGGAGAGGCAAAGATTAAAACAGAGACTGAAGGAACACCCATTCAGAGCCTGCCCCACAGGTGGCCCATACATATACAGCCACCCAATTGGACAAGATGGATGAAGCAAAGAAGTGCAGACCGACAGGAGCCGGATGTAGATCGCTCCTGAGAGACACAGCCAGAATACAGCAAATACAGAGGCGAATGCCAGCAGCAAACCACTGAGCTGAGAATAGGTCCCCCGTTGAAGGAATCAGAGAAAGAACTGGAAGAGCTTGAAGGGGCTCGAGACCCCAAAAGTACAACAATGTCAAGCAACCAGAGCTTCCAGGGACTAAGCCACTACCTAAAGACTATATATGGACTGACCCTGGACTCTGACCCCATAGGTAGCAATGAATATCCTAGTAAGAGCACCAGTGGAAGGGGAAGCCCTGGGTCCTGCTAAGACTGAACCCCCAGTGAACTAGACTATGGGGGGAGGGCGGCAATGGGGGGAGGGTTGGGAGGGGAACACCCATAAGGAAGGGGAGGGGGGAGGGGGATTTTGCCCGGAAACCGGGAAAGGGAATAACACTTGAAATGTATATAAGAAATACTCAAGTTAATAAAAAAAAAAAAAAAAAGAAAAGAAAATAAACTCTTTTGTCCCCTACTTGCTGTTGGCTGGTATTTTATCATAGCAACAGAGACCTAACTATAACAGTTCCCTGACCCCATAGGCTCACAGGTTAGAATACTTGTGTTCTAGATGACAGTTTTGTTTTCGAAAGGTTGTAAAACCTTTAGTAGGTGAAAACTTGTAGGGGAAAAAAAAAACCACATCACTATGTGTGAACCTTGGGGTTTCATAGCCTGGTTGCACTTTCTGTTTGCAGTCTGCTTCCTGATAGCAGACACAGAGTTACCAGCTGCCACATGCTCCCACCCCTGTGCCTTCCCTACCAGGATGAACCATATTCCTTCTTAAATTGTGAGCCAAAATAAACCCTTCCTCACTTAAATTGCTTGTTGCCATGTATTTGGTCATAAGCAATGAGAAAATTCATACAATAGGATGGAGTTGCTAATTCATAGATGTTGCCTTCGGGGCCAAGAAATGGTGAACAAGATACTCCCCTCTTGCTCCTCATCTGATTCAAAGTCAGATGTCACAGGTTGACCACACAGTACTTTTCCTCTCTGCCAAGACTCATAAGAAAACAATGTGAAGGCAAGGAAGAAGCCATACTTTAATTAATATCCATATCAAGTTCATCCATTCACTCCCAGTCATCTCTTTCATGTACCCCCAAGCTGCTGTGTAGATGCTAGCACTTCCTATGTGGCCCTGGCACAGGAAGCCTACTGACGAGCACCCCACTCTTTCCAACTTTACATTTTGTACCTCTTACTCTTCCCAGGACCCAGCTCTACGGCCTTTGAGTCTCCTCTTCTGGACAAATCTGTATGCCCAGCAGTGCTTTTCCCCTAAGGTGGTCAGAGTGTTCAAGATCCAAGTATCAAGCTGATATTTATGGAAATTTTCTTCTACTTTGGTCTCCTAAAATCTCCTAAAGGATGTGATCTGTTCAGCTTCAAGGAAGTGCTTGAGGATTATCATGGGATTTGTCTCCTTCCAGCATTCCTGACTGGAGCCAGGACAAATCCTTATTCTGGTGAAAGGGCGATTGCTTCATGAACTACCAATGCCTTTAGGAGGCGAAGGCTAGACCTCTGGGACCAGAGCTGAAGAAGACAGCCTGAGAGCCCTGGCGTTTTTCCATTCCTCCAGGACGGGTTATGGTTGAAGATTAAGTTTAAAAGTGATAGACATCTCAACTAGGAGAAAATTACTAAGGAAATAAACACACTGCTTGGGTAGAAAATGGATCTTATTGGCCATATCTGCTCATCAAAGTCAATCAGAAGAGTGGTAGATCCACTGAAACAACAGGAGTCTCTGAGTTCATGTTTATACAAGATAATAAATGAAAAGGAAGGAACACTTGAATGTCATCCAATAAATGTGGAAAGGGTGATGTAACTGGTCAATCAATATTTGGCAACTCTAATAATAACAACCATTCAGCCAAGCAAAATAATCAATAAGTGCTCAAACTAGTAGATTCGTGACGTCGGCAGCCTAAAGGTGTCTCTGAATAAGATACTTCTGCCCAAGAGTGGAAAATAGTTAGCCTGTGGTGGAGAAAGTTGATAGTAAAGTTAACCAGCACTTTAAGTAGGTGATCGAATCAACCATCATCAGTGTTTTAATTACTCTTACACCACTGTGGAGGGAAAAAATACCTTACAGAAACAAGCTTGCTACAATACCGAGTGCCAGGTACAACAGTGGCACAGCTGTTACGGAGTAACCAACTGCTTTCTGATTGGATTCAAGGCCTGCCCCATGGGGTGAATAATATCTGATGCTAAAATCTTGATCAAAATCCCCTGGCTGAGAAGGTCCTGGGCCCTAGGTAGGAACCAACTACTGTTGTTTTGCCCAATGAACATGGTGTTAAACTAAATTTTAAATATCTGTGCTTATCATCATGAACAAGGGCTGCCCTCAGCCTTAATCAGAGAAGTTTCATTTTGTAGCAAATGGCAATGCATGTACTGCTATGAAGTGACTGCTTAATGCTGTCAGCCCTATACTAAACTCCTATCTGATCCCTTGGAGGCTTGGGAAGCATCGTAGACGAGGGAACCGTAAGAATATGAGCTGGATGATGGGGAAAGAGGGAGTGATGTGTGTTAGAATGAAGAACTCATGGGCGCTGCAATCACAAGATTGGGCCTGTCAGCATACATTTATGGATAGTAGAGGGGTTCATAAACACCTGTTTCTCCCCAGGCAACTATTAGCCTTCGAGGAAGGCTGGAGCAGGGAGATTAGTCATCGTCACTGGTATAGCCATTGGCAAGTTCCCCGTGTTCTAGTGGATAGCTTCACACTATGCTCTTGCTCACATCCAAACTTAGTTATTCATAAAACCATAACCAAAATGACACAAAATCTGGAAAGGGACAGGCAACTGGAGGTAGGGTTGACAGAGATGGAAGGGCCATAAGAGAGGGTAAACATGAGTATAATCAGAATATATTATATTTATAATTATATAATTTTATATATAAAGTTGTCAAGGAATAAATTTAATTTTAAAAATCACTACAGAAGCAATTTAAGTGGGAACCGGGGGGATTAATTTTGGCCCTAATTTGAGGCCATAGCCCTGGGCTCTATTGGTTCTGGTCCTGTGGTGAGATAGACCATTTTGGTAGTAAAAGCATGTGACACGTGACAGAAACCAAGAGTGAGGAAGGGACTAGGAACAGGTATAACCTTCCAAAGTGTGCCCCCCAACTATCCTACTTCTTTCAGCTAGGTCCCGCCTCCTAAAGCTTCCATCACCTCACTAAACAATGCCAATTGTCAGAACCAAGCATTCAACACATTATCTGGGAGATAATTCATAGCTCACGATGGTAGCCAGCAAGGGGGCCATCTGAATCTTGTACCCCACTTTCTTAGACACTTGAAACACTGAACACTGCCTCTGGGTCATTCATGCTAAAATAATGACTTCAGGGACTTTCATGGATGGAAGTCTGCCTTGTGGTACTTTATGTGATTAGATGTTCACTTCCCTTCTGTGTCATTTCTTCTCTTCAGGTGGCCTTGGACCTCCTCACCCAAGACGTAGTCCAGATGACAGGATGCAGGAAAGGGTGGCGAGTCAATGGGTGTAGGGGAGGAGTTTAATCTTTATACATATGTATAAAGGCCCAGAACCTCCTCAGACATGGGATTTTGATCACGGTTTCAGCAGGAGATATAATTCACACCATGGGGCAGGCCTCAAATCCAATCAGAAAGCAGTTGATTACACTATAATGGCTGTGCCACTGTTGTGTCTGTGGGCAATCTTGCCTGGCAGTCACTTTTATAGGTCTCAAAAGCTGGCAGTAGGATGCCCACATTCACTCTTTAGATTAGAACACACTCCAGGACTGCACCTAGCTATGAAGGAACCAGGAAATGTAATCTTTTTTAGGTTGGTCATGTACATAGCTTTCTTTATTCCAATAGAGTTATGCATCTAACGGAGAATGAAGGGCAACTGGCAACCTCTGGCACATTGGAGTTCTTCTATGTTAAATCCATAGTCCGATGTTTCTCGTTCTGACAAACTTGTTACACTCCCAGCACACCCACATCCTGCAGACTGATCCCCAGATGAATCTATGCATTAAGTCTTAATGTCACTTCAGGGGAGGGCTTGAAGCACAATGTCCTATGAAAATACCTTCACTGTCTCTCTGCTGACGCCACCTGATGTGAGCAGAACTTTCCTTTTCTGTACAAATAAGTTTAAAATACCTAAAATCTCCTCACCTGAGTCTTACCACCATGGAGGGAGGAGGGCTGATGTGAAGTGTCTGAGATGTGTGTATCTGCATTGTGTCCCTCTTCTCAGGACCATAGACCTACTCAGGCAAAGGAACCAGTGACAGGGTACAAGTCAGTCACATTTCCTCCCCACAGTCCCACTCTGGTAAGTCTGGGAGATTGGAAGTGAGTTTTCCTTTGAATCCCGTACTACCTTCATGCTACGATGAAGTAGGCAGAGGGGATGGCAACCCACTAGGGCTCTCTAACCTGCATTTTCTCATTTTCTGTACTTCAGGCCCACGGGGGCCTTGACTGGAAAGCAGAGTGGACCTCAGTGTTACTAGACACGGCCATCTGTGATGTGCCACTGCAGGAACGGCCAGCCTTCTTTTCTTTAAGGGCCAACTTCAAGTGAACCATTTAGTCATGGGCACCATGGAGCCTTGTAATGCATAGACTTAATCTGTATTCCCGCCTGCCCAAGGATCAAGTATCCCTCCAGAATGCTGGGAGTTATAGTTCTTGGAGTATAACAAAAGCCCTATGGGAAAGTATAGTGGCCTATAGGTTTGTGATTATAAACCCCTGCAACATACACATCTCGGGACCACTCAGCTGGGAAATACCAGGGACTGGTCCTGACCAAAGTTCATCTCTTGGTCAGTATTTAGTATTTAATAAAGCTTGCTTCAAATTTGGCCCAGATGGTAGAATTGCTTTTTTTCTGATGAATCTCAGGATTAACACATTCCTGGTCCTCCTTAGGTCCACCTGGACAGTTTCCAGGTGCTTTGAAAGGACAGTGGGACCCATTATGGTCTCAGACCTGGGAGCCGAACTGCTCTAGTTCCGAAGCCCAGTTTAGGCCTTGATAACTGTGTGACTTTAAACACACTGATCTGGATAATAAGAATGTGAAATAATGCTACTGGGAGAATTAAATGAGTTTAACGTGTTTTTAAATATGACTGGCTTCATGGCAGCAGTACTCACAATATTCCAAGGATAGAAATATCCGAGAATCTGTCAATGCATGAGTGAACAAACAAAATAGTCATAATATTTCCATTCAGTAGAGAATTATTAGTCCTTAAAAAGACAGAGCGCTGACAAATAAGAAATACCCAAGTTAATAAAGATGAGAAAAAAAAAGACTCTGGCTCTTACAATCTTTTGCATCTTCTTCAGTGTAGTTCCCTGAGTTCCAAGGGGAGGGATTTGATGAGGACATCCCAGGATCATATGTTTGAGCCCTTGTTTCTGCAGTTGATGGAGCTTTTGGGGAAGGATTAGGAGGTACTGCCTTTTTGGAGAAGGTATGGCACTGGATGTGTGTGGCTTTTAGGTTTCTAAAGACTTATACCATTCCTAGTATGCTTTCTGCTTTCTGCTTTCTGCTTGTAGTTTGTGAGGTGAGCTCTTAGGTATTCTTGCCATTATGCCTTAGCACTGTCATCATAGACTCTAACCCCGTGAAACCATAAGCCAAATTAAACACTCACTTTTATACGTTGTCGTGGTCATGGAATTTTATCACAGCAGTAGAAAAGTAAGTAATAAAACAAGCCTAATTAATATAGAAAAAGAATGTCCTCATCTGCATGTGCTATGAAACCTAAAGCCACATCCTTGGGTCACAGGCATAACGGGCTTGAGTACCTAGACATGTCCCCATCTGGACCCTGCTGGTCACTAGGGTCAAATGGCTCTCTGTAGACTGGGCAATAGGCTAAGGTTAGAGTTGAGACCTGGTGACAGAGCTGGGTGGCTGAGCCAGCAATTCTATGCAGGCTACTGGATGGCCAGAGCTAGCCACACCATCTCCAGGAATGAGGACTGTGGAGGCCTACCATCAATGCCGACCACAGCCTGACTTCCTGGCCAGTAGTTTGCCACAGACTTTGGCTAAGTCAACCATGGACTTCAGTATCCTTCCCTGTAAAATGAGAGCGTGGATGACCTCCCACAGTCAGAAAAAGTTGGCCTTCCTTTAGGCCAGGAAACTTGGCCGCAAATGGAGCAGAAATGCAGCAGCCATGCGAAGGTTCAGGCCTGTTGCCCTTGAAGGACAGGAATGTTTTTGCTCAAGTTTATATAAACAAACCATTCTGACTCTGTAAAACCCAACAGCCTGGGGCCTCCACTAAGGCAGGGTCACCCAGAAGTCACTTACAAGGCAGCTTCTAAGGAGCCAGACCAGGACTTCCAAGGAGACAGGAAACTGCTATGCTCATGTTTCATAATGCAAGGTGGGGGGTTAATAAAGAGATTGTGCTATGTCAATTTGACACAAGCTAAAGTCGTCTGAGAGGAGAGAGCCTCGGTAGAAAATAATGCCTCTGGAAGATGGGGCTGTAGGCAGCCTGTAAGGCATTTTCTTAATTGTGATCAATGGGGGAGGGCCCAGCCAATTGCAGTGAGGCCACCCCTGCTGACGGTCCTGGGTTCTATAAGAAAGCAAACTGACCAGCTAGGAAGAGCAAGCCAGTAAGCAGCACCCTCCACGGCCTTCGCATCAGGTCCTGCCTCCAGGTTCCTGCCCTCTGAGATCCCGCTCTGACTTCCTTCAGTGATGAATAGTGGCATGGAATTTTAAACAAAATAAACCCTTTCTTCTCCAAGTTGCTTTTGTTCATGGTATTTCATCACAGCACTAGGAACTCTAAGACAGAGGCAGTACTAACCAGGGGCATGGACTGAGGTCTTGAGGTACCTGTATTAATTGGGGTTCTCCAGATGATCCAAGATCTGCACATAGGAATAGATTTGTTTCAAGCTCTTAATTCACATGATTGCAGAGACTAGCAAGTCCAAACGTTCAGTGTGGAGCTGGCAGGCTGGAGATCCAGGCAAGAGACCATCTGCTGCAGACTTCTTCCTGCTTGAGGAAGTCAGTCTGTTACCCTATACATGCCTTCATAGGGCTGGATAAGGCCTACCATGTTAGAAAAGTTACCTGCTTTACTTAAACCCTGCCACTAAAAATTTAATCTCATCCAAACTCTATGGCCCGGGCAAGTTGACACATAAAAGGAACATCACAAAAATGAGGGCTAGTATCAAAGGACCCCATTATTGCCCTGGACTCACATGGCTATATGGTGAGATGTTGGACAGCCAGCAGCAAACAGCTGTAGGCCTGATTCCCCACCTCCCCAGCCAGTGCTGAGTGCTATCTGAGTTAGCTGAGTTCGTTACGTCATCCCACTTGTATTTACAGAATGTAAACATGGCTATACTATCCAGAGCCAGTGCCATGGGATGCATGGGACACATTGGGGTCCTCGTACATACTTCCCTGGTCTTCTGTGTGTGTCCACATTTCAACTAGCCCCTCGACTCTTCAGAGGCCTCGCTCTTTGACTTCCACCTGCCTTCTCACACCACCTTTGCCGTCTTGGTCTCTACTGAGACTTGGTCTCTACTAGAATCTATTGACTCCAGCCCATTCAGAGGGACCCTTCGCAGAGGTAGGGAAATCTTCTGAGTTGACCTCTTACGAAAACATTTTAAGCAAAGTGTTTTTTCCACATCAGAACCACTGGCACTGAACTTAACAGCATTACAGGATGCGCATCTGGGATAAGCACCAACGTTTCTAGATATCGACAGTCGGGCCTTGTAGGCAAAACCGATGCCCACTGAGAACCAGTCCCAAGGCTTCTGTTCCTACTGGGACAGCGTCTGTCCCTTCTAAGAACATGGACGTCATCTTAGACTTGTTGCTATATTGCGACATTTTAAAAGCTAAAAAAATAACACTCGGGGAGACTCCTGCCATAATTTTAAGGAAATGAGCAAACTCCACACTACCTGTGCAGATAATGAGGCCAAGTGAAAATTCGGTGACCTAGAAAAGAGTGTCACACCATGTGAGGAGCCTGTGTCTGTAGAGAGGAAATCCTGTCAGAAAGAGGAAACCCAAAGAACAAGCCCCACTCCATTACAAACCCCAAAATCAAGGTTCAATATCTTCTCACACACCATCACCCTGAACAGTTTCCTAAATCCTGGACAGAAGCAAGTCATCCCAAAGAGAAAGGAAAAACTTACCTTTTTCATGTTTTCTTAGAGGGAAATTATGCAGATACTTATCCTTAAAAAATTTCAAAGATGAAAAATAAAGCAGCATGGAAATATTTTGCCTAAATTATCCATACTAAAAGTTTTCAAGCCTTGACTTGAAAACTGAAACTCACATACCAAAAAACCCAATTGGAAGAATTTCAATTGTTGGGCACCAGGGGGCGCTACTAACATATTCAGGTAGCTGCCCAGATCCTTGCAGGCACAGGGAGGAATGGATCTCTGCACAGAAGCTTCCTCCCAAGTGTCAGGGGCAGATGGGGGAAACTACATAAATGTCACACCTTCAGGGTCTCCATTCATGTTAACCCAGTAGGATCTAGTTTCCTCAGATCTCAGCCTCGATGCATTTTAAATAAGTTGAGTAGGGGACTAATTGTATTTTTTTATAACTGCATGGAAGACTGTGCAGCACCATTGTGACGAAGCAAAAACAGCAGAGTTCAGGCTCTGTGAGTTCCAGGAAATGTGGAAAGTCGTGCCTTCCACAATGAAAGGACGAGAATGACGATTTGTTTATATCCTGTGGAGATGTTTTCCCAAGCTCCAGAAAGCCCGAGAGAAAATGACCATCTTCCGTTCTGGATGACAAGGTTCATTCTTCCAGCTTGAAACAGTGTCTGGGGGCAGGACGGAGATCCAGGGACAGGATCTACATCTCTGGGTCCCCAAGTGATTGATCCCCTGAGCTTGTAAGGCAGCATGTGAGCAAGTCTGTGAACCACCCAACTGAAGGTCGGAGAACTAAAGGGATGGTGAACAGAATAAGGTCTGTGTTCCCACAGGATGGGTACTTGGAGTGAGTCTGTGCTCCCACTTTGGACATAGGGCCTTGAACATGAATCTGAGGCCTCTGCTGCTGACAGGGCGACCTGGGACATCACATTGCCCACTTCCTTGTTGTTGTTGAGGGGGTAGACACCTTGCAGGTTGTTGTGAAAATGACAGGAGACCCCTGTCACATTGTAGGCAGTCAATGTCGTGAACTTTCCCCACAGTGTGACACCCATCCTCCCAATGCTTGCCCCCCTGGGAACACATTCTGAAGTTTGCTACCCAGAAGCTCTCACCTTGAATGACGTTTGGAAAGAGATGAGGCAAGCTTGTACACATGTGCCCTCCCGTGTGGGTGCATATGTGTGTGCACGCACGTGTGTGATCATTGTACACTCTCCTACAGTAGAATAAGAGTCTACACAGCCTCTGTCCACCCTGTCCATTTTCCTTTTGTGGTAGCGACTGTGCTGGTTAGTTTCTTCCAAGCTAACACAAACTAGAGTCACCTGGGGAGAGGGACCCTCAAGTGAGGAATGACCTCCATCAGACTGGCCTGTGGAGTGTTTTCTTGATTAATGATTGATGTGGGCGAGCCCAGTGTTCTGAGGGTGGTGCCACCCTTTAGCCAGTGGTTCTGGATTATATAAGAAGGCAGGCTAAGCCAGCCATGGAGGGTAAGCCAGTGAGCAGTGTTCTTTCCCTGTCCCTGCCTCTGCTCCTGCTTAGGTTCCTGCCCTGCTCTTCCTCAGTGACAGATGTGATCAGGAGGTGCAAGACAAACAAATCCTTTCCTTCTCAAGTTGCTTTTGGTCCTGGTGTTTACCATTGCAATACAAAGCAAACTGGGGCATCATCTTTCAAAGAAACCAAACCAGACCACACCAGATCTATGTAAGCTGATGATTCTGGGGACGAGTAGAGGACAACACGCACATGTGCACACATGTGTCTGAGGAGGTGTGGCATTCTATGTAGTGCCAATACATGTTTTCAATTGTTTGTCCAAATGCAGGACTTGGCCAAGGCACAGGCCTAGTGACTTGGGGAGGTGCTGTCAAAGTTTACTCCTGAGTTCATAAAAGAAAACATTAAGCCAAACGAGAAAACAAGACTTAAACCACTGGAGAATCATTAACTCAGTTAAAGATGAGCTGTTTACAAGGGCAAGTTCACTGAGTGTAGAATAGCAAAGAGATTTTAAGAATCTCTGATCCTCCTACTTCCCCAGCCTGAGGAGCACTTCAGCACTGCTTCTTGTTTTGTTTGCTGTATCCAAGATGAAGCCCAGGGGCCCTGAATGTGTTGGCCAGGGGCCTGGCCCTGTGTCCCCACCCTCAACTCTCAACCCCAGGAGTGAAGCATCCCCGAGCAGATCCTCATCTCTTTGGTCTCTGCCTCTTTGTCTGTCTGTGCATCTCTATCCCTCTGTAATACTCTCCCTCTCCCGATTCCAGTCGTTGGCACACCGTGACCCTAGAGAACTAGAGATGAGAGCTTCAGGACCCAATGACCCAGGACAGGACTGGGGGCCCTCTAGCATCCTCTTGCTTCATCACAAAAATCAAATCTAGCCAGAAATCTGACACCAGCACTATGACACCATCTCCAGGGACCCTAGCTCCTCCCTGAGAAGGGAAGTTTACCACAGAGATTATAAAAGGTAAGGTGGGAAGGAGTGAGCATTCTGCAGGGACAAAGGAATACAGGCAGCTGTGGAGGCTGACTAGAATGGCAGGCAAGGTATACATGGGAGGTGAGGACTATGAAAAAGAGTTCACTCCCAAAGACTACCTGACCACCTTCTACAGCTTCGACTCTGGCACGGTGGCAGAACAGGAAATTGTAAAATTCAGCCTGCAGAACCTCTACCAGACCTTCTCTACAGGTGAGTGGCTGAGGTCCCCTAGGGAGGGGCTGGAGCTGTGCCAACAGAAAGAGCTCATCCTGTACATACAGACGCTACAGAAGTGACTAGCCTGGAAGCCCACAGGGCCCAGACGGCAGTGTGTGCTGGTCCAGAGGAGCCATGCCTCTGGAGCAAAGAAGTTGGCTTGCAGCCATGATCATCCTTAGCCGCTTCACTTGTAAACTTTGAGGGGTACACCCAGACTTGTGGGGCTACTAGGCCCGTGCTGAGAGAAGTGACATGAAACTGGGCACTAAGGCTGCTCCTCCTCCCTCCCTTTCTGCCAGAGGCCTTCCAGAAAGCTCTGTAGCCTTTCTGGGACCTTGAATCTCTCTGAAAAAAAATCTAATGAAAATTCTTCCCCACATACCTGTATACAAGTTTCCATAATTTGCCCCCCTCCCACGTCTAAGGGGAAACTAAGGCTGGGCATGGTGGGGAGGGAAAGAGGTGGCCAGTCAAAGTTGGGGAACTAATAGTTCCAAGAAGCAAGAAGAAAGCATAATACTTAGAGTGGCCCAGCACTAATGGGGAGTGTGTTCTGTGTGACCCTGGAGATTGCTCTCTGCAAAACCACCCGCCCCAGCCCGTGAAAGCCTTCTTAACCAGACATTCAGTGCCAAGGAACAGGTGAGCAACCTCAGAATGTAGAGGAAGGGAAGTCTGGTGCTCCTGGAGAAAGCTGGGACACAGTATAGGCATTGGTCCTTGGCAGGAGCATAGTAGGTATAAAAGGAGACTGAGAAGAGAGCAGGCTGAGAGGGCATACACTAGGGTGCCTCGCTTTCTTATGTGTGGCTGCCTTTCCTAGCAAACCAGAGGGCTTAAGAACTGGCTGGCATCCTTCTCAGCCTTTATCCCAGACCCTGCCACTCCATCAATTCCCCCAGTTTTCTAAATCCAATGTTCTTCCAGATAAACCCATGATTAGAGAGAGAGAAATCCTAAATTTAACAAGAAGGCCAGACATACCTCCCAGGCCTCCACTGGTATCCTGGGAGTAATGGGGAGGCAGTTAAGAAAATCAGCTCTACCCCACCCCGAGCATTGCTCCCCAGTCCTGTCAACACACAGCCCAGAGGCAAGCAGCTGCTGCCCTTCTGAGCAGGCGCATCCTAATGTGGTTTGGAGTCACTCTGCAGGATGTGAAGTCAGGGTGCCCAGACCTGCCATGCTGTCTATCTCCACAGGAGGTGTAGGGGGAGATGTCTTGATTGACATTGGCTCTGGCCCCACCATCTACCAGCTGCTTTCAGCATGCGAGGTCTTCCGGGAGATCATCGCCACTGACTACACCCCACAGAACCTGCAGGAGCTGCAGAAATGGCTGAAGAAGGAGCCAGGAGCCTATGACTGGTCCTCCATTGTACAACATGTGTGTGAGCTGGAGGGAGACAGGTATTTGCAAGTGGTCCCATGTTGTCCACCCATCTAGTCCTTCTCAGACAAGGCCCCTCTGGTACTCAGGACAGCACAGGAACCCACCACGCACCTCCCTTTCCTCCTGGCCCACCTTATCCTCGTGAACCTATAACATTCCCTCTGGGTTAGTCCTAACTCTAGCCCTAATGTCTCCCAAAACCATCTGGCCCTACTCTCCCTTTCTCTGCTCAACCCAGCTGTGACTCAAGCTTCTATGCCACCTCCTCCAGGAAGTCCTGCCGACTACCCAGCTCACACCACACCCACTTTACTCTGGAAACTGGTTCAGTGTCTCCTCTGACATTGGGGAACACACTTGTTATGAAAAGACAGACTATGGGGTGTACTTCACACTTGTCCCCTCAACGTGGTGACAAAGCACTGAGACTAATGGCAGTGACCTTCTGCAGGTCACTTTTGTTCACAGAGGATATATGCTCCAATTGCAGCTGCAAGGATCAGCGATTTTGACCTTATCCTACAGATGGGGAAACTGAGGCCCAGGCTTAGAGAGGGTCCTCTAGCCATCCTCAGAGCAGAGTAAAAACAGGTTAATATTTCTGTCCTGTAATATTGAAACAGAGTGCATAACTGTTACAGTCCAGAACAGTCTACAGTGGTCATAGTTAGAGGGACACAATTATAGGAGCCTTGGAGATAGTCCCATCTGGGTGTCATGAGTCAAGCGCACACACAGCCAGGAGGGAGCCCCATGGAGCTCCTGTTACACAGGAAGATAGCTACCACCATGGAAGATGGAGAGAGGTAATATGAGGCAGGAGGAGAGGCTAGAGGTGATCTCTCCTGGGAGATCAAGCTCCTGTAGTTGAAGTGAGGAAACAGGGATGTGTCTCAGGAAGGCCATGCAAGTGACATGAGCTACACAGCAAGGGCTGCAGATCCACATATGAAGAAGACATGGCCAGGCATCAGGAGGGCCACCAAGACCACACACAAGGCTGTGTGATAAGAGTGACATGTGTGCACGTGTGTGTGACATGTGTATTTGTGTTTGCATTATGTGTGGATGCAGCATAAATATGTGTATGTGAATGTGTGTATGTCTTTGTCTATGAGAGTATATATCTGTATGTTAAATGCATATGTATATATGTGTATATGTGTGTGCACGTATGTGTGTACAAGGCATACTTGTATGTCTGATGTACACATGTGAATGTGTGCATTCATGAGTGCAGTGTGTGTGTGTATGTGTGTGTGTGTGTGTGTGTGTGGTGGCACGCATTCCACAGTGGATGTGTGGAGGTCAGAGGTTAACCGTGGGAACTGGCTCTCTCTTTTCAACATGTGGGTCCTAGGGATTGAACTCAGTTATGAGGCTTGCTGGGCAGCAAGCTCCTTTATCCACTGAGTCACCTCACTAGTTCAGGACCTGCATCTTTAAAAGAACTATTCAGTACACCAAGCTGAGGAGAGTGTCAAACCCAGCTAGAGCAGCAGGTGGCAGGGCTACCCTAGCAGTAACAATAACTAGAGAAATCCCACGGAGGAGCTTGGGGGATGCTGGAGTCTGTAGCAACCCTGTGGGTCTGTCTCCTCAGCCACTGTGTCAATAAAGAAGAAAAAGAAGACAGCTCCAGAGGAATGACACCGGAGGTTGTACTCTGGCCTCCACACACATGTGCACACATTTACACACACACACATACACACACATACAAACACACACACATATACATACAGACAAAAATAATAATGAGATACACCAAAAAGATTAAATGGTTTTTAAGATGGCAGGAGAGGTGTAAAGGAGGAGGACACAATCAAATGCCCAATCCACCATCACTGGGGGCTGTGAGCAGCTCTGTGCCTCAGTTTCCAGCTGCATGGCAAGTTGCCAATTAGATTAGAGAGGAGAAAATCATAAGCACCACAAAAGCCGTTTTTCATAGTTACAAACTTTATCATTTATTATGTGTGCTTGTTACGGTCATGCTATCCGTTGTAGTCATCACAGCATCTCTCTGACCCTCTCACAGAAGCAGATGGCAGGAGAAGGAGGCCAAGCTCCGAAGGACAGTCACTCGTGTACTGAGGTGTGATGTGACCAAGACACCCCCACTGGGGTCAGCTCAAGTGCCTCTGGCCGACTGCGTGCTGACCTTTCTGGCCATGGAGTGTGCCTGTCCTGATGTAGATACCTACCGGGCAGCCTTGCGCAGACTGGCTGGCCTGCTGAAGCCAGGAGGGCATCTGGTTACCTTGGTTACTCTGCGCTTCCAGCACTATATGGTGGGCCCCAAGAAGTTCTCTGGGGTCTACCTGGAGAAGGAGACGGTAGAAAAGGCTATTCAAGATGCTGGTTTCCAGGTGCTAAGGTGCAACTGTGTCTCCCTCAGCTACTCAGAGGCCTACTGTGTCAACGATGGTTTATACTTCGTGGTTGCCCGAAAGGGTCCCAGTGCCTGAGGCCACCGGCAGAGAATTGCCTTCCCTGAGGAAGTTATAGCAATCATTTGTAAAGCCTTGCTCCATAGCCTCCTAACACTGACCATGTTGCTTCTCTCTATAACCTGGTCACCAGTTCACAAGGGAAAACTCAAGGTTCAGCACCAAAATCCATCCCCCTTACTCCTTTTGTACCCTGATCAAAGCTCATTAAAATAAAGTGGTTTCTCTGGATTCTGTCTTGGGATGTCTTCTCCCAACAACAGACAAGAGTTTGACTGCCAAATGTTTATCTAAAAGCAGATGCTGTGAACACATGCAGGCATAGGACAGAGAGCAGGAGAAAGGCAAATGGTGCTGTGTGTAGCACCAAGCCCTTTCCACTGAGGGAGCTGGAGCTGGGGTCAATGTGGGAGCCTGCAGGTTACCTACTAAGGGAGCTAGCTGTGACTACCAGCTTCCCGCACGGTGGCTAGAGGCAGCTCTGAAAGGTCTCTTGTCTCAGCAGCTTCAGTAGACTTGAAGCTGCCAACCACAGTTAGTCTGGTCACCATGCCCTGGTTCAGAAAAGAGATGGCAGTGTGTGCAGTGTGCTAGCTGGAGAGGACAGCGCCTGGGACCCAGAAATATTGTATTTTCTGGCTGTGAAAAAGTGTGTGCTTGTGTTTTCAATGGTTATTGAAAGCCAGCAATGCCCAGTTAGCAAGCTATGAGAATGTCACTTTCCTACCAGTACAAGCTGCCACCGGGGAGGTGACTTTCCTCAGCCTACCAGTTGAGTAAGAAATGTGGCTTTTTCCATAATAAAGAGTTGGAGCTGGGGCAGAGAGAAGGGGTGGGCAGAGACTTGGGAAAGGCAGAGGGAAGTAGAATGAAGATGGGCTGGAGCTGGAGGGAGGCAATAAGAACCATGTGGAAGGCTGGAGAGATGGTTCAGCGGTTTAGAGCACTGACTGCTCTTCCAGAGGTCCTGAGTTCAAATCCCAGTAACCACATAGTGTCCACAACCATCTGTAATGAGATCTGATGTCCTCTTCTGGTGTGTCTGAAGACAGCTACAGTGTACTCACATACATAAAATAAGTAAATCTGAAAAAGAACTACATGGAGAAAGAGAATGGCAGAGAATTCAGGTTAGGTTAGATGCCAAACACTAGCTAAGAGGCTGCCCCAGCAAAAAGCTAACAGCTTTAAATTATGTGATTACTTCCTGTCTTAGCTAAACCTCAAGCAAGATCCTTGAAAGCCCCACAGTAGAACAGTACCCCGCCATCCATGCATGTGCAGCAAGCTTGTCTCTTAAGCTGTAGCTGGCTCCAGTACACAGCTGCTGTTGGCCTTGGCGGTCATCCCGAAGTACTAGTGAGAAGGCTAGGCTGATTCCATGACAGGCTTCAAACTGGCAGCTAAAGAGACTAGGCCTAAATCTCTGTTTCCAAGACCTGGGCAATTCTAGCTACATCCGGCCTCAGAAGCTGCCCCACTACCTGGCCCGAGGCAAGGACAATGGGTCAGCAGCAGTTTCCAGACTTCCTCAATAACAGTTTCCAGACCTCCCCAGCAAGTTTCCAGCCCCACACCCAGGTAACGGAATCTCCCTAGAGATGGCCCCAACAGATTAACATAGAGGTCACCTACCCTGGAGTTCCCTAATGTGCTTTAAATCAGGCCAGGAAGCTCACTTGGTTGTCTGTCATCTTGGTAATGGGGAAACCCTAGCATGCTGGACTTCTGCAGAATGAAACACTATTTGAGTCCAGGGTGTCATTCTTCAGTGAATCATGGACCTTTGTACTAGCATGTTGGGTCCTCCACTGCAGACAGATTGTACCTTCATTAATAGCCTCTCTTGGGCTCTCTTTGGAGACTCTGTCCCTGCCACATGGTGCCAAGTCCTAACTTCTCTCCATGACCCCTTCATACTGTTGTATTTATAAAAGGATAAGGAGAGGGGGTGGGATATGTTCATGGAGGTCTGAGGAAAGGGGGTGCCTCAGCAGGCCTGTGCTGAGGCATCACTTCCACCTGAGGGACCAGCCACATGGCAGTATAGTATAGAATAGAGTTTATCTAGGGCATGGGGAGGGAATTTAAGAGGGTAGTAGGGCAAAGAAGGAGAGAGGGTAGAATAGAAGAGTAGAGAAGGAGAGGAGGAGAAGAGTAGAGTAGTGGCTGGCCATGAGCACGTGGAGAGAAGTGGGGAAGGGAATGGGGAGAGAGAGTAGAAAGGGGGAAGAGAGGAAGCAAGAGAGCAAGGGAGAAACAAAACAGAGCAAGAGCAAAAGCACAAGAGAGTGAGAAGAGGGCAAGTAACCCCTTTTATAGTGCCATGCACCTGGCAATTGCCAGGTAACTGTGGGGTGAAACATACCTGACTGTTGCCAGGTAACTCTGGGGGATGGAGTTTAGACAGAATGTTAACATTGCCCCGTTTTGGTTTAATTAAAAAAGAAAAATTAGAGGTAATGGTGGAGCAGGAATAGGGTCATTGTGACCTCTGGCTGCTTCATGCTTGTTTTGGAACGATGTGTCTCCAGGGAACCTAGAAAAGTGGGTATGGGATGTTTGTCCAGTCTTAGAGTAGGCTGTTTCCTTGTTGTCCAGGGTCTGTGGAACCATCTGAGGATAGGTCAGAATGAACAGGTCCAATAGAAGCGTCTGAGTCTGTGAGAGGAGACTGGACATCTGGACCTGTCCTGGGTGTAGTAAGTGCCTGGACTTGACAAGATGCTGAAACACACATATATATTTGCTATAGGTAAAGAATAAGATTAAGTGTGTTTGGGACAAAGAAAATTTTTTCTTAGATGTACATTTGAGACCCAGAGGAATTTCTTAGATGTGTATTTGAAACCCAGGGGAATCCCACCCTTTGGAATAGGTCGTAAGTGGGAACTTCAGGAGATGTACTTCTGTGGGTGGAGTCTATATGGTCCATGAGAGGTAGATCTGAGTGGCTTCCTGCAGCTTATAAGTTTACAAATGAGATAACAACATGAGTTAACAACATGAATATTCTTTAAGATAAGCTTTCTGTGGAGCAGAAGGAACAAGAACTTGTGATTACAGTTGGATCGTATAGTGGGAAGTTTCATTAGTGAGGCAGATTTATAAGAACTGGAATAGGACAGCGGTGTAGCAAGAAGAGGAAATGTGAAGCACTTAATCCATGAAAACCAAGTTTAGATAAGGAAGTAACGGATTACATCTTGGAAAGTTTACATCTGAACTAGTTGCTAGAAACTGAGTTCAGAGGTCTGTTTCTTAGTTGTTAAGCTACAGTTACCTTAGTCGTCAATGGTCAGAAATCTGGGGAAGAATAAACTATAATCTATCAGTCCTATAGTATTTAAACAATAACAGAGCCTTCTAGCTGACCAGCCGTTCCCTGTGGTCTCTGTAGTCTTCATGGCAACTTGGGTGGAGTCAGTCTGGCTTTCGAGCCCAGAAGACAGAGCTTTTTCTCTGTGGAATGGATACGTGTGCCGTGAGAAATGACTTACCTTGATTAAGGTAAATCATTGTACTCTGAGGGAATCCAGTTTTGTCCACTGTGTTTCTCAGTGGTTATCATATCACAATCCAGGCAGACTCTTGAAGCTGTGTTCATATCTTCTGAGACCTTGTGGGACAAACTGTTAAAGGCTTTTGGGAGATTCTGTCTGCCATAAACTTAAATATATTAATAATTACCAGACTTCTGACAGGATTGATTGGTTACATCTAAATAGAGCACATCATATGTACAGCGTGGAAAGTCAAGCTATAAGACTGAGTAATGTACTGAAACTCTTTGATAAAGGCAGAGGGGTTAAAGGTATAGGAACCCAGCCTGCTTTCTCTCTGAGAAAGTTCGTTAACTGGATCAAGGGTTGTACTGTCATCTGCTGCGTGCCTCATAGCTAAGAGAAGTTGAGTTCAAAGACAATGAGTTACCCATGGGGGGAGGTATTGAATTATTCATACTGGCATCCTGAGAATAATCTCAACACATAAAAGTTTCTGCCAGGCTAGATGTCTAAGTCATCACTCAGACCCCCTGGAGGCCATATGGACTCATCAGAAAGCATCTCTACCCAGGCCTGGGAGTTTCTTCAAACAGCTACAAGAGCCCAGAAGGGGGAGGGGATCGCAAGTCACTTTCGGGGGAATACTCACCCAATTGTCAAAGTCTCATCTTGAAGGTCAGCTAGGAGGCCCTTTATCCCATACAGACTGGCCAGACCCTACTTTGGAAATCTGGGGTCCTCCTTGCCAAATGGGATTGGCAGGGGCTTGGTTCCCCAGATTACTCCCAGTTCAGGGGAAAGGAGCACCAACGTGTAAACTCCTGACCCCTGACAGGTAGGCGATGATACAGGTAGTGCCATGAAGAATGGATGTGTTTTGGACTGCAGAGCATTGTGGCAGAGATGAGGTATGAGGGTTGTGGTTCTATTGCAGTCTACAGAGCCTAACGTTCCTACAGAACGTGTCCTGGGTGTGTTTTGCCATGCCAAAAAGAGGGATAGAGAAAGCAGTTTCTGGTCCCTATTTGGAAAGACTTTGTTTGGCAAAGAGGGGTTCTGGATCTCCCAGACTTGGAGGTCTACCTGCAAAGCTGGTAAAGGAAGCAACATGTTAGCGGTAGTAGGTTGACTGGCTAGAAGGAGCAGAGGGACTGTTGGCGAGCTTGGGTTTAGGCGAATGGGTGGAACAAAGGAAATAGAGGCTGCCAACTTAGCTAGAAGATCCCTTCCCAATAAGGGAACCGGGCATGTTGGCACTACCAAGAAGGAACGGGTGAGAGGTACACTCCTAAAAATGCAACTAAGTGTTGGGGTCTGGTGAGGAAGGTAAGGTTGTCCTCCTACCCCAACAATAGGAGAATGGGAGAGAGAAGTGGGTCCCCAAAACTCCGTCAGGACTGAGAAAGTGGTCCCAGTGTCCAAGAGGAAGGAGATGGGCCACCCACATACCATGATGGCTACCGGAGGCTAGAGATTGGTTGGAGGGTTACCTGAGAATGATATCCCTCTGTCCTGCACAACATGAGGGCGATCGACAGCCCAATGTCCCTCCTGATGGCACCTAGGACATGGCCCCTTGGCTTGCAGACTTAGGGCAAGCCTTTGCCCAATGACCTTGTTGGCCACATCTGTAGCAGGACTTGGTGGTCTCTGAATCTATTGAAGACCAGGAGTCCAGGGCAGTGACTGAGGCTGGTCAGACAGCCTTTGCTAGCATATGGTACTTTTGTCTGAGAGCCTTCTCATCCCTTCCATGGTACTTTGAAGGCCAGCATCAACACTTCTGCCTGTGGAGAGGGGCCCCCTCTCTAGCTTTTTAAGTTTGTCTTTTATGTTGGGGTAGCTCTGGGAAAAGAAATGGGTCATCAGAAGTTGTTTACCTTCTGGGTTTTCAGGTTCCAGATTAGTGGATTGCAATAAAGCCTTTTGCAATAAAGCATTTTGCAATAAAACCTTTGTGAGGCGTTCTAAAAATTGGGATGAATTTTCCTGTTTTTCCTGGGTGACCCCTTGGAATTTTTCAAAATCCACTGGTTTTAGGGCTGCCCTGTGAAGACTGGCCAGGAGGCAGGTTATTGATCTATATCTGGCTAAAATACCACGTGTGGAATTATAATTCCATCGGGGATCTTGGTCAGGTACTGCCTCAGATCCAACTGGATATGATCCATCTGTTTGATGGATCTCGTCTGCACGTATTCTCGCCTGCTCCCAAACTCGCCAGCATTCCTCAGGAAGTAAATTATTGGTAAGGATCGTATGTCGCAACAGGATAGGAATGAAAATCTTAAATAATGCTGACAGGTTTTTTAAATAGAGAAAGGGAATAAGAAAACTGTGCGTGCACAGGACCGTGACCGGCAGATTCAAGCCTGTGACACTAAGCACAGCAAGCCTTGGGCTAATTTGCAGGGCAAGGGACAGGCATGGGTGAATGCAGCTGAGGCACTAGGCACATGGGTGGTTCTGTGGCTCACACGGGCTAGGGCCCAGGCAGGTGGAGCGGAGCTGGAACCTCCCCCCCAACCAATGATTCTGGCTTTGGGCTGACTGGCCCCATGGTGGGCAGGAGGGTGGGAGGGGGAGAGCCCTAAGTAGCATCCCTATTCTAGTAATGAGTATGCTATTCTTGCTGTGTGAGCACGCTGGAAAAGACAGGGTGAAAGCTGTTTTTCTCGTGGCTGTCGCGGGTGAGCACAGGAGCAAAGTCCTGGACAGAGAGAGTTCATACACGTGGGAGGGCCAGCAGGCAGAGTCCCTGGCAGGATGTAAGTAAGGGTCGGGGCCAGACCTGCTTTTCCCTCTGTGAAAGAGCAGCTGCAAAGGCCACAGGGACCCATGCATCTGTTGCCATGTCAATCACCATACATTCCCAGAGTCCACCTGGCTCACCTCCAACCTTTACCAGGGATTGGTTACATTAAAACCCAAATAAAAGGCAGACCCTCTTGAGCTCCACCCTCTCTTTTCCCCTTTGTCTTCCTTGTCACCTTTTGCCCCCTTCCTCCACAATAAACCTCTCTTACATGGAATAGTATTGGTCTGGTATGGTCTATCTGGAGGAGAGATGTGATTCTAACACAACAGAGGGGTTCCAAGGACAGAAAGGGAGAGAAAACTCCGCTGAGAACAGAGAGGTGGGGGGTAGCAGGCAGTCCTTTTATGCTTGGCACACCTGTCAGTGGCAGCAGGTGATGATAGCAGGTATGAGCCATTGCTAGGTCCCTGAGGAATCCTGGGTCCCTAGGGAATCGCCTGTAAGCTAGCATTAACCACAGCTAATTCTTCAGCCCAAGCTGACTAGAGCCACTGGTCTGAATACAAAGTATCACTCAATGACTCCCATAGGTCTTTGCTTTGCTCTGAACACAAGCCAGGCATCCACCATCTGCCCTGCTCTCCACATTTGTAACTTCTACGAGCCTAGAGAACAGCCCATTGAGTTCTGAGCACTCAAGGCTTTTCCAGCCCAAAGTTCAAATGAGAGCACAATTCTCCCTGAAACACATGGTCAGGTTTGTTACAATGCCCCCACCCTAGTACCAATTTCTGTCTTAGTTAATAGGGCAGAAGTCTGGAAACGGGAAATGAAGCAGAAACCATGGAGGAAACTTCTTGGCTTGCTCTGCCTGCTTTCTCACATCATCCTATTCCACCTTCCCAGGAGTGGCACCACCCACAGTGGGCAGGGCCCTTCCACATAAATTACCAGTCAAGAAGTCCCTAAAGTCTTGTCCAAACTGGTGGAGGCATTTTCTCAGTTGAGGTTCCCTCTTCTCAAATGACTCGAGCTTGTGTCAGGTTGACAAAAAAACAAAATAAAACTAACCAGGACAGCCACCTACCCATATTACCTCACTACACGGAGCTCCCTTTCCCCTCTCTAACTCATGCTCCACTTCTGAACACTGAACAGAAACAGCAAGTGACGAGAAGGACCAGGCCAACAGCCATGGCCTGGGAAAGGGCCCCTCTACTGCTGCTAAAAGCAAGTGTTCCTTAAATGTTTCCATTCTATGAGAGAGGTGACCCTAAGACTTAGGTTAGAGAGCAATAACAAGGGAATCCTCCCACCATCAAGGCAGTCCTCCTTCTCATGTCAAGGACAAACCAAATTTGGTCCCTGGTCCTTGCCTTAAAGCTACAGCAATGTGAGGCTGCAATGACTCCATATGGCCATGAGAGGGCAGTGCAGGGCAGAGCATCAGCAGAACCCAGGCGTTCTTAGGAGAGAGGCTTGTTTGCTCAACTTTTTGACATCCTGAAGTGTATTTTCCTGCCCACTCGGGCAAAAACAAACAACAAGAAAAGAAAAACCACCTTCAACAGGCAAGGTCTCTCTGAAATCAGGACCTACTCCCTGTCTGCATGGTCCCAGACTGCATCCACTGGGTCTGGAGATGGCAGGAGAGATAGCTGAGACATGAGTTGGGACAAGTCCAGTAGGGTTGGGAATACAGGATGGCTTGTGGGTGGAGCATCTGGAGGTGGGCAGCACCAAGCAGGAGGGTTTGGGCTCCTATCTCAGTGTCTGCACTGGTCATTGACACTTTCCAGTAGACACAGGCTCCTCTGAGGGTGCGTGTAGCATGTAGTATCTATGGTGCTGTGTTCCTCTTCCCCTTCTGCCTGCAGGCAAGAGAAGGAAAGAGGGAGCACGTAGGGATCACTAAGGACAATCCAGGCAGCCGACTCTGAGAGTCCAACTAACAGATGTGCTAACCGGGCGTCCTGGTAAGTTTTAGAAAATGCAGATGCCACTAAATTCTCCAGCTATGACCTTTGTAGAACAGACCAGCAAGAAATCTGCTTTCAGAGTCTTCTGGGGACAGCAGGAATGAGGAAGAGGGGAGAGTATCTCCTCTCCAGGTACCTGGTGATGCTGGACCTCTCCGGGTAAGGAACAACTGTCTGCTCTCAGTGTGCCTTAGTTTGATTACTATTATTGCAATAAGGCGCCAGGACCAAAAGCAACTTGGGGAGGAAAGGGTATGTTTCAGTTCACAGTTTATAGTCTACCATGAAGGGAAGTCAGTGCCAGAACTCAAAGCAGGGGCCAGAGACTGAAGCAGAAGCCATGGAGGAATGCAGCTTATTGCATTTTCTCCCCTGGTTCGCTTGGGCGCTTTCTTGTACCACTCAGGACCACCTGCCCAGGGATGGTACAGCCCATAGTGGGCTGAACCCTGCCATGTCAATCATTAGTCAAGAAAATGCTCTGTAGGCTTGCCCATAGGTCAGTCTGATGGAGACATTTTTTCATGGAGGGGGTCTTTTTCTCAGGTGACTGTAGCATTTGTCAAGTTGACAAACACTAAGGGCCACACAGGCACTGAGCTCTGACTCAGTGGAGAAGCACAGGCTCCCTGGGACTCAGCGTATCTGCTGCTGCAGAGTCTGAGCAAAGGGCAGTGGGAAAGATGCACTCAGAACCCTTCCCTAGGTGGCAGTAAAGGCTAGACCACCTGCCAGCAGCCTTCTCACAACTAGCCACTCCCTGACCAGAACCAGGATCAGGTTTCTGAGAGACACAGGGGCCCCAAGCTCAAGAATCATTCCTAGGCAGGGTGCAAGGAAGGACAGTACCAAATGAAACCTTCAGTAGCAAGGATACCTAGAGAGGCTGGGGAAGGTTGTGTCCTAAAGACATCCCCCTACTACCATGAGGTATTTATTCATCCAGAAGATGAGTCACTTCCCACCTGGGATGAAGATGAGGGCCCCTGCAGGCCAGTATTCAATAGGAACTGGTCCAAAGATCACTTCTGAGCCTCTC
Source organism: Rattus norvegicus (assembly GCF_021556685.1). Taxonomy (NCBI): domain Eukaryota; kingdom Metazoa; phylum Chordata; class Mammalia; order Rodentia; family Muridae; genus Rattus; species Rattus norvegicus. The sequence goes on along the minus strand of NC_141537.1, from coordinate 85,303,085 downwards.
TGAGGTCTAAAGTCCAGTCACCCTGTGTTGGGAATGGGGCTGTAATGGTGTGGTAGTGGGCTGCCCCTGGAGAAAAGAAAGGACTCCACCTACTGCAAGAGCCTGGGAGAGTCCTATTGGCTGGTGGGGATTAAGGGCCACCAGCTAAGTGAGGTGTTGAAGGCTGGGAAGGGGGTAGGCAGCCCTGTCAGGGGTCTGTGGTCAAAGGCAGAAGAGGTGGGTAGGACTGCTGTTTACTGACCTGCTAGCTTCTGAGGCTGTCAGCGGAGACTGGGCACAATGCAGAGGGACTGGGGAATCAGGGTTGGATGAAGTGGAGATTGGCTGGCTGGGTAGGACTCTCACGCCTCTTAGAGGGTGGGTAGGGAAGAACCAGAAGCCCCGGAAGGTAAGGCACCCTTCTGCGGGGCACCCTAATGGGAAGAAGAGGTTCTCTGAGGCAGCAGAGGCCCAAGCCTGGGTAGGCAGATAACAGTGCAGTGGCCAGGACTGGTAGGGACCTCCTAGGGTGAACATTGTCTGGAAAACCTTATCATGATTCACACTGCCATAATCAACCCACTGAGACAGCCTCAGTCTCGGTGCTGCAAACAGAGCCAGCCCCTCCTGTTACTAATGGGAACTGTATTTTACCCACTGTCGTTAGACTGGGAACTGACTTCCCTGTGTGTTGGAAAGAAGGTTGTACCTTTTAGTTTGTAATAACTTTGGGATCAGAGAGGGATGTGAGTGGCCGATTCTGCTGTGTTCAGTTTCACCCCTAGAATTTAGTTGTTTATTTCAGAAGGCATGGCTTTGCTTCAAAACCACAGATCAGTCAAGCAGCAAGGGCAGAGAAACCACTTTCTAGAGGATGTTAGAGAGTCCAGTCATTTGGCTTCCAGGCAGCCAACGAACCCACACACAGATCCTTGGAAGGACAGGCAGGTGCGCAGGGAATCCAAAGTCTTGGGAGGAAGGGATTACAGACAGTGCTCACTGTTTTCAGCTGTGCCAGGAGCATGCATGAAAAGCAGAGTCCTTCACAGGCACGTAAAGGATTGGTCAGCAGCCAGGAAACGTGGGTTCTAGAATCTGACTTCAGCAACTGAGATGTCTAATGTGGATCTACATACCAGCTTTGGATGCATGGTAAGTTTCCTTTTCCTATTCCAGGCTCTAGGCTCAAGCAGCTCTTCTGAACTCAAGGGTGTGCCTAGACTCTCATTTTAAGGTTCTGGGTGGGAAAGGACAGCTGCAGTCATCTGGGTCATGAACCATGACCCAGCAATAATGCAAAAGTTGGGAAGGCCAGGGATCAATACGGTGGTAAGTTAGGCCTGGACACTTGTTGGTCTCGGTTTCCCAAGCTCTACCAAGGAAAGAAAACATGCAGGCAGGCTAGGAAATCTGGGCTTTGTCAGAAACAAACTGTAGAAAGGAGTAGGACATCATCCTTCAAGCTGTGCTGCTTCCTGGTGCTGTCATTTTGCGTCTTCTGGCTCCCTTTGGAGCAGGGTCTCTGCCTCCTTACTTGACTCTAACCTCTCTGTTTTCTTTCACTGTGTAGATTCTCTGTACATTTGACTGCAGTGTGTGAGGCATCACCACACAAGCCTATTATACACTGTGCAAAGTCCCCCTTCTTTGCCTTCCCTCTCATTAGTCCTCTTTGTTCTCCTAAACAGTTTCATTTCTACCTTCATACATAATTCAGCATTCTGGTATAAAATCTAGACACCTCATATGTTTCAGTTAAGTTTCTGTTGCTATGATAAACATTTTGACCAAAAGCAACTTGGTGAAGAAAAGCTTCCTTTGTCTTGCATGTCCTGATCACAGCCGGTTACTGAGGGAAGTGAGAACAGGGACAGAAGCAGAGGCTGGAGGAAAGCTGCCTCCAGACTCATATTCATCTACCTTTCTTATACAGCCTAGGTCAACCTGCCTAGGAAGATGCCGCCCATGGTGGGCTGCCCTCCGACCTCAGTCAGCAGTCAAGACAATGTTCAGGAGATACACTCACAGGCCAATATGATTGGAGGCTATTCCCCAAGTGAGGTTTCCTTTTCTAGGTAACTCTAATTTGTTTCAAGCTAACAAAAACTAACCAGCATAGCTTATGAGCAAAAAACATATGATGTTTTGTCTTTCTGAGAGTGGTATAATTTACTTACTATTATTATGTCCAGTTACACTATTTTCCTACAAACAATTATACCGCATTCTCTGTAGCCATTCCTCTCTTGGTGATAGCTTTCCTGTTTCAAGGGACAGGTATGCAAAAGAGAAGCCATCAAGGTCCCCCTATGGGCTCACCACAGGCACTTCAGGAAGCATAGGGCAGGGATTAGCTGCTTGGAAGGCTTGTGCATGGCCTCCATGAGTGTATAGATAGTTGCTGTGTGAGGTTGTGCTCCCAGAGCCAAACACAGGGTCTGACACATACTAGGTCTGCGGTAAATGATTGTAGAGTAATTAAGATAATCCCCATATTAGTCAGGGTTCTCTAAAGGAAAAGAACTGGCAGAATGATTATGTCTTAGTCGCTGTTCTATTATTTTAAAGAGACACCATGACCAAAGCAACACGTACAAAAGAAAGCATTTAATTAGGGGCTTTCTGAATTACAGTTTCAGAGAGTAGCCCACGACCATCACAGCAGGGAACACAACAGAACACACGGTATTGGAGCAATAGCTAAGGCAGCCAACAGAGAAAGAAACACTGGACCTTGCATGGGTTTTTGAAATCCCAAAGTCCACTCTCAGTGATACACTTCCTCCAACAAGGACACACTTCCTAATCCTTCTAAAACTTTAAAACAGTCCTATTTCCTGGTGACTAAGCACTGGCTGAATATATTTGCTTATGTGTTTTTTTTTCTCATTCAAACCACTATACTATATATAAGCATACACACACACACACACACACACACACACAGTGAAAATGAGGATTTATTTATTTATTTTATTCATTCATTTTGGCTTTTCAAGACAAGGTTTCTCTGTGTAGCCCTGGCTGTCCTAGAACTCTCTCTAGTAGACCAGGCTGGCCTCAAACTCAGAGACCCACCTGCTTCTGCCTCCCAAGTGCTGGGATTACAGGCAGGCACCACCATGCTCGACTGAGGATTTACCACAGTGGCTTGCAGGCTGTGGTCTGGCTCGTCCAATGATGGCTGTCTCCCAGTGGAAAGGCTAATAATTCAGTTGTTGTTCCTGTTCATGAGGCTAGATGTTTCAGCTAGTCTTCAGTCTCATTGGAATCCCAAATATGAAGGTTCTAATAAATACTAGTAAAAATAATCCCTTAACAGCAGGCTAGATAAACTTTCCAGTAACTGTGAGAGCAAGCAGGCAAAAAGCAAAAGCTTCCTTCTTCTCTCATATCCTTAATGTGGGCTCCCACCAGAAGTTGTGGCCCAGATTTAGGATAGTTCTTCCCACTTCAAATGATCCAATAAAGAAAACACCTCACAGGCATGCCCAGTTGCTTGGGTTTTAGTCGATCCCAGATGTAGTAAAATTGACAACCAAGATTATCAACCACACCCTCCATTTTGCAGATGCATAAACTGGAGCTCAGAGAACTTAAAGACCTTCTTTGGGTAAGCATGTGGTAGCCTGGGTTTTGATCCTGTTTGTGTCTGGCTGCCAAGGAAAATGGATAGATAGTGAAATTAGGTGCCCCATGTGCTTTGTGCCCAGGGCATAGAGGCCAACAAGGTGGATCCCAGGGCTTACACAATCTTCATCAACAGAAGGACAGACTGACAGGGACCCTGACTCTGTCTCATGGATATCGGCATGGATCCTCAAGTCTGCATCTCTAGTGATGAGCAGAGGAGAGCTCTCCTGGGGCTGGGGTGTATATAGCACAACAATCTTCTTCTGGGAAGTGTGTGGCCTGGCATAGGGCCCCCAGTGGGGCAGATGGCGTCATTCCTGGGCCTGTCAGAGCTCTGAAGTAGGAACCTTGTTTTGGAGAGCTGCAATTGCTGTTGCCACCAGTACCATGGTGGCAACCTTTCTGAACATTGTCCCGTTTTTGCAGCAAGAAGAACTTGCCACAAAATGGATCTGATGGCCCCAGGAATGAAGCTACCTGCCCCTTGGAGGGCTCTGTGTAAGGACACACACTTCCCAGAAGAAGTCTTTCCCATATACACCCCAGCCCCAGAGGATCTCTCCCCTGTTCACCACAAAAGATGCAGATTCCAAGGCCCCATGCTGCAGGCAGAGCCAGGGTCCCTGTCAGTCTGTCCTTCTGTTGATGAAGATTGTGCAGCCCCTGGGGTCCACCTTGCTGGCCTCTCTGTCCTGGGCACAGAGTTCATGAGCCATCTACTCATGACTACCCCTCCCCCCCCCTTGTGGGAGATTCTACAGCTTCAGGAACATTCAGCATATCACCTACCTGAGGCCCCTGCCCACTTAGCTGTTTCTCAGCCCAGAGTCCTCTGTTTTCTCCCGATGCTGCTCCCCACCAGCCTTCTTTCCTGTTTCTCTCCTGTCCAAACTGGAGTCCAGCCAGAGCTTCCTGCAAAACTCATGGTACAGCAATACCTGCTGCATGAAGGGTAAATGGTGAGTCACAGAACAATGTTATCTATAGAAGACCTATTGTGTGCAGGCACTGAATGCCAGGAACAAGCCAGGCAAACATCTATTTTAATAGAAACAAAAACCAAAGAAATAATTGGCAGGTCTTAAGTGGGATACAATAAGACAAAGGGTAGATTGGGGGTGGGAGGTGAGACAAGCTGTCGTTGTGGCTGCAGGCCCTGTGGGTTTGTCAGTTCCTGGAAGCAGAGCAGAGATGAGGTTTTGAGGATCTGCCCTTGAACAGACAAGGGAATGGGAGAAACGATCTTTATTCAGCCTGGTCTCAGGAGCTCTGGGCATTGGCTACGCACATATTCTGCCTTGAAACCTTCTGTCACACTGCACCAACTGGGACAGCCTGCTCCCCAATCTAGCAACAGTGTCACCTTAAAATGATTTTCTCTGAGAGAGGCAGCTCCTCTCTCCCCTTAATTGGATGAGAGCCAGGCCAGGCAAAGACTTTCTAAGTGAACCGGTTTATTGCACTGCTCACAAAACCCGAAGAAGCGGAAATAAAACAGGAGGAATAGGTGAAAATATCAGACAAAACAGGTGGTAAAAAGTCACTTGAGAACAGAGCACTAGCAAGGAAAGTAATAGTTTGTACCCACAAAGGAAACTGTCAAAATGGCCCCAGAGACCACCCTTCGAGGTGATTCCTATGGGAATGAGTGTTGCCACAGTGCCAAGGATACAGCTGAAGAAGTTCACTGGGGCAGGATCTCAGGTCACTGTGGACACTCAGTTTGATGGTGTTTGTATTTACACTCATAGAGAGTATTATCTGAGCTCTTGGATGTCCACTTCAGAAGAAAGGCCCAGGTACCAACAGTGTCATTTACATATGAATGCACAGTTGTCAATGTGGCTGTCAGCCAGCTATCAGACTGACTACCTGCCAGCCATTTGGCTCAGTAGGAGCTTTTGTTAGAAGTTCAAGATGGAGTTGGTGCTGTCAAAGCATGATGTCATTCATCATAATTAGAATACCAATTTACTCAGTGTCACAAGAACCACATCACAGCAAAGGACATATCTCAAGGCTTCTACAGCCTTCTCTTAGTCAACTGGTGGCCGTGGGCTGTCTAGACCTAGAACAGGAAGGAAGCGGACTCTTCCAGCAAAGCAGCTGTCCCTCCATGAAACAATGCATAAGAACAGAGGAGAGCAGTGTGAGGAGTGGGCAGTATGGCTGAAGAGTATCTCTGTGAAGTGACCTTTGAAGATGGAGAGAAAAAAAATAAGCTCAAGAAGTGTCAAGTGAAGTTATCTTTGGGAGGACGGCCATTGGCTAGTGCAAGAGCCCTGAGGTGAAATAGCACCTGGGAGATCAATGCCTGGGAGTAGAATGAAGGGGGTAGGGAATGGCAGCAGAGTAGGATGTGTTCATTCACAGCCCTGCGTGTCCCTGCAAGGCCCATCATCTTACTCTGGGGAAGTTAGGAGCCATTGAAGACACTTTGATGACATGGTCATGCTATCAAGTTGATGCAGGGGACTAGAAAGCTGTGCTCCCAGGGGTACTGCTCCCCAGTGGGCAGCTGACTATCAGGCCTTCCCCTCCCTATTTCCATCCAACCCAGGCCTGCAGGCAGAGGGGCCCATCAGCCCATCTGAGGCAAGAGAAGCAGGTGAAAAGGAGGAGGGGAAGAGCGGGAGAGAGCCACTTGGCTCAGCCTGGCCCTTGGGTAATTTACCAGGCACACGAGGGTAGGGGAACCTGGGTACTCACTGGAGAGGCAGAAGCTTCCTCAGGTCCCAGCCTGGCTCAAAGGGCTTTAGAAATAATACCCCCAAATAATTAAAAAGAGACTTGCTGTCCCACCTCCCGGCCTCTGGAGAGGGATATTCATCA